>NC_064808.1:59316039-59434858 GCF_023721935.1 Panthera uncia
CATGTGGGGAAAAACTGTTGTTTCTGAAAACAGCTGCTCTGTTTTATTCTAAACCTTGCTTGGTTTCAGTTAGGAGTGCGTGTGTGTGTGTGTGTGTGTGTGTGTGTGTGTGTGTGTATTTATGTATACAGTTATTAAAGTGCTTTTAGATTTTTTCAAGGAAGAAGATAAACTCATTTAATTTAAAATCATCAGCTGGATTGCATTAAATGGAGGGAAAAGCACGAGCGTACACAATACAGCCATTTGTTAAATTAAACGCAATTATTTCTCCTGTTACTTAATTACAAACAGACATAAATACTCTGGATCCTGACATCTCAGATCTTCTTAAATTCTATGTCTGCATTTCAACATGTAACGAAGGGAGGGTCATATTCCAATTTGTGTGTTAAGCAAGCCGGAGAGTTACAGTTGTATATTGGGACCATAATGAGCTCACTAAAACAAGACCCAAACTTTTAATTAACCTGCCAAGACAAATTACAACTCATGGCTCACAGGTAACAATCACAGACAGCTGAGACTCAATGCCACGGACTCTTGGGGAGAGAGGGATTAATAGCAACATCAGAATCCATCTGTTTTTGTATTAAAGAAAAAAAGTATTCATTAAACAACCACTGTAGCTCAAAGAAGACAGACAAGTCTGAAAGGCAGCAAGACAAAGGGAGAAGGAGGGAAGAAGAGAATATTAGCAACTTCCATTTATTGGGTCTCTTAGGAGGCCAAAGCCTGTGCTGGGCACTTTATATCTTCTCTGATCTTCATGACAGGGACTGCAGAGTACTGTTACTATTTCATTTTCCATCTAAGAAAAACCTCAGAGAGGTGACCTGACAATGGTCACAGAGCTAGTGTGGGACAGTCAGGGGAGGAAGAAAGAGAAAGCAGTGCTCAAAGCTTAGTGGAAAGACCCCTGGAATCAAGATTATCTGGGCTCTACCTCAGGCCTAGTGGGTCATAATTCCTGGGGACAGGGCACAGGAATCTGAACTTTGAACGAGCTTCCCGGGTGACTGCTTTGCATGACAATATTTGAGACCATTCATAAGATACCATAACCCCCGGCTACTCAAAATGTGGTCCACAGCTGGGTGGCACCAGTATCACTGAGGCCGGTGAGAAATGGAGACTCTAAGGGCCCACCCCCACCTAGTGAAGGGGAATCTGTGTTTTAATGAGACATCAAATGGGTCATCAAACTCTGAGAAGCCCAGGATAGCCTCTCTGCTCTGAAGGACATCATAGGGTTAAGGAGGTGAAGGCAGACTTCATCATTAAGGTAAGAACAGGAGAGCCAGAGGGAAAAGGAAGACCATGGCCTTAATTATAACAAAACAGGTTAGCAAGCTCTGACAAGGCAAGAATTGGCAAAGATACCTAACTGCACCTACATTTTACTTCTTTGAGAGTCACCCTAATTAAAAGTGGCTTTCTTTGGGGGTCGATATTAATATTCTTTCATATTTATGCTCAGTTATTAAAAATAAAGAATTCTGATTATAAGAGATCTTCGTTCTGAGCGAGCAAAACAGTCCATGCTTCTTTGTGAACCATGCCTCAGAGAAATCAGGCTGTGAGACCAGGAAGCTCTCACTCAGGCACCACTAATGACTCGATAATCCACGTCCCTAAAAACGAAGCCACTGTGGCCAGAAAGGGAAAAGAAACCAGGTTTGGAGCCTGGCAAACCCCGCAGAGTGAGAGCCTAATCGATGGTGAGGACCACAGCTGGCTCTCTGGTGACAGGGGAACGGGGCTGCCCGGGCAGCCTCCAGCTCATCGGCAACCACCGAGCTGCGGCCTCAAATCCAGACTCTAGAGAAACCGGAAGCTGGAAAACTTAAGTGATTTGTGCAGGGTCAAAACACAAGTTAGTGGTGGAAATTCAGAGCGGAGATACTTTCAACTCCACCTCAAAAGGAGGCAATAGGGGAGGAAACCAGCGGCAGCCGCAACTGCCAGGCCTGTGGCTGCTGACGGTCCTGCCAATGGGAGGCTGAGCAGAAGCCAGGCCAAGCTCGTGCTCACGCCCTTAGTAACCCAGTGACCCTGCATGTCGGGGCCTGGGCTTGGGGTTGGGGGGCAGAGAAGATTATGTCAAAGTCCTTGCCCTCTGGACACTCGGAGACCAGCAGTAAGGGCAGACACTTCCAAATCGAGGACAGCACAAAGCAGGGTTTCCTACATCGGGGCCGACGTAGCCAGATGGCCTCTGCTGCCCTCATTTTGCCAAGAGGGTAGGATACTGAGCCTGCAGGGACAGCAGAAGTGGATAAGCCATGCCCGTATTTAATGGGAAGGTATTTTCTGCCTCGACACTAAGGGCAAAATTGCAAATGAGGGGAAAATGGCCTGAAAATGATTATTGCTGTGTAGAAGGAAAAGCCAGAGTTCTGCAGGAGTTTTAGGAACCAATGACCAGATTCAGAGGTTTTTTATTTAACTCCCTTTTCCATGTCAGAGAGATTCTTAGCCAAGGACTGAGACAGAGTTTTGAGGTGAACTCTATACCACATGAAGCTTTTCATTAAGCAGAAACCCTATTTCCATGCATTCTGGTTAGTGGAGTTTTATTTTCCTGCGGGAGATTCTGTCTCCAGGCTGTGTCATAATGCTTTCAACATAAACCCAGAATAAATGTTTTCTGACCTGAACCACTGAGGCCACTGTGTCCCGTGGCCATCCAAGGAAGAGACAGACTCTATGGAATGTGTGGATAAAGAAGAGAAATTCCTTAGAACAAGATGCCAAGCTCCCTGGACACCCGTCGGCTTGTGGGGCGGCCCCATGGGCTCACCCTGAAGGGAGAGCTGTGGCCCTCTTCCATGATGAGGGACAGAAAAGGTGTTCAGCACTATCCCAAACATCGCGGCTCCAGAATATTCATCCAGAATAGCTCTGCTATTCTCACCCTCTCCCTGAGCATTTATCTTCTTTTCTCAACTGCCAGGGACTGTTAGCTCCCAGGACAAAACAATAAATAAACAAAAAGCTACACACAGTCAAAAACCAAAAACCCAAACCACAAATCAGTGAGTTGAGCCAAGGAAGCTATAAAGACAAAATACAGGTGTCGGAGAGAAGTGAGAAGAAGAGAGGTGTTGCCTCCATGTGGCTGGTCAGGCAGGGTTTCGGTCTTGCTGTCAACTCTACCTCTCAGTTGTTAAATGCAGCAGCTGGCCCAAAGATGACACAAGAAAGGCAGTGGGTAATGGCCCAGAATGGCTGGCCAGCCTCTCCTGTCACTCCTCCCCTCCCTCCTTCCCCTGAATCCCACACCCATCCCTGTCCAGCAAGCCCAGTCAGGAAGGACTCATGCCAGACTCCAGGTGGCATCGACAGCTGCGGGCAAGACACATTCCCTTGCTGGCTCCAACCCTCAGAATCCCCAGGGTCCTCTCACCCAAGGAGACAGAAATCCCACAGACCCCATAGGGCTGGAGGCTCCTTACCAATGGCAGTGGTGAGAAAAGAAACCACTTCAGACTCCTTCCCGTCGTTGTAAAAAGCCAGGTGCCAGATTCCTGAATCCAAATACTGGATGAAGCCAGTCTCGTGACTAGATGGGGGGACAACTCCCCGAGATTGGCGCTGGGGTCCCTCGAGGCTCCGTGCCTCCTGGGTCAGGAGCCTCCTTCCATCCAGCAGCTCTACAAAGTCAAACTAAAAGTACAAACAGAGCATAATTAGCGGGGTGTCTGGTTCACCATAATGCTAGATTCCTTCCTCACGTGTCTCCTGGGGGCACACAAGGAAATACAACCTGAGGACAGGCAGAGAGGCTAGAGTCACATGAAGGTTGATCAACTGACTTCACCTCCTCCCCAGACCCCTGTTTCTCATGGTAATAGTCTCCTCATTCCCTTGTGAGGGCAGCATAATTAGCGCATTATTATTATTTTTTTTTTGGTCTCATTTTTCTTTAATTTGGTGTATATGTAGGCAGTCTTCATCTGGCTGAGCCTGTGCCGGGACAACCATGCCCTTCCAATGGTGGGCACGTGATCAGAAACCCAGCCACGGAAGGACTGAACTCCAGCTTCACGCAAGTGACGCTGGGAATCCCAGGGCTCGAGGGTTGGGACTAGAGCACTGGATGTGCCTTAAAAGTCAGTCAGGTGCAAGTGCAAATCTGATCTCTCTCTTCCTGTTGTCAACAATCCTTTCTAAATGCTGCAGGTTCAGGGAGCAGTTTTAGGGGAACTAAACTGGATTAGCTCAAAATTCTATCAACGATTACATGCTGGGTCAGACACACAATTGCTGACTGATCTGAGCCTGCGAGGGTGAGACTCAAGAGAAGTCAGCCACATAGTGCTAACAACAGGTAGGTGGTTAAGTCCTACTGGCCTACTAGCAAGCAAATTGAGCAATTATCTGTCTACTTATCTGTCTACCTACTGACCTATCTTTTAAAAAACCAAGATATCTAATTCTATTTCATGTGTAAATGAGGCCCAGGAATGAAGTCCAGGACTAGCATCACTGTCCTGGTGAGCGGCCCAGTTTCTATTTTCCCATGACTCCACTGCTAGAAAATATATCTACTTAGATTTCACGTGGGAATCTTAAGTAACAACTGGGGCTAAGAAGGCTGCACACGGCTTGGGAATGTCTGATGGATGCCTCTGATTTATTTTAACCCAATCACAGAGCTGGCAGGACCTTAACAAGTCTGTTCCTTACCCATTACGACTGGTGTTATGTCAATCATTCTAGATGAGCTGTTAGGTGTTTCTGGTGTGCATGTATCACAGTAAATGCGAAATCCCAAAGGAGAGAAGGAATGTAAGAGACCAGGGAAGTAACGTGTATTCTAAGCCAGATCTTGTGCAAGCTGCCTTATAAATGTTCTTGATTCTCCTCAACAGCCCTACAAAGTGACTATTGTTATCATCAGTGGAGAGATGAGAAACTTGCTCTGAGTGGGTAAGCACCAGGCCATAGTTATCATAGTTGATAACAAGAGGATTCAAACTGAAGTCTGTCTGACTCCAAAGCGCATGCTTTTCTCTTTCTATTTCTTGGATAATTTCACTCAGGTGACTGGGTAACAGTAGAGAGGCTATTTGAGATATTTCCTAAAATTTCCTCTTCTTAAAAAACCCCAGGGATATAACCCTACTCATCTGAAAGGTAGGGTCTTAGGTCAAATGGAGGAATGGGCTATAAAATATGTGAAATGCCCTTCAAACACAAGGCTCCAGGTGTGAGCATTAGGCTTCCTGACTTTGGGTTAGGATGTGAGGTAGGAGCCCCTGCAGATCAGCGGGGGATGTGGCATTCTGGTTACCTGTGTATGTGAAGGAGGAAGGCCTTTTCTGCCATAGATGCCAACCAGAGCTGCCTTTCCCAGGGACACATTGAATTTCAGATGCACAGGATGGTCTATGAACACCTGAGATCTCCAGAAAGTGCCAGGAGGAATCTTCTGCGAAGCCCGTCTCCCCACGTCGATTTCTCCAGAGTCTATGAAACTGTCCTCTGGAAAGAAACTACTGGGCTTTCCTACCAAGACACAGGGAAGGGAAGACAAAAACAGCAGTTGGCCACAAGTGAAACAAGGGATCGGAGCCCCTGAACAGCAGGACTCCCCTGTGCCTCACACTTCTCTCTACTATGTTCCACCACCAGCCCCACCCCCACTCCCCACTGAGGAGGAAGAATGTCCAGAACTTTTTTTTTCTAGTGATGCTCAAACTGTTCTGCTAAAAATATGCATTCTTCCAAAGCAGTATGGGTCCTCCTCAAGGGCCATCTGTATACTGCATAATTCCACAGCTTGTTAAGATATATTCCGATCCCCAAAATAATCACTGGTGGTCACACGAGAATAACTGTGCACACGTGTGTGTGTATAAAAGCATGCACGCTAAAATAGAAAGGGTAGTGCGAACAAGGTGTTGTTATTAAATTTCCAACTCAAAATGGTCCCACCAGCAGTGGGAAGCCCGACCTGAGTGGATGAAGGTATTTTACAAGTTTACTGGTTTACGTATAACTGGAAGCCAAATTCTAAGGCTAAGACATGTGGAAGGGGTTTATATGGGGAGCAGGAGTTGGGCTGGGGAAGATGAAAAAGGGGGTACTTCTGAATGGAATGGATATTTCTGAAAAATGCTTCCTTGTCTTGCTTGGATGGAGGTCTTCGAATATCAGTTTTGTGCTGAAGTAGGTAAAGCTGAGGGAATTGATCTCAAGTTCAGGCACAAAGCCTATGGCATACTTGGAAATTCAACCAAGGCCCCTGACCCTGCAGGTTTCAGGGGACAGGGGTCAGAAATATGGTCCCTTGCCCATTTCTGTCACCATTCAGGAGAGTGACAGCTTTCTGGGGGCACCAGAAGTGCCAGGAAGGAAGAGGGCTTATCAAACTTCCTCTGTTTACTAATTAAGCACACTCACATGTGAAAAATATAAACCTGACTTCCTTCCAGACATCAGCCCTCTGGGGAGTTGGGAGGCGGCAGAAGGAGGTGATAGGGATGTTAGAAGACCACCTTTAGGACACTGACTAGCCACATGGCAGCCAGCAGACTACGTCTTATTTGTAAGGAAGAATCCCCAGGGTATCTTAGTTCCAAGATTTGTTGTTAGACGTGTTCGAAGAGAGGCTTTAAGAACAATAATCCATTTGTAAAGAAAACACGTTTGTGAGAACTTTTTATAAAAAGCACTTGGGGAATAAGAAATTAAAATGTCTTTTTTTCCCTAGCTTTGTAAGATTCCTTACAAAGCACATTTGATGCTGAAATGGAGCTTGGCAGGGCATTGTTGTAGTCATAAAATATTTTACTGTTTTAAATAATAAAATTCAATTTAAATGTTAAACTTCTCCATATGTTATCATTCCTTTATAAACTCCTAGGCAGAAACATCAGGTTTTTAGCTTCAAACCATTAAATGTTATTTTAATTAAAAAATATGCCAACAACAAAAAAAGTTAAAATGCACGCTCTCAATAAAAGTACCACTAGTATTCTGTCATTAGCATGGGAAAGAGCTTGCATTTAATTCCTTTATGGAAGGAATGTGCCCCAGACTTTTACCTTGAAAATGCAGACACACAAAAACCACCACACTGTGATTCGAAGTTCAAAGACAGAAGCCAAATTCACAACACATTAAGATGGAGGAGAATTACTTTCACATTCTTATCTGATTGTGGGGCTCCCCGTACCACAATTCTTTTGTATTCTAGGTAGAAAAATAGTGTACCCTTTAGCTTATCATTCTGCTAGGGATGCAGAACTCTGAGTTTCCTCCTAGAAACTGCACAGAAATAAGCCTGAGACTGCTAATTCCAAGGACTCATTTCCTTTGTGAGTGGGTGGGAGTCGGGGCTGATGGGATTTCAGAATTGTCTGCAGTCAAATAATTCCTGGGTCTGAGAATAAATAATGAAAACTTTCCCCCACATTTTGGCATGCTGCTAGAGCACCCTGCATGGTTCATTTTCTCCTCCAGTGAGCATGTGTTTGAGAGACAGCTATTGTATCAGCTGAGTTCTGAGCCTCATAAGGTCAGAGGCCAGCCCAGAGTCTCTCTCCAGAGGTCTGCGGGCCCCAGAGGCATACATAAGTTGGCTCTTACACCCGAGGAGTGATAAAAAGCAATATTCTTTTCTAGCATTCTCGTATTTCACCAACATGGGCCAAAATAAGAGAAAAGAACTGTCTTTGGTGTGTATACAAATAAAAATAGCTGATTCTGTTCCAGGGCACACCGGCCACCGGGACCTGGACTCTCGGCTGAGTCTCTGAGGGCCACTCGGGCTTTGTACTAAAGTGACCTTTGTACTAAAAGTCACCTGGTCCAGACCCTTAGGGAAGGGACCACAGCCCAGCCTAAAGGGGATGTTTTTGAAGGAAAAGAGGACCCCATCTGGGGATTTAAGCTTTATCATACCCCTACTCTGGTCCCCAGTGGTCCCCTTGTAGGACTATACGTAGGGACGAGATGGGGGCTTCTGAGGGGAAAGAGGTACAGCACAGCGAGTACCCGTGTCTGATGGGAAAGAGGCGTGAGACTGGCTGGGCTAGCAGTTATTCAGAGTGAAGCCACACTCAGCTCTTCCTGCCTTCCTCTTTCCAGATCCTCTGTTCTTAAATCCGAGCGCCAAGCTGTGAGTGCTTAAGACAGAAACCATCCGACCACACAGCAAGACCCACCAACAGTAGAGTGAGGAGAGATGACAGAGGGTGGTGGGAGTTGGAGGAGACAGGTCTTATGTATACAATTCTTTTTATCCCCACCCACATTCTGGAAAATAATAATGACAACAACAGCAGCAGCAGTAATAATAGCAGTAGTTAGTAACAGCACTAAAGGTAGAAGTGGCAGGATTAGTGGTAATACTTGCTATCAATTCTTGCTCTCACTACATGCTGGGCCCCCCTTTACGTTCATCGGTTCAGTTAATTCTCACACTGATAAGATGTATGTACTGAGGCTCAGAATGCTAAAGAAACCATTTGAAGATAAAGCCATTTGGGGTTTCTCTTCATTTGCTAGAATATGGCTTCTTAAAGCATTAAATTGATAAGTGGTTAATTAAAACTCTTCAAAGACACTCTCAATAGTCTCACTCAAGGGTCAATGGCACAGTGCATGAGTCCCACCTAACTCACAGTCCCAGCAATCTAACCATCAAGGCTAGGCCAGGTAGACCAAGGCCCACTGAGTGTCATGGGGCACAGAAAGTTGACAGTTTTTATGAAGTAGGAATGCACAAACAGGACCCAGAGTTAAAGGGCAAGAGTTGGGGTCTCAAGACACTTATAAAGAGGACACTACACAATCATTGGGGGCCACCCAGAGACTTAACAAACAACACCAAGAGCTTAACTAAGAAATAGGGATCTCCAACAGTATGATCAGGTTTCACAAGGCAAATTCTACTGGCAACAGTCCTGTTCTTTGTAAAGATACACAGACTCAGCCTTCCTCTAGCAATGATGTACAAATACACAATCATGTCTATAAAAGAAATTTCTCAACAATTTGCTGAAATGATTGGATTGTTTGGTCAAACAAGAGAGAATTGGAAGAAGTGAAATTCCATGCCCTTCTCAGTCATAGTCCTCACTTTCTTGAACTAAGATCCATCTACACAGGTTCTAAATTCTTAATCAACTAACACTCTCCTCTTCCCTCCACCTTTCTGGTTCTTTTCAATGCAATAACTTGCACAAAGAATCCTTTAGTTTCCTTAGCAACTGTTAGAAATTTATTTGGTTATCAAAATAAGCTGTTCCATTTTGGAGAGCCCAGCTGAGCCTGCGTGCAGCAATTTGCATGGTTTAAACTGATGGGTAATTTTTATTTCATTGCAGAAAGAAGAAAATGCTATCCCTAAGCCCACCAATTCAACCATCAGGAATTTTTGTTTATTCAATGCTTTCTCCCCTCTTTTCCATTAACATATAACGTAAGTTATTGTGGCTTTTCTTCGAAAAGCTGCCATATTTGGTTTCTGTCCCATGACACCCTGAAATGGTAAGAGCCACTTTGAAAATACAGTGTAGATTGCAGGTTGAGGTTATTCTCAAAGACATGATGAGCATTTAAAATACTGGACTCATTATATATTTAATTTGCATAATTAAAAAATATATAGCATTTTACAATATGAAAACATGTCCCAATTATTTGCAGGGTCTTTGAGGGGAAAATATTACTTAGTCTGGATTTCTGAGATTCTGATAACTGACATGGAATGGCTTGGGATTTGAGCAGATGGGAAGAAAGGAAGTGACAGTTGTTGAGTGCCTCTTCACCACCAGTCTGAAAAGATACAGACGTTACCATCCTTGTTCTTATGGATGAAGAAACTAAGGCCAAAGAAGATGGAGTAATTGGCATGAGTTAACAAAGCCAATAAATTTGAGGGCCAGGATTCAAGCCTGTCTGGCTCCAAGGCTCATTTATCTTCTTTCCATCATACCACATTGTTACTGCCATCTCTGTAAACCAGGGCTCTAATCTTAATTCTGTAATCAGCTCTCCTCTCTGATACCCTTCGAAGGGATAGGAAATATGCACTCACATCAGTGTTAAAGACTTTTCCCCTTGAGCTATGTCTAAGGAAGTAGGTTTTTTAACGTTACAATTAAAAACATGAACTGTGTAGACATTGGTTTGACCAGGGCAAAAGAAATTAAGAACCATGTGGTCTCACATAAACTGTAGGAAGCTTTGTCCTCTGTTTCTCCAGTCTGATGTATTTTTTGTCACAGTAATTGCTTTTGATGCTGACCACTTTCCAGCACAGCACTGCATTTTAGGGCTTTGTAAACAGGATTTCCATTTGCATTAGTAATGACAGATAATCCCTTTAAGCAAAAATACTCCAATTAAAGTAAACCAATAAGCTGGGGCAATTTTATTTTGCCTCTTATCTGCACCTCCTGCTCCTTGGGTAAAACAAAACAAAACCTAAAAAACCCACAAACTAATTTCATTAGAATGGGAGATTTCAGATAGATCCAACTCTGTTTCAAGAATGTCTGATAGAGATCATGGAGGGAAGAAAATACATTTTGCTAAATGAGACCTCTTCCAATGCCTTGAGGGTTAACATATCTTAAATCTGCATTTGTACGTGCTGACCTAAAGACCGTCCACATGGATGGTATTCCCGTATGGCATGTGACACTATAAACTGACAAGGGATTCACAAGCTGACAGGCAGGACCATGGACAGGGCTGGTCTGGAAAAAAATTCTAAAGAACCGTCTGGTTAGTCTGATGATTCTACTATCAATTTCATATGTAGGACTTGTGAATTAAACTGGACCTTGGAGATAATTTAGCTCAATATCTTCCATTTAGAGAGGAGGAGAATGAAGCTCAGAAAGTCTTTTTTTTTTTTTTTTTTGAAAGCATGTTCACTTTTTTTTATTTATTTTTGAGAGAGAAGACCTCTGAATGATCCTGAAAGCCAAAATCAATTCATTTTTTTAAAAAAATGTTTGTTTATTTTTGAGAGAGACAGAGAACACAAGTGGAGGAGGGGTAGGGAGAAAGGAGAGAGACAGAGCATGAGTGGGGGATGGACAGAGAGAGAGGGAGACACAGCCTCCAGCCTCTGAGCTGTCAGGACAGAACCTGACGCGGGGCTTGAACTCACAAGCTGCAAGATTATGACCTGAGCCACGGTCAGACGCTTAACCGACCAGGCACCCCACTCAGAAAGTCTTTCAAGGGATTTGCTTAAGGACAATTCAAGGGTCAGCAGCTGGGCTTGAAGTCAGGGCTCTTGCTTCCTAACCCAGAGCTCTTCCCGTGGCCCTATCCACACTCCCTCCATATCCTTACTAAAGGGCGAAACAAGTATAAATTATTAAATGTTTTAAGTCTTAAAATCTTTGTAAAGGAGAAGACTGGCATTGCCCCTAGAAAAAGTAAGCAGAGGTTCTGATTTGGCTCTGTGGAAATGCTCCCATTCTTACTTCCCTTAAAGATGACCATGGGTCAAGAGTTGATTTTGTTGGAATATTAGCATAGTCCCTGTGCAAGGATTACATGCAAATTCATGAAGCATTCCATATTTAAAAAACAAAAAGAAAGAGTTGGGGGTGCCTGGGTGGCTCAGTTGGTTAAGCATCCAACTCTTGATTTCAGCTCAGGTCATGATCTCATGGTTTCTGAATTCGAGCTCTGTGTCAGGCTCTGCACTGACAAGTGCAAGTCTCCTTGGGGTTCTCTCTCTTACTTTCTCTCTGCCCCTCCTCCACTTGTGTTCTGTCTTTCCATCTCAAAAATAAACGTTTTTTTAAAAAAGAATTGATTTTTGCCTTCAGGATCATTCAGAGGTCCTGAGTAGCTACTTCAACCAAGCATATGGTACCCTGTTAACCAAACAGATTCCTGGAAGGGAAATCCTTGAGGGCAGGAAACCTCAGAAGCTTTGACCCCAAAGTTGTCTGAGATGCTAGGAAAGAAGATATAAGCAGTAAAGGTGGAGGCAGACCTGTGGTACACTTTGCTAACAGACGGGATGAAGCAGGGCACAGCAGGGACAGGATAAAGAATGCCTACGCTGCCCAGAATGGCAATGAGACTGGCCCATTAGCTCAGCCATCTTTCACGGTACCATTTTTGTGAGTCTGTGCCACTTCTGGCTGATAGTGAAAGAATGTGTGTCAATGGCGTGTTAGAAAGACCCTTAAGAAATTCAGAACATGGGTCTACAGATGTCCCATTTAAGAATGCCAAACTCCAAATGTCACTACCACTCCATCACTGATAGAAAAATATCCGTGTCCCACTGCATAATGGGATTTCTCATCTACATCTCCTTCGGGGTCTTGCAACCATGTGGTGAGTCAGGTAGGACAATTTATAGAGACAGTAAGAGCTCTGGAGTCATCCAGACCTGGGCTCATATGCCAAGCTCCATTATTTACTAGCTGAGCGACCTCTGGTCAAGTCACTAAATTAATGTAACCCTTAGGTTTTGTATCTAAAATGGGTCTAAAGAATTATACTTATCTCACAGGATCTCTGTGAGGATTAAGTGTAAAAAGCTCTTGACAAAATCTTTGAAACAAATAAACCGTACCAACACTAATGATTATTGTTATTGGCCCCTTAAGGACTCATCCTGATCCCACACAATCCAAGACAGCCACCCAGCAGTGCGAAAGCCCATGATGCTTCCCTCGAGGCATGAGATGGGATACTGCTGAGCACCATGAGAGCTGCCCCAGCCCCGCTATGAGCTCACAGTGAAAAGGAACTGAGATGAAGACACAGGTGGGCTGGCAGCCGGCGTGGAGTGCAGAAAGATGGAGGAAGGGCCAAAGCACGGAGCTGTGAGTCAGGCACATGACGTGCATAATGAAGGTCTCTTCGGTTCAAAGGCAGACACAGAGGACTCACGACACGAACAACACGGCAACCCTACCTTCTGTGGCTCCTTTGCCTTTCCTGTCAGGGATCTCTAACCCAGTGCCCCCTGATGGATACAGGGAGACGTCCGTTGGCACAGGCCAACTGCTGGCTGTGTCCTCCGTGATTTCATACATCTGCCCCTCCATCGGCTGCAGGTGCCAGTTTAGGCCAAACAGGTGCATGGCTGTGGTGAGCAATGAGAAAAGTCATCTTTTTCTGCTGGCGGAGGAAATGGAACTCCCAAGCCATAGGGGAGGGCAGCTGGGGTGGGGAACTCAGGAATTCAGTTCAGCTCAGTTCAACAAACAGCCCCCGAAGAGAGCTTTGCAGTGCCAAGCCCTATGTGGGGGGCTGGGCATGGAGATGCTCAAGGCATAGACCCTGCCCCTGAGGGCTCACAGTCTGGTGGGACAGGGAGAGGGGTAGGGATGGGGGAGTTTCAGGAAGCCTTGGCCTTTTGCTTTGAAAGATAAATAATCTAGGGGGAAATTTTGCAATTTGTAGCACAAAGGGTTAATTTCATTAATATAAAAATAACTGCTACAAATAATAAGTAAAATCCAACAGCTCATCAGGAAAATAGGAATATGATATGAACTATGAGCAGAGAGCTTACAGCATAAGAAATACAATTGGTTCTCAATCATATGAAAAGACTCTTGACAACACTCATCATAGGAGAAATGTAAGTTAAAACTTTGAAATACTATTTTTCACATAGGCTTTGGCAAAGATAAAAAAGGTTAAAATTATACAGTATTGACAGAGAACAGGAAATAAGCACTCTCATACTTCGTTGGTATGAGCATAAGTTGGTACAAACGCTATGAAGGACAATTTGAAAAAAGCTATCAAATTAATAACAAACATACTACTGATCCTGGGATTTAGAGGTTCCCAGGGTTTCTAGAAAATTCTAGAAATTTCTCCTCCAAATATTTTCACATATTATACTAAATGATGTACATACAAGGTTATTCACTGCAGCACTGTTTGTAGTAGCAAAATATTAGAAACCACTTCATCAATAAGGGGCCAGATAAGTTACCTTCATACAATGTATTATGTAATCATAAAAAAAGCACATGGAAGCTCTTTATATTTTTCTGAAAGGAAAATTGTAACATGCAGAATGGTATATCTGATATACTGCCTTTGGGGGGAAAAATCATGTATATGTTTAGAATATTCCTGAAGGATATGAAAGACACTGGTAACAGTAGATGCATCCAATGATGGAAAGAGATCCTAAGGGTCAGGGATAGAAGACAGATTTGCTTCTAACTGTATATCTGTTGTACTTTTTGATTTTGTAGGATGTACTTGCATTTCTGTTTTAAAAATATTTTTTTCCAAGGTAGCGACTGCTAAACGGTCTTGTGCAACAATCTAGAAGAGACCATAAGACGCCAAAGAATGGACACTGTTCCCTAACATACACAGTGCTTGAAAAGGTGAGGAAACTTGTTTCCAAAAGATTTTGTAATCTAGTACAAAATGTCTGCTTAAATCCCATTTTAGGATTTAAGACTTGTCAATGGTCCCTACTTACCTTTTCTGAAATGCCTGCCCTGATTCCTCACACAGAGAGTTAAGAACTTCAGTCCCTGACTCCCACAGCATCCTGTATGCAACATCACTCCTTTGTTGTACCGATGAACATTTCCTAGAAGCCTACCCTGTACTGGGACCCAGGGCTGACTCTGGAGAGCCAGAACGTAATCAGACAGCCCTTGCTTCCATGAGCTCACAGACAAGTAGAGAAGATGGACAAGGAACAAAGTCTACTCAGAAGGACTAGAAGGCCCAGAGGAGGAGGTGACTGGCCCACTAAGAGGCCCAGAGGAGCCCAGGGAAGGATCTATGGAACTATGAAGGCCCACAGTAATTATGTATACTGAGGGCTAACTGCATGCCAGGAAGCGTACTGGGAAATTTGTATACATTGCCTCTAAACCTCAAGGCAGCCCTGCGAGACCCAACTTGCAGATGTGCACGCTAAGGCTCAGAAGGTAATTATAAAACTGAGTGCCAGGCATTGTGCCAAAAGCAGTAAATGCAATATTTCCTTAATTCTCACAAAAATCCTGAAAAGACAGTTAGTAATAGCCCCATTTTACAGATGCAGAAACTAAGACACAGTGACATCGATTAACACAGGGAAGGTTAAATGGCTCGCGAGCGACACAGTGTAGACTAGAATCTGCAACTATTCAAACACTGAAATCAGATATCACCAGTCTTTCCGGCTTGAAGCCCAGGCTCCACCCACTTCACCAAGCCTTTCTCACTAGCTTTACCTTGCAAGGCAAGTGGGTGTTATAAAAACATCCCCGTTCACACATGGAGCAGCTTTGGGGGCTGTAACACAGGATCCTGTGAGGAGGACAGAGGGTTGTATTGCTTGGCCCATCCGTGGAAGGGTTCACTGATGGGCTGGTGGGGGGGGGGGTCTTGAGGGGCTGTGTGGGCACCTTCAAGACACAAATAACTGTATAAAGGACACGAGAGCTGCACATCCTTCTGACTTCTAGTCCAAAACACAAGCCACCCAGGGAACGCACACAAGTTTGATCTCAACAGGAGGGGTACTCTGTAACAGAAATGGAATCTGACCCTTTGCTCTCTCTGGTTACTGCTGAGCGGGGAACAGTGTGTGCCAGAGATAAGAAGACTGGTTTGGAATCCTAGCTGCCACCACCTAGATGCATCCAAGAAATGGAGAGGCAATTATTTCAAAGAATTACTGTATCATATGAGATAAAATATGGCAAAGTGCTTTGTAAACCGTACATACGCATGATGGCAGTATTTTGTAACCATTATACTCATACTGTTGATGATAATGATAAAACAGCAGCTACCACTTAGCATATTTTTGGTCCTGGGCACTAAAGGAGGAGGAACTTTATGCTGCTCGTGGTGGTGTAGTTGTCAATAATGATAGAAGTTAACTTGCCTGGAAGAAGTGAAAACTCTGCCGTTTCCAAGGCTGAATTAGCTCCCATTTTTGCTTACCGTCTTACCAGTTTAATCTATATATTGGCAACTCCAAAGGTAATGGAGAAATTGTTTGAACGGAGGACGACTCAGAGATATGCAGTTAAATGAGCACTGCTCCTTTCCCCATTAGAATCAATTATCTCATCTAACTGTGCAGAAGTGCTGTCTTGTTAAAGGTCATGAGAATTAAGTAATCCCAGAATGAATAGAACTCTCACAGCTTTGCGAAGAAAAACATTTTTATTGTCAAAGCTTTCTCTTACTTTTAACAAGATGCAAAATCAAGCCCTTGCTTAAAAAGAAAGAAAGAGAGAGAGAGAGAGAGAGAGAGAGAGAGAAAGAAAGAAAGAAAGAAAGAAAGAAAGAAAGAAAGAAAGAAAGAAAGAAAAAGAAAAAAGCTGAGGGGAAAGAAAAGCCAGTGGAAAAAAGCATTGGAGGTGAAAATGATCACAGGGTCTTGTGTCTCAGGGAAGTTAATTAGGGCAGGACAGTCCTCAGCTGGTGGGGGGGGTGGGGGGAAGATGCTGACCTGAAGCTTCGGGAGGCACACTGGCGGGGCTTCCTCGTGGCCTTGCCCCCCACTACCTGCCATCACAGAGTCCTCACACAGCTGTGAGGCTGGCATGTCTCTCTGTTTCCTTTCACCACCTGGGAAGGCAAAGTTCTGGACCCCACTCAAACCTGGGCCCTCGGAAGACTCAGTCACCCAGAAATCAGTTTTGGAGGCTTGCAGGTGGGAAGTAAGCATGGGGCCACCGAGATTAGGTGATGATGTGGAGACAGGTGTGAAGTTCAGCCAGTCATGGTCACTTTACAGCCACAACAGAAGGGACCCTTACTCTCTGATTCAGGGTCTTAAATAGATTTGTGCTAGAGGGCCCTCTATTCCTTTACTGTGCTGAGTGGTGGTTAATTCTATAGTTCCAGGTTATGGAAGAGGGGAAGAGAGAAGGAACAATCTCCCCTCTCCTCCCCTCCTCTCTCCAAAGGGTAAAACACAAGCTAAGCCACAGATAGTCCAAGGAAACATAACTCAAGCAACCACTCTTCTTTTTCCTTGAAAATAATCAAAATAATAACAGCAGCTCAAAATGTGGAATCATTTGAGTGCGTACTGACATGCTGAATGCTTTATATTATCTAATTTTATCTTCATGTAAAGATAGGTTGAAAAATCATTACTGGAAAATACATACAAGGAAAGTAGACTAACATTTAAGTTATACTAACATACTCTGATTTACCAGGAGAGGTAAAAGTTACCCAATACCACCAGTCCCCTTTCCCTGCCCAGCAAGACATAAGGGATGGCTGAGAATGTGCAAGCTCTATCCTGACATTTTTAACAAGAATGCCCAATAGATGTTCAGATGCTGAAGCCTCCTCCCAGCACCTGGTGGCAGGAAGCAATTCACAAAGTCATCGTGCAGGAATCACCAGAATAAGTGTAGGAGCCAGTATAGATTTGAGGCAAGCTTCAAACTTAGGAGACTGTGTTCCCAACCCAAGCTTCCTCTTTTTCATTCTTTTACTTTTATTTTTTTTTAAATTTAATGTTTATTTATGTTGAGATAGAGACAGAGTGCGAGTGGGGGAGGGGCAGAGAGAGTGGGGAAGGGGCAGAGAGAGAGGGGGAGACACAGAAGCCGAAGCAGGCGCCAGGCTCCAAGCTGTGAGCACAGAACCCGATGCGGGGCTCAAACTTGTGAAATCATGACCTGAGCTGAAGGTGGATGCTTAACCGACTGAACCACCCAGGTGCCCCTTTCATTCTTGTACTTTAAATAGAAGATAAAATATGGGCAACATAAAGCCACCAGCAAAAAAACCCACAAACACCAACACACACACACACACACACACACACACGCACACACAATGGCTACAATTAATGTTTGGGGGGACCAGTGGTGTTAATAACTATCTCTTGGCCAACAGCAACCCATGTTTAAAGTTGTATATGGCAGGAAACGAATGCTACCCAAATGATGTGAAATTAACAGCCATGGATCCAGAAAAGCTAAGAAATAGAAATAGTCCTCCCCTGTCTGCTCTAAGGATGAACCAGACCATTGAAAAAAATAAACTGTAATTGGTCACACCCCCTTTCCTGAAGAATTACTGGTGACCATTCACCACCAATGTACATCACAGGATTGTCTAAATTGCACTCTGTGGTTTGTATTTACAACTGTTAGTGCAAAACTCTCAAGCACACTGAAAGTGACCTAAATAAGAAACCTGATATGGGTTTTCCCTTTAAACTACTTTTTAATTCCATGAAAAGGTGAAAAGGTGCTTAAGAGTTCAGAAGAAGGTTGTGGAAAGGTAGCGGGTTCACAGGATCACCCACACTGAAATGTTAATGATTTCTAAAAGCCAAGAGCTGGGGTGGGGGAAGTTTCTTATTCCCTCAGCTCCGGTCAATCTGATCCCAGGGTTGACATTTTCCAGTCCCCTTTTCCTGCCCAGCAAGACAAAAGAGATGGCCGAGAAAGTGCAAGCTCCATCCTGACATTTTTAACAAGAATGCCCATAGATGTTCAGACACTGAAGCCTCCCCCCCAACCCCCCTCCGCACCCAGCCAGCGAGAGGCAATTAACAAAGTCATTATGCAGGAATCACCAACATAAGTACAGCAGCAGAGCTTTTCCTGTCACGGTGCACGCTTCCCTTTCTTCCAAAAATCAAATGCATGAACCCACTTGCATCTGTAAATTAGTAGCTCTAGGTAGTGACTAGAGGCGGCAATCAATAACCACAAGGGAGTGTTGATTCCAGCGGTGTTTTTGGTTTCAAAAGGCATTGGGAATCAACTCGGTTATGTGGCTACCCACTTTTCTGTTTTATATTAGTGCTCAGTTTTGTTTTCTTTTGCTTTTAATAAATACTATCATTTCTGTGAAACATAAGTCATTGGCATTCTCGGACTATGGTCATCTAATGGAGAAAACAACAACAAAAACAGAAAGTCAAAACAACAGCAACAAGAAGACAGAGTTTCATTCCCCAGGTTCTAGTCCTAGTTTTGCTACAAAGCTGTGACATTCACAAATTCCAAACCCAGAAGTTCCATACGCAGGGATGTCGACTGCAGGGCAAGAGCGGAAAAAGTGGAAACCACCTAGACGTGTAAAAATAGAACAACTTAGCTGACTTACAATACAGGTACCGGATGGAATGCAGTGCAATCGTTATACAAAAATGACCATGACAACCAGCAATGAGGGCAAATACTGATGATAGAATGCTAAGGGAAAAAAAAGGCAAGACATAAAATTGCATTTTTTTGCTGACTGCATCTCTGCAAAACCAGATATGCATATGAAAAAAAAACCTGGAAAGACATACGTAAAAATGACATCAGACTTTGAATTATAATAGTGGGATTAGGGATGAATTTTCTTACCTAGTTTCCGAACTCATTTTAATGCTGCTTTACACGAAAAGGAAAGTTCTCCAACCCAGCCTCAGGAGGAATAGGTAGAAACGAAGGGTGTCAGAGCCCAGAGAGGAGATCCCACCTTGGAGCACACGCCGTGTGTCAGACACTTAAGCAAGAGGGACTGCATATGTTATTGCATTCTATCCTTACATAAACCTTGAGAAAATTACTATTGTTCTCAGTTTATGATGAAAAAAACCTGGAGGCTCAGAGAGGCCGCATGATTGCAAACACACCTTCCAGACGGGAAGTGATACAGTATCTGACCCCAGATCTGACTGGTTCCAAGGTCCAGGCTCTCCTCCTGATACACCACACCACTAGTGAGTTCCAGTGTCTGAAATTAAGTTAAAATTTAAGACAGCTGAAGGCAAAGCCTCTGCAGACAGCATAGCCAGATTTGCTCTTCTGAGGTGTTTGTTAAGGGGCTTTCTTCTCAAGGACAAAGCATGGGGCCCCCATCCTGACTACTTTAGGCATGGCTCCCCCCCCCCCCCCCCCCCCCCGAGTCAAAACCATGTGCATGCAAGTTCAAGTCTGGATCTCTCCAGAGAGACCGGAGCTCGGTCATTTATTAGTTTTATGACTTTGGGCAAATTACTTCGCCTGAGTCTCAGTTTCCACACGTGCAAAATGCAGCTGGTAGCGTCTATCTCAAAGGATTAAGTGAAATAATGCATGTAGTTTGCTTAGAACTCTGCCTGGCGCATAGTAGGAGCTCTACGGCAGTTGTCATCATCTTTGTCATTTTGCTACATTGATTTTCCTGATTTCTGGAGCCACTGAAAGATTTGTTTAAGCCAGCTCTGTCCTATCACCTTTTTCTTCTTTCTATATATTCTCCCTAATTCCCTTTCCATGCCAACTATAAATTTCTTTACCCTGAGGGGGCCTTTTTCTATCCTGCTTCCATTAGCTGACAGACTTTGGGCACAGGAACCAGAGATACTTGCCCAACGGATAAAACAGTTTTTAAAAGCAGAATCGGCATAAAGAAACCTGACAGGATCCCACTGGTGACTACGTGGGGCTAATTTTAAATCAAGTAAATATATTGCTTTCTTCCTGTCTCTGGATAAACCTGACAGCAACAATCGGGGTTACTGTCTCTCACCCCCAAATTAAGTGTTTTCTGGAGAAGGGACTCTGGTGCAGCTGATCATTTTTCTGTACCGTGCAATGCTGTGGGAAGGATTTGCCGGCAGCTGCTCAAAAGTTCTGTAAATCAAGGGGCGGTGGTGGTGGCGGCTGGGCACAAGTAAGAGGCTCAAGCGCAGCCAGCCACACGAGTGGGAACCTGGCACTCCCACTGTCACTGCACAGGAGGAACAGCAATGTAGCCGGAGGGCACCCAAAGCGGGCCACACAGCAAGGGGTGGGGGGACCAGAGCTGGAATCTAATACGCACAGAATAAACTGGTAGTATTTCAGCAACGGAATCAGAGAGCTGTCTTTTCTGGGCGCTTTTCACCAGGCAGCCTCGACTAAGACCTCTTCTCTACGTAACTAATGCAGGGGCTGGTCACCTCCACCGACCCGTGGACTGACCTCAGCCCGGTTATCCGACTTCTCCGTGCCCGCCTCCCAGTGTCGTGCTGGTTCCCGAGGCCAGAAACGGGAAGCACAGAACTGTAGTGGTGATGAGCACAGGCTGCCGTCACACAGCCCTGGGTTCCTTTTCCAGTTCTCACGTTCACAGTGACGTGCCCTGGCAGACATGAGGTAACTCTCTGGAGCTTGTTCTGGAGCTTGTAACTCTCTGGAGTTTGTTCATCTATAAAATGGTGACCATAACACTCAGCTCCAAGAGCTGTGAAGACAGTTTATGAGATTATGGTGCTTGGTATTTTCTCAAAGAGATGATCCTCTTTGCTCCTAACATTATCACCATCATGGTAATTGTATATTGAGGTTTTCCTTGCAAAAGTAAGGTCAGGAGATTTCTCCAGGGAGTTCAGAGCCTGGAGTTTCTGCTGGGATATTGGGGGAGGGTGTTGCTTAGATGGAACTGACAGTCCCAGCCCCCTCCCTCATTGCACAGGTGAGGAGACGCAGACTTGACGAGAGCATGTGGGCAGAGCCTGGGACCCTGCTGAGCCCAGGTTTTCGACTCTGTCATTAAGTCATGGCAGGAAATCCTGTAAGGGCAGGAAAGCCATCCTCACAGCCTATTCCTCCATCAGGCACTGCACTCCCAGATTAAAGAGGTTGTCTCCTTGGTGCAGCCGCTCTGGAAAACAGTGTGGAGGTTCCTCAAAAAATTAAAAATAGACCTACCCTATGACCCAGCAATAGCACTGCTAGGGATTTACCCAAGGGATGCAGGAGTGCTGATGCACAGGGACACATGTACCCCAATGTTTATAGCTGCACTACCAACAATAGCCAAATTATGCAAAGAGCCTAACTGTCCATCAACTGACGAATGGATAAAGAAGATGTGGTTTATATACACAGTGGAATACTACTTGGCAATGAGAAAGAATGAAATCTGGCCTTTTGTAGCAACGTGGATGGAACTGGAGGATGTTATGCTAAGTGAAATAAGTCAGCCAGAGAAAGACAGATACCATATGTTTTCACTTTTTGTTTTTTAATTTTTTTAATGTTTATTTATTTTTGAGAGACAGAGCATGAGCGGGGGAGGGGAAGAGAGAGAGGGAAACACAGAATCTGAGGCAGGTTCCAGGCTCTGAACTGTCAGCACTGACACGGGGCTTGAACCCACAAGTTGTGAGATCATGACTTGAGCCAAAGTTGGACGCTTAACCGACTGAGCCACCCAGGTGCCCCCATATGATTCCACTCTTATATGGATCCTGAGAAACTTAACAGAAGTCCATGGGGAAGGGGAAGGGGGAAAAAAAAAGAGAGGGAGGGAGGCAAACCATAAGAGACTCTTAAAAACTGAGAATAAGCTGAGGGTTGATGGGGGTGGGAGGGAGGGAAAGTGGGTGATGGGCATTGAGGAGGGCACCTGTTGGGATGAGCACTGGGTGTTATATGGAAACCAATCTGACAATAAATCTCATATTAAAAAAAATAAGAAAGAAGTTGTCTCCTTGAGCCTAGAGTCAAGGGAATGAATCCACGGGACAGGCTGTATCAGGCCACCATGAGGCCCTCCCTTCAGGGCAGCGATTACTCCTTTCATTTCTACCCCTCAGCACCTAGCCCAAAGGAGTGAAGAAGAAAGGGAGAAAATGAAGGGGCAGACATAATTAGGACTATCATTAAAACAATAACAGCTCCTAATTATTAAAGTTGTACCACGTGCAAGACATAATGCTGGAGGACTCACATTTGTGGGATCATTCAATCTCACGACTTTTTAAGGAAGGCATCGCTGGTAACTCCATTTTATACACTAGGCCCCTCAAAACACAGCGACAAAACAGACGTTATTAATCTAATTCTGTATCTCCAGACAACCCAGCCTCCAGAATTATCTGTAATTGCACATTCATCACGCCATCACCAAGAACTGAAACCAACCCCTGAGCTCTTCTCAGACTACTGTCAGGGGAGCACAGGACAGGTTTCCTGTCAGCCCCTGTGAGAATAAACATACAGCTGTCGATCCAATCACTGCCAACAGACACACGAGGAAGACCTTTGTTTGCGGCACTTGCCTCTGAGCGTCAACGCTAGATTCACAAGGCTGGCCCGAGCTTTTCTTTTCTTTTTAGTTTTTTAAACTAATTTTTATTTATTTTTGAGAGAGAGAGCACAAGCGAGTGAGCACGAGCGGGGGGAGGGGCAGAGAGACGGAGACACAGAATCCGAAGCAGGCTCCAGGCTCCGAGCGGTCAGCATAGAGCCCAACGCGGGGCTCAAACCTACGAACCATGAGATCATGACCTGAGCCGAAGTCGGACGCTCAACCGACGGAGCCACCCAGGCGCCCCTGGCTGAAACTCTTCTATAGAAAGATGACTCCACTTAGCAAAGGACCTGCGACTCACGCGTGAGCCATCACTCCTTCCTTCACGTCGTGAACCATCCAAGGGGACCCGAGGAAACCATGGGTTTGGTTAATGCCTGGGAATACCGAAGGAGAAAAGTCCTGCGGCTGGCTTCATCTCCACAGCTGCTAGAACTCACTGTTACAGCACTCTGCAGAGCAACCCTCCCATTTCCTGCTTTCCTCTGGCATACCGACCGTGTTAAATGATTTTTTTCTGTGATCAAAGTCAATTAGGAGGTGGTCCCCACTGTACCTCTAAATGGAGTTTTAATTTGTGTATATATTATTAGGAGAGGTCTTTTCCCTCTGGAACGTTCACTTCAGCAAGAGGAATGAGGGCGGACAGCTTAACGTGGAGCCTGCCACCCGGATTTGTAACTTGGGATAATATTTCTTTATAATGAGAAGCGTTTTGAAAGAGCATTTTAAAATCTCACAGAACAGAGTGTGCGATGTTTCTCTTATACTCCCCAGAGCATCCCAGGCTGCTGCCCCGTGGGTGAGCCTCTTCTGGCTCTTTGGGGTCACCCACATTTTCCTGCTTTCCTGCTCTCGTCCGCACACAGAGCAAGGTGCTCGATACACGTGAGTTCCCTTTTACCTTCTCTGATATACACAGATCTCTGGTTTGGTTCAGCTTTTCAATTAGAAGTTTAAGGCAGCACAGTTCTGGGCGCCAGGGTGACGATGATGGTCAAGTTAACAAATAGCCCCTGTTGTTAACTGAAGGTGATACTGTGCCAAACACTGCAGCAAGTGCTTTATAAACACAGTATCACTTAAACCGCACAAAGCCCCAGAAGGGAGGTAGTATTATTACCCTCATCTGCAAGATGAGGACTGAGGGTCAAAGTGATTCAATAACTGGCCCAAGATTGCGCATTTAATAAGAGGCAGAGAATAAGCTCGGATCAGAGTCAAATCCACATTGCCTTGAACCTGTCCCTAAGCACTATGCATGCTGCCTTTCTGATTAGATGTAAAATCATGGAAATGACAAAAATGGGGCAAAAAAGGACAAATCTCTTAATATGGACCAGTCTTACTGATCAAATTTTGTTGGCAATATTTTCCTGAGGACAGAAACTTGAGGTAATATCGCTTAAAAATGGACACAATTTTCCAAGAGCACTCTAAATGCTTGTTGAGCAAGGTACCTGATATTCCTCACTCCCTTCTGCTCAGGGGTCTTGGCCTGTGTGATTTCTTCTATCCCTCAAACACACCTGTCCATCCAGCCTCCAGGCTTTTGCGGATACAATGTCTCTATGTGGAAACGGCCACTGCCCTCCCTATTTAAAAAAATTTTCTCCCATCCTTCAAGGTCTATTTCTATGTGGATTTTCACCATCACCCCCAGCCAAAAATGACCTTTGCTCCTGCCTCTGCAGCCTGGGGCCATTATCATGATTTCAGCACCTCTCCCATGCACAGTGCCCTGACCCTGCGGGTCTGTGTGCTCCCTTCCCCTGGCTGGCTGTGCTGTTCACCTATGTACTCAGTGGAGCAGATCTGTAGAGACAGCCAGGCTCCCAGCTCTGACCCTTATTAGCTGTGTATCAGCAAATAAGTCACATAACCACTCTGACCTACACTGTTTTCATCTGGAAAAATGGAAATAATATAAAACCATCTCCTGAGTTGCTGTAAGAATTAAATTTAATGAAAGTTCTTTATAGATTAGGAAGTGTTCTGAAACCATAAGGCATTCTGGTCACATTGCTTAAAAGTTAATAAAAGAGGCATGGGGTGCCTGGGTGGCTCAGTCGGTTAAGCGTCCTACGTCAGCTCAGGTCATGATCTCATAGTTTGTGGGTTTGTGTCCCGTGTTGGGCTCTGTGTTGACAGCTCAGAGCCTGGAGCCTGCTTCAGATTCTGTGTCTCCCTCTCTCTCTGCTCCTCCCCCACTCATGCTCTCTGTCTCTCAAAAATAAAACAAAACATTAAAAAAAAAAAAAAAGAGGGGCCCCTGGGTGGCTCAGTCGGTTGAGCATCTGACTCTTGATTTCAGCACAGGTCACCATCTTGAAGTTCACGAGATCGAGCCCTGTGTTGAACTCCATGCTGACATTATGGAGCCTGTTTGGGATTCTCCCTCTTTCTCTCTCTCTCTGTCCCTCCCCCACTTGCACACACGCATGCCTTCTGTCAAAATAAACAAACTAACTTAGAAAAAGAGTTAATGAAAGAAAGAACACCCAAAGTTTAAAGCACAGACTAATGCAACAATTTGTATGTG
This sequence comes from Panthera uncia, assembly GCF_023721935.1. NCBI lineage: Eukaryota > Metazoa > Chordata > Mammalia > Carnivora > Felidae > Panthera > Panthera uncia. The sequence goes on from NC_064808.1 coordinate 59,341,598, forward strand.
AAACATCCAGCACGGCCCCAGACCTACACAATCAGGTGTATGAACCGTGCTATGTAATAGACTTGATGCTCTACAGGAAGTCAGATGCCAACAAGTTACGAAAGAAGAGTTTCCAGTTTTCAGGTAAAAAAAAAAAAAAAAATGCTACTTCTCCTAAAATTCGAATTTAATCTCTGCCAACTTTCACACCTTCTCCCCTCAAATACCAGTTTTGCGTGCGTGCTCTGGTGGAGGAATGTATGTGCTCACGAAACCAGAGACACTCACAGGAGCCCAGGGACTAGGTCTTGCTGAGAGTTCCTGGTGGCCCAGGTGGTAGAATTTAGGACTGTGGGACGCAGTGGAGGCCACAGCACAATGAATGATCCTGGCATATCTCCTCTTTCCCCACTGGTGCCTGTGAACAAAATCTAACTCCAGGCTCGAAAGGACGATAAATCTAGCTGCCTGCCACACACCAGAGGGAAGAGCTTCCTCCAAAGTGAAATGTTATACTGGTGACAATCTACTCATGCCAGACGAAGCCTGGAGGACAGCAGAATCAGATAACATGGGGGGCCAGGGCTCAGTAAGTGACATGTACTGAGGTCCCTGATGTCATCTGGGCCTCCTTGTCTCTCCAATCCTGAGGCATGTTGGTAAAAATCACAGACCCACTCAATGCCACGGGCACATAGCAATCCTGGCACAGTGCATGGGACAGGACAGGTGGATGTTAATTTTTCTCCCATAAGAAAGAGTTAGCTTCTCTGCTTCGTAAGGTGCTTCCTGCACCCTCTCAGCAGTCCAGATCAGGTGGACTGTCCCAGCCCACCCCAGCTATGGGAATCCAAGAGCCCAGGTGGAAAGAGGGAAGGGTCTGGGGACAAATCCTGGCTCCCTCTCTTACCAGTGATGTGGCTTTGGACAAATGAATTAACCTGCTTGGGCATCAGTTTCCTGTCTATAGAATGGAGATAAAAACAGAATGGTGCCTAGCACATGGTTGGCACCTGGCAAATATTTGTTGGATAAGTAAGACCATGAGAAGATTCAATGAGAAAATGCAGGTAACACTCAGAACATGCCTGGCACATGGTAAAGGTACATCACGTTGGGTTGCGGGAAGGGAGCTGGGAGCAGGGGCAGAGGAAAGCCACAGCCAGGGTGGCAAAGGCCCTGTGGTTTGCTCTGAGCCCCAGGGTTGCAGCACCACAGTAGATGAGAACATCAGAGTGGGGGTCTGAAAGGCAGCACAGTCTATATAGGGAACGTAGGCCTTGGGATGGGGAAATCTGGCTTCTAGTTCCAGCTCTCTCACTTGCCAGTTATTCCAGCTCAACGAGCTATTTAACTGCGGCCGGCCTCATTTTCCACATTTGGGGCTTGCAGAGCAAGAAAATACAGTTGAGAATTCTATACGGCGCATAGTCCGCTGGAGAGGATCGATGGGTTTGAAAGCCTCACGGGAAGGCGAGGTATTTACTACGTAGCTGTCTCGTGCAGCATGTCTCCTAAGAGGGAAGGCAGCCAGGGTCCTGCAGTCCTTGTGGGTTCTGTGCTCTACACTCCAGAGCCTTGGGTAAAACAGACCAATGCAAGCAGGCGGCTCAAATGCACCAACGGACATTTTAACACACAGTCTTCTGATACAGGCACCCCACACAGCCAACATTTCTGTCTACCAACCTCTGCCTTTGTTTAGGCTGTTCCATCTTCCAGAAAGCCATTCATAGCTTCTCTTTCAATATCTTACTTGATTTACAAGGCTCAGCGCCGTGGGGAAATTTTATCTGATCTTGCTTAGAATGAATTGCTCTTTCCTTCGGGCTCCCACAGGGACAAGGCTCAAACTCCAGGAACATGGTTTTATCATCTGTCTAGTACCACCATCAGCTCCTTACACATCTGGCTCACCATGAAACCTAGGATGACTCAAGGCGGTGATGCTAGCTTATCTGGCTTTGTCTGTCCTTTGCAGCTGGAGACACAACCCGGCACACAGGCTCAGTGAGTGCTCCCTGCCGTTTCAAACCTGAACCTTGGGGAAGTTCCCTCTTCTTAATTTCAGATTACCTTAAATCCCTGCATCCAGGAGTGGCCCTTGGTGGCTGAATCTGAGAGGCCTTAAAACTTCTGGGTGATCCCGCTGCCCAGAAGGGTGAGAACAGCATCAGGTGAACACCCACTGTGGGCCACCCATGGTCTGGACCCCCCCTTCACAGGTGGCCTTTCGCTTAATGCTCAGAACACTGCTTAGACATTAATTGACTTTTTACCAAGGAGGAAATCAAGACCCCCAATGAAAAACCTGTGGGCTGGGCCAGAATACAGGCCTCACTAGGTCCCGAGTCTGTGCTCTTGCTACTGTGTTGTTATCTCAAAAAAAAAAAAAAAAAAAAAAATGAAACCATTTAGTTGTGATTTCGTTGTTTTACTGATAGGAGGAAGAAAAAAACACTGTGCTTACAGCCATCCTTCCTGCTCTCCTGTCTCCCTCCCTTTTCCCTGTGATGAAGAGCTGCTTCTCTGCTTCCTCACGGAGGTCCTGAGCCTGCCGCCCTAAGCACACGGCCCAGACTGCACCCCCTCCTCTCCACAAGCTATATATCTATGGCAGCGCAAGAACAGCCATCAGGGAGACCCTTCTCGCTTTCTCTCTGCACCTAGGTGCAATTAAGTTCTGTTATTTCACAGTAATTAGTCTAGAAGAAAAACAAGGATGTGGGGAACAAATCCTCTCCATAGGATGCAAAAAATCTGTAAGATCAACTCCTTTTCCACATTCCCGGGGTCAAAGCGTGCAAGGAGCACCCTCGGGGTATGGTTGGGGCTACCTCCTGCCCATCCATGGCCACAGCATCCCTTCAGGGACCCCAAAGCCGCCCATGGGGCGCGGGCCTCAAGCCCCAGGAGAGTGTGTGATCTCTGCAGGTGCTGCTGTTGTTAGGCTATATGAATACACCTTTTTGTGACACTTCCAACCTCAGGACTGGTTGGCCCTAAAATTCAACACGTCTTGTTTGCCGGGGGGAAGGGAAGACAGATTCCAGGGACCAGGAACAGCTAGGCGCCAGGTTGTTACAGCATCTCTCCAGCAGCCTACTGTCTACATTCCCAGTGAGAAAACTGAGGCTAAGAGAGAGCAAGGTTCTTGCTCGACTTGCACGGACAGAGGAGCAAAACAGGGCCCTGGGCCAGGAGTGCACCTCACACTGATTACGCTTTGGCAGCCACCTCTGGCTCCCTGCTCGGCTTCTGATAACCATTTTCCAAGCTCCCATGATCTCACTGTGTCTAGACCTTTCCTCTCTGTCCCCTATACGAATACAAGCCTCTTCCCTTTTTCCTTCCTTCCACTCCATGCCTTGCCACAGTGGCTAGGCTTAGGTCCAGGCACCTTCCCCTGCTTTCTCTCCGTCAACACACTTTTGCTGAACACGTGCTACCTCCTGCTGGCCTTGTACAAGAAACTAACCACGGCCCTGAGCAGGATGGAGATAGTTTCTGCCCTCCTGGAGCTGACAATCCAACAGCAGGGACAGGCGCCAGCCGATCCGTGACACAATGAGCAGCTGCCGTTGTGGGGAGCATCGTGAGCAGTGTCAGAGCATAGAACCAGGTCCTGGCTTAGTGTCAGGGGGTCAGGAGGTACACTGAGGAAGGGACATGTGAGCCCAGCTTTTGAAAAGGAACAGACTGAGAGAAAGGAGGTGGAAATCCCTCCAGGAATGAAGACTCTATAGCTTCTCTGGGTCTCAGAATCACACGTCAACTCCCTTGCCCCCCACCCACTGAACCGGCTGACCCAAGGTCAGACACAAAGCCTCACCCTGGTGGGACTGCGGGGAAACTGGACACCCGGCTTGGCATCCTGGAATTCAGTCCTACCCTTCCAAGGAGCCCCTAGCAGTGAGTAACGAGAGCTTCAAACTGTGCACCCCTTGTGACCCAGAAATCCTGCTTTTGGAACACGCCCTCCCCAAAATAACCGAAAGAAGAAAAATCAGAGCAGAGTCACAAAGATGTTCACAGAAGCGCTATTTATAATAGGAAAAGTTGGAGACGGCAGGAATACACTGATACAGTAATGGCACAGATATGACAGAGCTCTTCAACTTGCCAAGAACTGTGTCAAGTTATAAGCGTGTACGGGAAGAAATGGTCCACAAAAATGGCACAAGAGCATATGCCCGTGTGCATTCATGCCGACAGCACAGATGTTCCCATTGTGAGACCCTAGTATCTTGAATTCTGAATTCTACCTTCCAGTGTTCTCAGCAACACTTGAAGATCTTACAGTCTGATTCTGAATCCAGCAATAAATCACCTCTTTATTACATTTATTACTCTGAGAAAGAGTACCTAAAACCACCAAATAGCAAACAGGTGAGTGCTTGCCAGAGGCTGAGAATGAGGGGAGCACTGAGTATAAAAGGACATAAGGGAGCTTTTTGGGGTGATGGAAGTGGTCTGTGTTTTGACTGTGGTGGTGATGATGGTCATGCAACTCCATCCATCTGTCAAAACTCAGAGAATGGTATGCCTAAATGTGTTAGTTTTCTGTGTGTAAACTGAATCTCAGGAAATCTGATTTTGACTACAAGTGGGCAGGGCCTGGTGGCTGAGTGGGAGCAAAATATAGGAGAGGTGCCTGAGTAAGGTGGGGGGGAGAGGTGCCGAGTAAGGGAGGGAGAGGTGCTTGAGTAAGGGAGGGGGGAATGGTGCCCGAGTAAGCGGGGGGAGAGGTGCCTGAGTAAGGGGGAAAAGGTGCCTGAGTAAGGGGGGGAATGGTGCCTGAATAAGGGTCGGGGAGGTGCTGAGTAAGTGGGGAGAGAGGTGCCTGAGTAAGGGAGCAAGAGGTGCTTGAGTAAGGGGGGGGGAGTGGTGCCCGAGTAAGTGGGGGGGGGGGGGCCTGGATAAGGGGGGGAGAGGTGCCTGAGTAAGGGGGGGAGAGGTACCTGTGTAAGGTTTGGGTCTCGATACTAGCCTTGGGTCCCCAGGAGGAGAGCCAGAGCCATGAGCACTGCTATGGAAGAGAAATCGGAGATGTGAGGAGGCTGATGTTATCTACTTGCCTTCCAGACCTGCTCTCCCCTTCTCCACCCTGCTCTGTGCCTGGGAGGCTCACCCACACGGTCTGGATCAGTGGGCTTCCTTGGGTCTGCCGGCTGCTGGCTGGTTCCACCCGTGGAGGAGATCGGAGGGTGGGGAGACAGCGGGGGCGGAGGGGCAGCTGCAAAGCCAGGAAGATGTTTTTCATGCCGAGCGGTCACATGTTGAACGCCTTAATCATTTTGGCTACTCCTTTGTTTGCCTGCTTCCTCCTACGTTACAGACGGGAAGGCATCTTAAGGAGATGAAGTCCTTGCCCATGCGGTACAGCAAGGAAGGGCGGAAGGACAACGGACAATAGAACGAGACCCGCTGGGCACCTACCCTTGCTCCTCTGGTTCCAGACACAGAAGCCTACTCCACACAGGCCACTGTCTTGTTAGGAAAGCCTCCTCCCACAGAGCCCAAATTGGCCTTTGTGTCATTTTCACCCTGCGGGCCCAGTTCTGGCCTCGGCAGCGCCACAGAGCAAGTGAGCCCCTCCTCCGCACGGTGGCACCTCAGACAACGGCAGACAGCCGCGCCAGGCTCAAGTCCTGCTTTTGGGGGGCTGGAGGATACCTGTCTGGGGTCTGTTATGAAGAGAACAATCTATATATATCTTGCTATTAGCCATTCCCACTGAGCAGCATGAAGGAATCAATCTTGGAAAGAAAAGCTTTAATACAGGATCCTGTATCTTTACCACTTCTTCCTCCCCCTAAAACATCAAGTTCAATCATCTCCATTCCCCATTCTTTGGGCTATAAAGGTAAATCTACCCAAAAGGCCTGATGTGAAGTCAAAGAGAGAGGAGAGAAAATAAGCTGTATTGCTCGCTAGTAACACCCGGGCCCAAAGGGCAACAGGCCTGTGCTTATGAAGCAAATGGCACCCGAGATGCTGATGCTGTGAGAGCTGAACCAGATGGGATAACTGAGGGAAGGAGGGGGTAATATCACCTTGGCTTCCATTTCTGACCTTTTCTCTACTCATGTCATGTCCATGTCACCTGCCCCCGAGCCCCAGGACATACAGTGCACATTTCTGCCATCGTGCTTTTGCCTGTATTTTCCTTCCACCCAAAATACCCTCGGCAGGCTTTACCACCTTGCAAGGTCATTTATCCCATCAAGTCTCACTGAGCAGGGCTCCCTTGTGCCTGGCTTTGTGCTCCGGACGAGCGTGCAGCAGAGAACAGACTTTAGGAGAGGGGAGAGTGAGCAACGCGCCCCCTAAAGAGAAGGGATGCCTCATGACCCCCTAACTGGACTGCCGCCAGCCAGCCCCTGAAGTGGGGTTTGTGTGGTGGAATGTCAGTCAGACATGGCGAGGAGAGCCCACACCAGTCTGCACACGTGGCACTCGGGGCCCCAGCCCGCCTCCATCAGCACTGCCCAGATAACCCCGAGAACTGGATGACCCAGGAGCTTCTGGACCAAGGACTGCGATATTCCAACAAGCAAGCACTCTGACAGCTGCCTTTTGTAAAGCAGCAATTAAATTTAGCAGCGTTCTCACCGAACTATCACCACTTCAAGCAAGGGCTCTGATTTTTTTTTTTTCTCAATCCAACATCAGCTGCTAGTGGAGGTGAAAATGTGACCTACTTACAAAAAAAAAAAGATAAAAGAAATAAAAAGAAGGAGCCCTCAGTGCTGAGCATGTTGTCGTAGCAGCTGCACAGAGGCCGCCACACCCCCACGTCCGGGTTCAGTTTCCTCCTTCCTCCTTCCTCCTTCCAAAACCTGGGGAGGACATTACGGGATCATCTACTCCCACCCCATCCTGGGTTGAGAAACTGGGGTCCAAGGAAGGCTTCCAACAGTGTCCCAAGGCCACCAGCAAGGGAGCTCTCCTTTTTCACATGCCCTGTGGTTTTTCAGCATCATCTCTCATGGGAGTACTATTGTTCTCCCCACTTTGCAAATGAGGAAACCAAGGCTCCAAAGGGTCACCCAGCTGGGCTGTGGCAGAGCTGAGATTTCTGCAGAATTCCATGAGAACACCTCACTGCCTTAGAGAAAGCATAGTGAGCGGCACCCTTTCTCCGCGGGGCGGGCCTGTACCCACCGTGGAAGAGAGTCCCAGGGCAATCTCAGGTCTCCATTCAAATGTAAAACTAGTCCTGCTTTTTTGTACTGTTAGCAAGCCTGTTGTGCCCCTTTTCCAAACGCCTATTTGGCAAGACAGGTGCTTGAGGAGTCCTGGAGATAGGAATCCGCAGCTCTTCCGTGATACCCCGTGTTTGCTTTTCACATAGAGATCCAGAACGCCGGGGAGCCTGTCAGTCTTACCTGGACAGAGGCGACTGTCAGTGAACCAAAAATCAACTTTTGTCTGAGTTAAAGAAATGACGCGAGGCACTTTCTGGTAATGACTCTTCTCTAGGCTGCTTCCCTGTAACAGCGACACATCCCTACAAATGTCTCCTGACAGGTCTCCCTGCTTGTTCTGTCGGCTGCCCCAGTGACTAACACCGGCCAGGAAGCCCGCAGGCACTGAGATGAGATGAGGCTGGTCCAAGGTCTCGGTCAAGACTTACAAATACTCTTCCACATGTGATGCTAATAGTGCTAAGAATATTATTAACAACAATAATAGTATCTACCTTTTATTGAGTGCTAAAGGTCCCAGACAGTAGTCTAAGTACTTTATGCAAATTATCTTACTGGAATTTGCAAGAGCCCTGTGAAGTAGCCACTATTATTAGCCTCGCTTTACAGATGGGTAAACTGAGGCTGATAGAGGTTAAACAGACTTGCCTAAGGTCACAAGACAGATGCGCAGCAGAGCTGAGATCTGAAATCAGACAGCCTAATTTCAGAACCCATGCTCTCAGCCATGCTGCTATAAATTCCTCCCATGTAAAATGGGGTAATCATTCCAGCCACACCCACTATAGGAGCCATAAGCAAAGTGGAAACCGAGGTTCAGACAAATTAAGCAACTTGCCCAAGTTTACACAGTCAGCAAGTGACAGAGCTGGACATGAGTGGGGTCTTTTGATTCTACACCATCTGTTCAAGCTGTGAACCCAGCACAGTGTCTGAGAGTATGGCCTTTAAAAATCCTATATTCTTTACTGGTTTTGGGACCCTGGCAAGTTGTTAACTTCTGTGAGCTTTAGTTTCCTCTTGTAGAAAAAACAGAAAATAAAACTTATCTCACAGAACTGGTGAGTGTTCAAAGATATGACATGATGGGCTTGGACCAACACTGGGCACACAGCAAAAATTCTAAATACCAAGTACTATGATAGGAAAGTTAGTGCATAAAGTTTAGGAACGTGAAGTCGAAAGAGGAAAAGAATTTAAAGGCATCAGCCCTAGAGCCTGGGTGCCTGGGGATGACCACTGTCCTGCCATTTACCAGGTGACGGTGGGAACTTATTCCAGTTCACAGGTTCTCAGTGTCCTCATCTGTAAATTGGAGAGAATAATCCACAGGGCTGTTGGGAGATTTGAAAACGAGAAACTACAAGCAAAGTGCTCAGAACAGAGAGGGGCATGTGGGCTGCAAACAATCAAAGCTAAGTGAAGTGCTCTCATTATGAACGACCACAGCAGCCCCTATTATCTTTACCACACTATGCCACACTGCCTTTTGTGGGGACAGCGTTTTAAAAACAATTAGCTGCTATAAAATAAAGCATTATTTGCCATGGCTGCACAAACTTCATGGTTTGACTTTTAACTAATCTTCCCCTCATTATCATGCTCTCCCTATTTTGTTCTGCAAACACATTTCTTATCTTCAGAAAGGAAAAGGCGGAGAGTGTTCCAATACTCAAAAACCATCACAGGGAGAATGGTGAGTAAAACAAGGCACGCATGGTCAACAGCTACCTCTCCGAAAGGGTGTCCTTTGGAGACAAAAATGTACATCACGTCTCTGGTGAGATGCCCCGTGGATTCTTAAAGGTCCTTCCTAGGTTACCCACCCAAACTAGAGTGGCCAAGTAACACCCCCCAGGGGGGAAGACAGCCCAGAGGCAAGGCCCCAGGCCCTGTAGCCTTTGTGGGTGGTGAATGCTGGCTGTGATCTTCCCAGGAGAGTAACCACAGGTGTCTCTGCAAATGAACGGAAACTTTTGAACTAAAAACCGAATGTCAAATGGATCTGTCAGGGTTCCCTCCAGATATGGCAGCCCAGAGCAGATAGCAGAGAAAGAACAATTCTTGCCCGCCCTGTTCTCGACTCCCCCTGTGCTGGTGAAGTGATAGGATTCTTATCTGGAGCTTGATAGGATGTAGAAAATAATTACAAATGAAAAGGTTATTCATAATTTTTAAATGAGTTAATTAGTAAACCCAGTCAGACTCACTCATTACAGTAATTAATAATTGATTATACTTGAAATTAAACACAATTTTTCATCAAAAATCTAATTAAGTATCTGTGCTTTTGCCTGTTGATTAGATCGGTTGGTCGGCTGGAAAAGTCTTTGTTAAGGATATTTGTGCTCGGCTGAGACAATTAATTTGATTTTTAATAATTGAAAGTTCCTTCCAAGTTAGTCATCACAGGCTGTGATTACGACCAAGCAACAAGACGCTCATCCTCTGCCCCCGGCAGCTGGAGGGGACCAGGCACGAAGGATGCCGCCCCAGCCCTTGAGGAAAAGTAGGAAAATGCACCTGCAATGCCTTCACCTGCATTAGCGTACTCCAGCCTCACACACATCCTCCTGACGTGATGGGTCGGGCCTGTCTTCTAGATGAGGAAGTCAAGGCTCAGGAAGAGAAGCGAGCTGCCCAGGGGTGAACAGCAGCCAGGTGGCAGAGCTGGGAATGGAATCCAGGTCTGTCAGAGGCTGGTGTAAGCTCTGAGTCTCCAGGGAACAAAGGCAACATTCCAGTTCTGCCTATCTGACCTGGCCCTTGCATATGCAATCTACAGTCCCGTCTTAAAGTTTCTGCAGAGAGAGGGTTTTACCAGAAGGATGTATTTATTCTATGTGAGGACACATTATCAGTGGACTAACCACTCCTAACATGAGACACAAATTCTCCTAAAGCCTACTCCTCCTCTCCACCCACATTGCTACTGTCTTAGCCGATGCCCTTGGCTTCTCCTGACCCATTTGCTGTGATGGGGCCTATTCTTCCTTCCTCTACGCTTTTCTTTCTAAAATAAAAGTCTGACTACATTCTGCCACTGCTTCCACTGCTTAAAACCCTTCAGTGGCTCCCCAGTGCCCATCCGGGAAGGTCCGTCACTTGGCCTCTGAGGTCATCTTCACGATCTTACCGAACTCTCCTGCATTAGCTCCAACACCCCTCAGATGCTTCAAACACAGACGATGGCCTTACCACCACACTGTCCTCTCTTAAACCTGAAACTTCCCTCGGTTTGACATCCACTCTCTGCATGTCTCCTGCCAATTTAACTCTGACTAGAGGATTCAGTTACATCATCATCCTTCCCAGGGAGCCTCCCCTAGTGCTCTTGGCGGTGGGTATTCCCATAGCCCCTGAGCTGCTTCAATCACGGCTAACACAGTTGTCTCCTTTCCAAAGCTACCAACAACAAGAGGTCAGGGATCATGTATTTAGCCCTAACATTTAGCACAGTACCTGGCCCAAAGGAGGTACCCTGCATGGTTTGCCGAATGAGAAACAGAAGTCACAAAATCATGGATGCAAAGACTGTCAGTGTTGGAAGGACAATCAAAGGCCATCCAGTGAAAAATCTCAGTCGGCACTGGAATCATCCTTGCTATGTGGTCACTGGGCTCTATCTGCATCGTTCCTATGACAAGGAGCTCACTACCTCCTGGTAGATCCTATCTAACTTTAGATTCCTGAAAACTGACCCCATAGAAGCCCATGGGATGTAAACAGATGAGAGTTTGCATAATCATACAAAGATTTATTCTTTCTCCCTGAACGAGGCTACAGTATAAACTTTCCAACTTCAATGTAAGTTGATGTCTTTATGTTGCAAACTACTTGACTCTCGATGAACAGGGACAGTCCTCGTTCAAACCTCTACTCATTTAGGAAATATGATAATGTCAGTCAAAAACAAGAGTTGCATTAGTGGTTACCAGGGACACAGCATTGGTGGTGACAGGAAGAAACTTTCATGCCGAGTGATGGTGCTTGGAACTGTATAGCCCTCACCTATAACCCAGTTTACAGCAATCAGGGCCCTTTCACAGGGCTCTGGCCTCTCCCAGTTTGGCTATTCCTTTTACCAACTAACACACAGTAGGGATGGCAAAGGCCTGGTGTGCCATCAATATTCTCCATTCTGGTGGCCATGATAGGTATTACTAATCGATCACAGAGACCCTTTCCCATTGATCCTGAATATAGCCTCAGGACCCTTCTTTTTGAGAGAGAGAGCGAGAGAGCGCGAGCACGCACAGGGGAGGGGGAGAGGGAGAGGGAGAATCTTAAGCAGGCTCTACCCCCAGTGAGGAGCCTAACACAGGGCTCAATCTCACGATGATGAGATCACGACCTGAGCTGAAGAGTCAGACGCATAACTGACAGAGCCCCCCAGGCTCCCCCTCGGGATCCTTCTTAACACAGCTTTCTAGACAGCATCAACTAAGCAATCAGATAGAAGGGAAGAAACACGTATGCCCACCTGGCCTTAAAGCCATGGAATTCTCTGTGCCAGTCGTCACAAGGGAGAGAGAGATCTGGCATACTGACGAAAGCTTACTATAGGTGGAGCTATTTAAGGCAACCTCCCTGTTTGAGGGGCTGTCGCCTTCCCGATTACTTGTAAAATCCACGATTCTCGAATGCTCAATCCATGCTCAAATCCCTTCTCCTGAACAAGCGGGGGCCCATGTTTCGTTCATCGTTCCTAGTGACTGCACATACTTCCTCAGCACACAGCCCTTTTTCATCCACAGTAACCCAGGGGGTTATGCGATGACAGGGTTCTTTTCCACCGTGGACGACACCCTGTCTTCCTCTGGCCTGTGCCAGTTACTTCTGTTTCTCTTTACCGGGCTTACACTGGAAAAGTCCCCCTTGCATACAGAATTATCTCAGAATTCCTCAGCATGGCTTCAAGGACTTCTCAAGCTGGCTTGACCTACCTTAAACCCGAGAATGACAGAATTCGAAGGCTGGAAAGGACAGAGGGTTAAGCCAACCCCTCTGGATGTTTTTATTAATGGGCTGATTTACAAAGAGGCAGCGGACTCTAAGCGGTGCCTACGGATCTCTTCAGATTAACATCTTCCCTGGGAGCAGATCAAAGATGGGGGTGAAGGAAGCAAGAAACCTGACTGTGGGGGGAATACGTCGAAAGAGCATCCAATGGGTGGCATCCTGTGGTGGCAAAGTAGGGGCCAAGAGGAGTTTCCTACATCGTGGAGGTGGCCTGGGGTCAGGCAAGAAGGCCAGTCAGTGCTGCTTGGGGTCTCCGTGCATCCCTCAGCCAACTCTCGCTGCTAGTGGGGACCCGCTGCTCCTCAGTCCTGACCATGGCTGCGCTCTGGACTTGGGCTCCCACAGTCCCCTCAGACCACCTCGTCACAGCCTCTTGTCACCTTGAGACATGCTTCCTGGCTGAGGTCAGCACAGTCCAATCTTTGGCAGTTTCCCTCCAACCCCAGGGCACCCCACATCTTTCCTGCTCCTCACTGCGGCTACGTGGCACTAGCAGGAGAGGCCTGCCTGCTGTCCAGCCTCTCCAACTGGTCATTTCATTTGTCATGACTCCAATCTGTAACACTGGCGCCACAGACCACCACCTCAAAGGTCAGTCTCAGTGGCTGCTTACGCCTACTGCTAGGCATCCAACACAGGACGGAGCAGCTGCTCAGCTTCCTTCCTGGTTACCAGCAGGGAGCAGAAGAGGGTCCCAGAGAGATGACCTTGACAGTTTAGGGGGTGCAGGCCAGCGCCCCAGGGCTGCGTGGCTCGCCACGTGTGCTTTGGCCGTCGGGGCGGCAAGGTGCCCGCGGTGCCCACAGCTGTGCTGTGTGCTGCCCTCTGAGCGAAGGGGAGCCGAGGGGAGCTGGGGCGAGGGAGGTGCTTACCCACGAAGTAGGCCAGCAGGATGACCAGCGTGGCTGAGATGACGATGGCGCTCAGGGCCGCGCACTTCCAGTTACAGTACTTGGAGGGCTTCTGGAGGTTGAAGGCTGGCCGGGCAAAGGTGCTGCGGGGCAGGGGCCGGGGCGGGGGGGAGTACACCGTGCTGGACGTCAGCGGGTACCCTGGTGAGGTGGTGCAGAAGAGTGGGGAGGTGCCTCCCGGCTTGAAGAGGAAGTGCCTGCGGGTGGAGAGAAGCCAGAGGGCATCAGGGTCCGCAGGCTCACTGGGACCAAGGTCAACCTGGAGGACAGAGGCAGCAATAGAAGCATGCAGAGGAGCCTGGAGAATCACCACAGAGAAGACAGGAGGGACAGAGAAAAGGAGAATCATGTACCAGACCACATAACAGGGCACACGAACACACGCGTCCGGGGAACACAATGGGATAGTCCTCCCTGTGGGAAAAACCACCCGGGGCCAAGGAAGAAGGTGTTACCGACTTGACAGAAGGCTGGCTGGGTGTGGAGATCCCTCTCCGGGGAAGGGCTGGGGTGGGGATGCTGTTTCTTGGGTATTATACTAGCTGTTCTCTAAAATTACTGGCGGTAACTAGGAATGTGTCTAAAATCCTGTTCTGCGTCCTGGAGCTAATGGAACCTGAATGTTTCTTCTCTCTCCAATACCTACTTTGCCAGTGTACCTTGGTGGAGGTATGAAACCCTTTAAACCGTTCTGTTTAAAGGGTGTTTCGGGGGTGGAACTCAGAGACCACCATTAAGTTTTGCCATGGTTGAGTCCCCCAGTGGCTGTTATACAACCGATGGCAGCAAAAGCCTTCAGAAGCCAGACTGCTGCCTTCCAAACTCCTCGCAAAAGCCGTGTGAGAGCACAGGTAGGCAAATGCATCCTCAGCCTAGCCATAGTCTTCAGGGCAGCGTGGCAGGTCAAAGCACATGGTTGTGGCCAAACTAGGTGTCAGGAAATCCTCCACAGCTTGTCTTTAACCATGGCCACGGGAGAATTTGTACACGTCCTGAGAAATGGGGTGCATTGGTTGCACTGCTTCCCCCTGAAACCTTAGAGCAATCTTGCACTCTGCTGGGGTGCAAGATGCCTCAGGTCACAGAACACATCCTTGGGATTACAATACATATGATATAGGGCCTATGCTGCATAAAAATTGCTATGAGATGTCTCTCAGAATGTCAGAGGCAGCCAATGAGATGCCGGGAGCTGCATATTAACAATGCCGCTGTTAATATGCTGAAGACAGGGTACTCCAAGGAGAAACTCTTGGGGATGGGCATGCAACATGGCATCGTCACTTCCCGCAGGAGAGCCCAGGGAAAGGTCTCAGGGTCTGCATGCGAGTGCAGGAGCCACAGGGACAGCATACACAGAGAGGAAGAACATGGGGATGTCACCTACCCGTCACTGTAAGCCCCATCATGGCGGGAGGCGCTGAGAATGTCCATCTCAATGAGGTTGTCCTGCAATGTCCCTAGGAATGGCTGCTTGCCTAGGTTTCTACGCACACATGGAGACATGAATGAAGCAATGAGTCATGCATCGATGAAGGGGGATAGTAGAGAAACACACAAAGTGGCTGTCTGCCGCGGCTGTGCGTGAGATCAGCGGGACAAGGCTGCCAGGCGATGGGTCTGTGTGCAAGCCACATGTGCGAGGGGTCTGCCTGGCACAGAGCATCCAGAGGGAGCATTCTCTGTACAAACCTGAATGTCTGGCAGTTGTGGCCATCAAATCACAGCTCTCACTGACGAAGACTGATTACGTCTCAGGCACTGAGCTAGGCATGATACATCCGTTTACTTCAAATGTTCAGAATAGGCTATGCAAGGAAGGTGTATCCCCATTTTACAGGTGAGGAAACTGAGATGTGGAGAGGTAACAGGATTTGCCAAGGTTACCAGCTGGCAAGGTTCTATGCAGGAATTTGAGCTCAGGTTTTCTGTTTCCAAAGACTGTGCGTTCTCTACTATACATAGAAAGTAGAAAGATGTATACTTTCTATACATCTGTTCAAACAATAGCAAGAGACACTTGGCTAGTCCAAAGAAAAAAGAGTGATAAGCATTTGGGGCCATTTTCTTCTCAAGCAGTGGTGCTCAAACTCGAGTAAGCATCAGAATCGCCTGGAGAGCTGTGCTTTGCTGAGGCCCACCCCAGAGATTCGGAGTCGGAAGATGGAGGTGGGGCCTGAGAATCTGCATTTCTCACAACCCCCCAGGTTGATGCTGACAATATTTAAAGTGTCACGGTCCTTTAGCAGAGCAGGGACCTCGGTGATGGCTGAATGGTGAGGGCGGTGCCCCTCAGAAGACAGATGGGGCATCGTGTCTTTTGTTCCCCCCATGTACACTGAGGGCAATGCATTTTGTGACAGCACCCATTTCTAATGCAGAATGGAGACAGACACACTTGCCCTCTGGGTCTCCATCGTGCCTGCTAACTGGCCTCATTCATATTGGAGTGTGCTGGATCCTGTTTCCTGATATTTTCACGCACTGCTGTCCCCTCACTTACAAACCGTGTAGTGCACAGTTTTAAACAAGCCGGTGATGGCTTCAGCCTACCGTATGCACCTCAAGGAAGGACTTGAGTGCCGAGAGCTAACTTTTGGGTTCGGCCCTGCGAGGGACCTTCCTGCTGACTTTGACCAGGCCTTGAGCACCAGAGAACCCCAATTCAAGTCCCTTTTCTGCTGCTTTCTTGCTGTGTGACTGTGTAAAAATTTCAACCTCTTCCAATCCTATACTTCATCTGTAAAATGGGGATAACAATACTAAGTTCACAAAGTTGATGTAGGACCAACTGAGTACTGTTGGAAGTATCTGTAAGGGCCAAACACATATCATAGAAGTTCTAATGCCAATTTAGGAACATTAGTACTAATTTACATAACATTAGCACTAACACTAACAAATATTCTAGAAGTACTAATGCTAACCTGCCCTACATCTACCATAGCTTATTCACTGTTCTAGAACTCTGTATCTAACGTAAATGTTAGTCCCCACATTACAATGTCAGCACTATCATTTTTGCTTTGTAGGCTGGCAAATCAAAGATCAGAGATGTAACTTTCTGAAGGTCCTATCACGGAGTAAGCAAGCGGCAGAGCTGGAAGAGAACGCAGGTTTGTCTGATCCCACAGCTCACAAGCCCGTGTCACCGCCTTGCCTGTGGGTTTGCCCCCCAGGGCTGGCCTTACATACCAAATGAGGAGGGGCTGTTGACACTTTCATTAGCGCCCTCGGGGACAGTGGGAACACAAGGCAACACAGTTTAGCAGCCGGAGCCACTGAGAACCGCCGTGGTGGTGGGGACCTCCCCTTTGAGAGCATCCTGAGCTGTCTGGGCCCAGCAGCCTGGGTACCAGGCTGTTCTGGCTGTGTTCATGGCCCCCGGGGCCTCCCACAGGGTCTGAGAGGAACTACAGGGGTGCGGAAGTCCTTCAGAGTGGCCTCATTTCTGCCCCCACCCTCCACAGGTGGTCTCCTCATGGGAGGCCTCCTGTGATGAGGGAAGGCACAGAAGACTCTGCGGTCAAAGAGGTCCCAGCTCCGTCATTCACCGGCCATGAGGTGGTGAGTCTATCTCTCTGAGCACTCATAAACTGGGATAATCACTCTCCTTATAGAAGCTAAAATATAATTTAGATCATGCTACTTCTCTACTCACAACCTTCCAATGGTTTCCTAAGAATAAAACCATGGTCCTTACCAGGGTATACAACGTCTGGCCCCCTGCTACCTCTCCAATAACATTTTTTTGTGCTACATATACCCTGGCCTCCATGCTGCTACTCCAACCAGCTAAAGCCTTTGCTGTCATTTGCCTGAATCACCTTCCCCCAAGTATCTGCATGGGCCATTCCTTCCCTTCTCATGGCTAACTGTAATAGTTCCCGTCCTGCTCTTTCTAATTACCCCTGGCCCCTAGCACTGCTTTAGTTTTCCCCATTGGACTAGACACACGCAGGTATGCACACACACACACACACACACACACACACGCACGTCTTTTTCCTATTGCAATTCAAGTTCCGTAAGGGTAGAAATCTTACCTGCCTTGTTCTCTGCCTTGTGCCCAGAGTCTACAAGAGCGCCTGGTACACAGTAGAAGGCACTCCATAAATATTTGCTGAAGACTGTGAACGATGGGGTATACGAAGGGAGGCGCCCCTGGCATACTGCAGGCACACAGTTGGTGTTTAATCGAGGGGAGCACAGGTGGTGTTTTATTATTATTTCCCTCATTCCCTGTAGTTCAGGAGGGAATTTCCAGTCTTTCTACAGTCCCTATGGCCCAGCCTGAGCAGGCCCTAGCCACTTCTGCCCAGAGGCCCAGGACGAGCTCTTGGTGCCTCCCTGGGGCCAGCAGCTGGCTGCATGGTACGCTTCTGCGTACATCTGGGAGGCTGGCTTGCATCGCTAGGCTAGGACTGGGCTCTCAGAGAGTCAAACGTGTACCTTAAAGCCCATCCAAAATAAATATATTCAGGGAAAAAAAGACAAAAAGGATAAAAATTGAAATGTTAATAGTGAGATTTTCCAGTGTCTGGATCAAGAGTGGTTTTTATTTCTACTTCTATAATTTAAGAAAAGAGAGCAATTATCTCTCAAACGTGCAGATCTGTTAGGACAGGGGAAGAGGCAGTGCACTGGAACAAAGGGTTTCTGGAGTGAGACTATGCCAGATTCCCTGAAAGAGCTTTCCACGTTGGCGCTAACTCAGATGTTAGCCATTGAGATCACTCGGGAATTTGGGGGGACGCTAGCACCTGCTGAAAATACTGCCAGTTTAGAATGCTACTGCTGACTTGAAATGCCCCTATTCTGTGCTTCTGAAACTTAGTTCTGAGTCGATGAGGCCTCTTTGATTGGTGAGGAAATTGAGACCCAGAGAGACATGTGTCCTGCTCATATGCGCAGAGCAACTTAGCGGCAGAGCTGAAACTAAAGCCGAGGTGTCTGGGCTTCTAGTTCAAGGCTCCTCCCCAAATTTCCTGCCCATTTCCCGCTCCCAACTCTGAGATTCCAGTTCTTCTCCGGAAAACAAAAGTTACAAGGCTCTCCTAATGACGGCCCATGCTGCCGAGGCCTCCTTAAATCACAGTCCTGCCTGGTCTCCAGCTCGCTGCTGTTGGGAACTCGGGTGTGGACCCTAGATTCATCGGACCCGCACACCGGTGGGTACTGTTACCTCATTTTAACAAATATGGAAACTGGGGCCCAGATTGGATGAGTGACTGCCCAAGGTCACACAGCAACTGAAAGGTAGAGCTGGGACTGAAAACCACATTCCTCCAACCTCACTGCCTCCAGCTGCCTCTCAGGAGAGAGTTGCTGAGTCCCCGGAGAGGGGATGTAGTGAAGCGCATTCTGCTCTCACAGCTCTCCTTGCAGTGGGGAGGGGACCGCCTCCCCTCTACGCCTGAGAGGAGGCCTCGGGCAAGTCCCTGAGCTGCCTGCAGGGATTCTAGGTCCAGCCCAGGGCAGGCAGAGCTCGCCTTCCGAGGACAGAACAAATAGCTTTTGGGAAGGACGTGGCCGGAAAGTCACAGTGGCCAGGTCTTCAGACTGCCTTGCTCAACAGCTCATCTCACCACGAGCCCGCTGTCCTGGCCGTGCTTCACCCACAAAGCCCTGGGGCAGCCACCCAGCAGAACAGGACATTCTGCTACATGCTATACTAGCTGTCCAGCTACATTCTATAGCTGACACCCCCAAGGTGTGCAGGGCGTCAGAGATTTGGCCAAGGCCCCATAAAGACTTTGCGATAGAGCCAGCATTTAACAAATGAACAAAAGCAACAAAAAATGAACCGGGTCTTCCAGGTCACAGTGATCCTTCCGAAAGGCCAATCCTATAACGTTACTCTCCTATTTCAAAGATGTTCGTAACTACTCACCCCACTTCTGCCACCCTCAGGCCCCATACCCATCTCTTCTTCCTATAACTCAAGGCCCTCCATTGCTGACTCTCATTTACATGCATTTCCATGAGGCCCATGTGCTCCCGTGTGCCCCAACTCTTAGCCATCTCTCCAAGATACGAAGCTCTCTCAGCTCTGTGCTTTTGCACAGCTGTCCCTCACCCGAGAATTCCTTTCTCCCCTGCAATCTCCTCCCGATGCAGGTCCAAATAATCAGGAGGGCAGCCCTGGAGAGCAGCTAGGTCCTCTGGAGCCAGCTGGCCGGGGTGTGGATCCTGGCCCTGCCACTTGCTGGCTGTGTTTCCTTACGCAAGTTACTTCACTTTTCTGTCTTCAGATTCTTCATCTCTAAAGTGGAGATGATAATAAGACTACCTACCTGTGCAGAGCAGTTACCATGGCAGTCCTGACTGAGGTTTTCCGGAGGGTTCCCACCATTAACTGGCGAGCGGCTGACTCACTGTGTCTAAACTACGTGTACAAACAATATGGTTTATGCCAAACACCTGCTTTCCTTCTGGGTGTCTGAATTTGGGCCGTTGCCAGGCATAAGGTGCCTGTGTGACCAGTTCCCAATAAAAATCCTAGGTGCTGAGTCTCTTACGTGCTTCCCTCTAAGGAGCCCCAGTAAGGGCCCCATGAGTGTTTGGTATGACTGTTCCTTGATGCCCCCATACAGAGGGAGCCACACTCTCCTCTCTGCTAAGACCACCCCCCAAGTCAGAGCACTATCCAAAGTGCCATCTTCGTTCATTCATTTATGGGTCTGCCTTCCTCATAAGACCATGAGCTTCTTCTAAGATAGTGGCTCTGTTTTCTGCATGCCTGGGACCAAATCATCAAATGACAGGGACAACTGTCCACCCCAATTTCCTGCAATGCTCAGGAGTTGGCCTGGCCCACTAGAAGGTACTGTGTGCTATTCTGGGAACTATACCAAGCCTGGGTTGGAGACCACCACGATGGCCTCCCATCCCTGAGGGGTAGACGGGGCTATTCCCCTAATTGAGCATGACCACACAACGGGCCTCAGGCTCCCAAACCAGGCCTGGGATCAGATGAGCTAGAGCAGGGGTCTGGCAGCCTCGTGCTCTGGCTTCCCCTTCATCTGACAGGAGCCTGACAGGCTATTAATCAGACAATCCCTATGAAATCAATTAAGCATTTGATGCTACAGAGCGTGAAAGAAGTGGACCAGGGTATAGTGGACCCTGAACACATGAATCCCACCAGAATGGACCACAGATGCACTAGCAGACCTCAAAGCAACATGTGACCCCCAGCTCTGGGAATCACAGGGAGGCCTGGTCTCCCCCTGGGGACTCCGTTAACCCTCGGAAGGTGCTAGAGGCAGTGGGTTAACCAAGTCCTCCCTCTCACTTGCCCTCCTGCCTTTGTCTCCAGCATGAAATCTAACCCCCTCCTGCTTATTCTGCCAGCTGTTATGCTATTTTCTCAGCTATTTACTTTTGACTCTCAACATAGACTCAGTGCGACAATTACAGAAGGGCCTGTGACTGTTCCTCTGGCATCACGGGGCTCCCCATTCGGGTGTCGCTTGGTTAAAGGCTGTTGGCTACAACCGCCTCAACTAGGCCCTGCTCCCTAGGGCTTTCAGGCCTCTGCTCAGGCTCTGCCTCCCTCACACCCCTTCTTCTTGGCTCCACGTGGGGAATCCTGCCTGCTCTTCGACAGTCCGCCCCACAGCACCAGGTCCACTGAAGTCTTCCTTTTCCCCACTCAAGTTAGGTATAACATTTCATTCATCTGTTCCATTGTTCATTCATTTAACCTGCGTGTTAATATTTTTCCAGTACCCATGATGTGGCAAGCCCTGTGCTGCCCGCTGAAAATCCGGAGGCAATTAAAACACAGATTCCTGGTATGTGCCTCTATCACAGCAGTTGCCCTAGTGCAAGAGTCTGTTCTCTTAGACATATTGCCCACTGGGCACACAGTAGGCATTCGGTGACTATTTCCTGAGTAACAAGCACTACATGGTAAGCAGTTGAGCACTTACTGCGTGCCAAGACATTTTCAGACCTGATCATATGTAATTGCTATCACAGCCTCAGGAGGCACTACAGTGGGTTAGAAGTGGCCGAAAATCCTTTGGCACTCTCCCCTTGAGAAGTCCCTCTCCTTGAAGCTGGCTGGCCTAGGACTGCTCTGACCAACAGAACAATGGCAGGAGGGACACTATGCTGTTGCAGACCAAGCCTTTAAAAGGATCGGCGACTTCTGTCTCAGTGCCATGGAGCTCTGAGCCACTGAATATGAAGTCCACTCCCTGCTGGGAAGACTGGGAGGAGAAGTCCTGAGACCATGTTAGAGGGTGAGGGTCCGCTGAGCCCAGCTACCCAGCCTTCTTCTCCAAGGCTCAGGCATGCGAGTCAAGCCACTTGGCTCCTTCAGATTGCCCAGCTAACAGCTAATACCACTGACCGACCCTAGGTCAGGAAGACCCAGCTCTTCCTCAACTCCCGACTCACACTGTGAAGTCTAATCAACTGGTAGAGTTTGACAGTCATTTGTTACGCAGCAATAGAGAATCAGAACAGGAAGTTACTAAGATGTTCTCCCTTTTAGAGATGAAGAAATTTAAGGTCTAGGACCACAGCCAGTGAGCGACAGGGTAGGGATGTGGGCACAGGATCTGCCTGGCCCTAAAACCTGTGCTATGAACAACTAGCTTCAGTGAAAGGACCATCACTTATGTACTCAGAGCACTGGGGCCAAACTTCCTTCTCCAAAGTGGAGAAAAAGGTGCAATCTCCTATTTCCTCTCAACTCTTCGGGTGAGCAGGAGTTCAATAAATATTTTTTCAAGACTTTTTTCTTTACAGGGTTGATATGGGAAGATGATGTATATGAAAAAACATGGGAAATCATTTTTATAGTGTGTCTTTTAATGCCAGGCACCATGCTTTATGTTTCTTATGTGATTCACTTCCTTCCAATCGGAGAGGCCTGAGTTCTTAGCCCAATTTACACAGGCAAATCGAGGGTCAGGGATGTTCATGAACTTGCTGGGCCGGTAACTGTTAAAGCCAAGACAGGAATCCAAGTCCTCTGACTGTAAATTCTGTGCTATTCCTATCTTACCACGCTGGTCAAAATTATCTGCAGTTCTATCTGCCAGATGGGGCACCAACCCCTCTTCAACCTTGTTGGTTTTGTGCCATCAACCAGGAAAGGTCAGTGTTAAGGCCCAGAATTCTGAATGTGTTACCGACTGTATTAGGCACGTCTCCCGGTTTTAGACCATCTTTAGCTGCACAAAACTCTGGGGTAACAGAGGAGACCTACCTCAAACATTTCATCTGGGTCTTTAAGAGTAAGTAGGACTTTGCAAGACCAAGAAGTAAGAAGGAGGGCAGCTCTGGCGGACAACTGTACGAGAGCATGTGCAAAGGCACAGAGGCATGAAAGGGGTGGGCATCTTGGGGAAGACTGATAAACACACACACACACACACTCATACATATATCAGATGTTAAATATATATATCTGTATAGATTTACATAAAATAGTATATATGAATATATATATGCTGGCATGTTAACGATGGTTACGTTTGGTGGTAGATAGAAGTGATTTTCTTTTATTTCTGAAGTGCGATAAAGTAGAAGGAAGGACAAAGAAAACCAAGTTCCGTGTGGTTTGTACAACGGACGTGGGAGGACAGAGGGTCAGAAAGGCAGGTGTCGGCTGGCTGATGAGGCAAGAGAGGTCAGCTGGGACCACTCTACCAGGAAAATGCCCTGCTGCTGGTCCTCTATCTTCCTTTCCCTTGAAAAACCCAGAGAACCACCTACTTTGATACTAAGGGATAAAAATGAACATCCAACCAGAGGGAGTGGCTACTGTGTTCCATGCAGAGAATCAGAACCATCGATTATTTGCTGACTTCTTTCAGCCACGTGCAGTCATTCAATAAGCCCACGGGAACTAATGGGGATCTGATTAAGCTACCCTGGGTGGGATGGCATATGATCATCCAGCTCTGTCACTGATGAGAGCCAAGGAGGCATGTCAGGAAAACTCACACATGATTTTAGAGGAGGTCAACAAAAACAATATTAATTAAGAGACTGGGGGTGGGGCGAGCTGGGCTGTATCTCTAAGAGATTAGCTTTTGGAAAAGCGATTCTACAGGAGTAAAAGGGCACAAAAGGATGTTGATTTTCTTTCACTGGATCCCACAAGCTCAACGTGCAGATGTCATAATGCCAGATAGTCAGATGGGTACATGTTCCGTGTGTAAATTAATTTCACCTCTTTAAGTGTGGGATGACTTTTGTCCTCTTCGCAGATAAAGAACAGGAGTTTGAGAAAATAAAATCTATGTTTCCCCACTATTTAGGGTAGAAGATGAAGAGGTTCTAATTGTGCTAGACTGGGACACTTCATCTCTAGAGAAAGTAGGGAACGGCTATGTCCCCCAAAGTCAACAGAGGGGTAAGAATTATGGGTAAATCTTTTTTTAAATTATTTTTTTTATTTAAATTCAATTTAGTTAACATATACGGTGGTAAAGATTTCAGGAGTAGAATCCAGCGATTCATCACTTACATACAACACCCAGTGTTCATCCCAACAAGTGCCCTCCTTAATGCCCATCACCCATTTAGCCCATCCCCCCACTCAACACCCCACCAGCCACCCTCAGTTTATTCTCTGTATTTAAGAGTCTCTTAATAGTTTGTCTCTCTGTTTTTAACCTAATTTTTGCTTTTCTTCCGGATTATGGGTAAATCTAATTTTTGTCTTTATATCCTTCTGCATTTTCTCCAGTGAGTTTGTATGCCTGTATAATCTTAAAACAAAACAAAACAAAACAAAACAACCCCTCATTTTCATTTTGGTAAAATAGTGACTAACCAGAGGGAAGGAGGGCAGCTACAGAACTGATGCTGACTGAAGTCCCTGGAGGGAAGGGAGCATTCTGCAAGACTGGAAGGATGCAGAGGTGGAGAGGTCCAGGCCAGGGGAGACCAGGAGAAGGTGGCTGTGGTGTAGGGAAATAGCATTGCGCACTGAGTCAGGCATCCTGGGTTCACATCTTAGACACACATCCACCGTCTATGTGACCTGAACTAGTCACCGAGTCTGATTCTCAGCTTCCAAAACTCCCAAACGGGATCACAAATCACAACAAGGCCTTGGTAAAGTTGTGAGGATTACATCACATTTCAAGTATGAAAGGTCTTGTAACCAAAAGTTGATGGTGTCTCAATGTTAGGGATTATAGGGCTTGGCGAACGGTGAGAAGTCCGTGGGAGGGAAGGAGAGGAGAAAGGACAGGGAGCCTTCCCTGAGCACCCACCACAGGCCAGGCAGGTCCCAGGCCAGGCACAAGGTGACCAAATCACAGTAGGGAAAGGCGGAGATGTGGATCCCAATTAAACACTGATCAGGAGCCTACCCTCTGCCTCCCCGTGACACACTCAGCTCTCATCTCCTTTTACAACAGCCTCCTCCAGCGAGCAGCACCCCCACCGCGTAGACAAGGAAAAAGGGCACGCAGGGGCTCATACCTTTGTCAGCGGCAGGCCAGCCCTGGACCTTGCGGCTGCCCGATTCCCAAGCGCCCGCTCTTCCTGCCCCACGCCCATCCCACCGCCTGGCTCCCCTTCTCGAGGGCGGCCAGAGCTGCTGCCGGACCCCAGCCTCCCGGACCACGGCCGTGGGGGCACACGGAAGGGCCCCTCCGCCCACCCCCGCTGCTCGGCCCCGCCCCTCCCCCGCACCTGGTCTCCAGGGGGATGTTGCTGTTGAGCAGCCAGTTGTCCTGGGCGTGGGCCGGCTCCTGGGCGCCGCTGGCGGGGGGCTCTCCGGAGAGCGAGTGGTCCGTGGGGGCCGGGCTGGGGTTGCTCCTCGGAGTGAAGTTGCCCCGGTTCAGGGAGTTGATGGAGGCCGCGTGGTGCTGGTTGGGCGTGTGCGCGTGCGAGAGCGGCGGCGGCGGCGTCCGGAGCCGCGGGTGGTTCTGCAGGCCGCCCGGGTGATCTAGGGCACAAACACGCGCGGTCAGCGGGGTGCCGGGCCACCGCCACGGCCGGGCCTGGTCCCGAGGCCCACGCGGGAGTGGCCGGGCGGCGACGGGCGCGGCGGACCATGCGTGTCCATACGGTGGGGAGACGGTACTTACTGAGTACCTACTATTTTCGGTGCTAGGGGCACATCAACAAAACAGACAAAATCCCTGTCCCCTTGGAGCTTAAATTCGAAAAGAGACAATAAACAAGATTAGAAAAAAAAAAGTAGCCTCTGACGTCACCCACTTCACACAGTTTCTTTAATACTTAGTGGGTGGTGTTTTGCAAGTGTGGTGCAGGACCAGCCCCTTCGATATCACCTGGGAATTTGTTAGAAGAGAAAATTCTGGATCCCTGGCCCAGGCTTATTGCATCATGAGCCCTTGGGTGGGCCCCAGCAATCTGATTTCACCAAGTCTCCAGTTGATTCCAATGGATGCTAAAAGTTGAGAAAGTATACAATGGTACACAGAAAATGAAACAAACAAGGTAAGGAAAACATGTAGTTTACTAAGGTGGTGATAAATCTGAGAACACAGAAAGCCAGGAAAGGGCCTGTGGCCTGGGTATGTGAGGGCTGTGGTGAAATTTTAGGCTAAGTGGTCAGTGATAGCCTGGGGGAGGGATGAATTTTGAGTAAAGGGAATGAGCTGAATTAAAAACCACCTGGGGGTTATTAAAAACCATCATTAACAGTTACTGAGCACTTACTGTGTGCCAGGCACTATTCTGAGCCCTCTCCATGTTTAAACTCAGCTGATCCTCATGACCCACTAAAGAGCAGGTACTATTTTTATCCTCACTTTACAGACAAGGGAATTAAGATACATCTTTTATTTACTCCTTTCAACTACTCAGAACAATAAGTATTATTATCACCAGATTTATAGATGAAAAATAGATTTCAAGATAAAGCCCACACAGGGTCTGGCAAGCCCTTCAGAGTGTGACCCACCCACCCTGCAGAATCCAACCCTACCTTTCATCATCTTCCTCCCTCTACCCTTGACTCCTGCCACACCTTTCCCCCAGAGGCCAAGAGGTCTGCTGCGGCAGTCTAGTGGCTAAAACCTTGTTTCTGATGAGGACGGTCCCCAGGAATGTGCCTCGTACCCTCTGAAGATGTGCCATGCGGTGCTAGCAGGAATCCCCCTTAATGGGAGGCATTAAGCATGGGAAGCAAAACAGGCAGAGAGCAGACAGCCTTGCACCAGGGAGAAGGCGAGAATAGCAGGGTCATTTGCTTTGTCCAGCCGTCCTCAGGCATCACTTTAATGGAGACGTTTGGAGCCTGAGACAGAAGCCAGCAGCAGAAGCACCCTCCTGGGTTGGCCGAGTGTCCCCCCTACCCTTGGCCTTTCAGGCTGCTGGCTGCAGTCCTCACGGCTCCGAAGTGGTGAGAGGGATTGGACCACTATGTCTGAGGCTTATCAGGAGGCCAGCAGAGAAGGGTGACCTAGCCCTTGCTCCAGGCCTCCCAGCAGGAGTCAACCTCCTTGTGGCATTTTTACCTAACGGATATTGATAGTTGCTGCCACTAGCACTTAACTGTGTACTTTTACAGCCTTAACTTTTCTAATGCCCACAACAACCCCTAGAGGGCAGTATTATTATCATTCCCATTTTAAGGACAAGGAAGTTGAGGTTTGCAAAACTAAGGGGTCCTTTATTTTATTTTGTTTTACTTTTTTTAAAAATCTTTTAAAGATTTATTTCTTTTTGAGAGAGAGCGTGAGCAAGCAAGGGGCAGAGAGAGAGGGGGACAGAAGATCCCAAGTGGGTTCCGCACTGACAGCAGTGAGCCTGATGTGGGTCTTGAACTCACGAACTATGAGCTCATGACCTGAGCTGAAGTTGGATGCTCACCCGACTGAGCCACCCAGGTGCCCCCCCCCCCGCCACTTTTAATTTTAGAGACAGCACAACTGAGGAAGAGGGGCAGAGGGAGAGAGCGAGAGAACCTCAAGCATGCTCCACACTCAGTACAGAGACTAACACAGGGCTTGATCCCACGACCTTGGGATCATGCCCCCAGCTGAAAGCAAGAGTCAGACACTCAACCAATTGGGCCATCCAGGCGTCACACTAAATGGGTCCTTATTAATCCAAAGCCTGAATTCTGTCTACCAACCACAGTGCCTTTGCATATAACAGACACCAGCCCGACTATCTCAGTCCATGGCCATAGGCAGAATAAAACCCCTCAGTTCAGACAGCAAGCATATGAGGGCTGGGTCAGAACAGGCTGGTCTGCATGCCTACAGACATCTGCTTTGTGACTAAGTCAGGATGCCAAGCTCTGGCTGGATAAGGCTTTAGAAGCACTGCCAAGAGTCCTGAAACAATGAGATTTTAATGTATAAGACCACTAGTCATATATCTAAAAACCTAACTTCTAGAAGGAAATTCTCCTATGAGGATAAGGAATATCCTGGTCCAAATCCTGTTTTTTGAAGCTCAGCTCAATTTCCACCTCCTCCAGAAAGTCTTCCTTGATCTGCCCTCCCCAAAGTTCTTTTTTCCTTGATTGAATGCTAACAGCAGGTAACCTGGACCATGCAGCTTTTCCTTCTCCCTTACAGCTGGGATACTTATGTCCCCATCTTGCCTCTCCTGGTAGGTATAAAAATCCCTGTCCCCTCTGTGCTGGTGATCACAGGCCCTACAACCAACCAGGTGCTCAGTATAGGCTTATTTAGTAAAACGGCTCTCATGAGTGGCTTGGGCAGTCTATCCAAGAGCATAAACCTAGTGTGGAGGACATTTGTGTGCCAAAAATCATAGCAGATCACCCTGGGCTGTCTAGACCGTGGGCCTATGTGGCCCTTTACTGACTTACCTGGAGCCAGAGTTCCAGGTGCATCAGCTGGGCTCTTTGTTTCCCTTCCCTCATCCCTTCCATTCTGAGACCACCAGGAAAGGGGACTTTGAGTTTTCCCAGGTTCCCAAGGGAGAAGATCTGTGTTTTGGGACTTATCAGTGGAAGATCACTCACAACCCCCAAAAGAGACATGACCTTCCTAAGGAGCCATTGTCTCCTCTGGTCTGAATGGAGTCTCCTTTCTGCTCCTAAGGCCAGGAGGGAGGATAGAGGGCAGGCAGAGAGGGTCCTTCTTTTCTCCCCTTCCCCCTCTCTCATATACACTCCCATCTAGACAGAGAAACTTAGAACCAGTTCGTTCATTCAACGTTTACTGGGTGCCTATTCTGTGCCAGGTCCTGTACACTGCGTGTTGGGAATGCAATGGTGGATGAGATAGAGATGGCCCAAGAGAGGCCTGACTCCCTGCTGGTTTCTACAAACTGGCTGGGTGGCCTCCAGTAACTCACTTTACCTCCCTCGTCCTTGGTCCGTGAAAGGGTGCACACATTCCTACGTCACCACTTTCTGGAGGATGAAAAGCAACGGCCCTTGCTCCAGTGCCAAGTCCTTTGGCTTCCGCTACTCCCACAGGGAAGGGACCACGTGCCACTCCTCTCCATAGCCCCAGTCAATATTTACGGAATGTGGGGGAGACAACAGCAAATTAGCTAGGTGGACTTCTTGCTCACGCAAGCAATGGCTTCTCTCCTGCTACCTGGGAGGAAGCGCTGGTACATTTGCAAAGCTGAGCTGTAAATTCCAATTTACACCCTCTTTTCACAGATACAGCCTCCAAGTATATCTCTGAATCAAGCCCAGATATGAGTCATTTTTACTGTTATACTGCACACCTCTGTTAGTAAAGGCCACTTGCTTATCTGAGTTTTGCAAGCCTGGTTTTCCAGGCAGTATTTTTGCTTCCTACAAGTTCTCGGATATATTTGCAGTTGCTGGTTCCCTCCAACACCTCAGACGCTTTTTTTTTTCTTCCCACTTTATATACCACAAAAATCCTGAACATTGACGCCTCCAGGAGCATCTCCCTGAACTGAGACATCATGAGGCTTCTTCAGAGTGCTCTTCCAAATAGTAGGTAATAGGAGGAGACTACGCTTTGATGTCAAACAGCCCTGGGTTCAAGTTTTGGCTTTGCTACTTATAAGCTCTTCGACATGGATCAAGTTACTTGATTTCTCTGGAGCTTCAGTTTT
Organism: Panthera uncia; assembly: GCF_023721935.1. Lineage (NCBI taxonomy): Eukaryota > Metazoa > Chordata > Mammalia > Carnivora > Felidae > Panthera > Panthera uncia. The sequence goes on from NC_064808.1 coordinate 59,370,750, forward strand.
CTTATCATTAACTGGAGATACTACCCACCTTATAGGGTGATTACGAGAAGTAAAAGAGATAATGTATGTAAGGTGCTTAGCATAGTGCCTGGAATACAGTAATGAAAAGAAATGGTAACTATTAATTCCACGGTTACCATAAAGGCACGCTGAATGAATAAATTGTAAAGTGCTGACTCATCCCCGTGATAATCACAGTCCAGCATTTACAACAGGGGTTCCAAGGCAAAAAACCTTGGGAGAAAAAGGGCAAGAACATATCTGATAGACATGTGGTACGCCTTTGTTGCAGCTGGAGTCTATTCTGGACCACCCACTGGCTTCCAGCAGCCCCGGTCTAAGGAGGGTACCTGTGGCTCAACATGCAGGTCAGAAGTGATTAGAATGGCTGCAGCCTGACCCTCAAAGCAAAGTCAGATGAGTGGGGTCTCCATGACTTCCAAGGGCCCCTTTCTGCACCAGATAAGCATGTCAGAACGAATCAAGGTGATGCTCTGTCCTGGGTTCAGGTGCACGCTAAGGTACCCCTTGCCCTAAGCAGAGGGCACTTCAGGTTCAAGTCAATCAGCAACACTAAAGAGCCCTCTGTTGTGCAGAGACCGGAGGGTTTTAAGATGAAGATAAGCCCCAGCCTTGGCAAAGAGCTGGTGTCTACATGCTTGCTGAAGAAACATGTAAGAACAGAGGTCAGGCGTTTTCCAGATGCAGGCTCCTCCTGGGCTCCGTCTCTGACAAGCATGATTGAGGGCAAGTCACTTAACTTCTCTGAGCCTCTAACTCCTCATCTGTAAAATGAGTCTATAATAGTAACAGTAATAAAAGGAAGAGGGAGAGAAGGAAGAAGGGCTACCACAGACTGAATCCACGGAGATCCAGAAAAGAAACACATATGGTCCCTGACTTTGAGCTGCTCACAGACACTCAGATACTACACAAAATGGCAATCGTGACGAAACTGCAGCAGTTAATATTTATTGAGTACTTGCTACGCGACTGGGCCTGTGTTTGACTTATTTAATCCTTCCGATGCCCCTGTAAAGAAGGTACTATTATTACTCCCCATTTTGTAGAGGAGGAAACTAAGGCACAGAAAGGCTGAGTAAGCAGTTTGCCTAAGATTACAAAACCCCTGAGTGGTGCAGCCACCATTTGAACCGGGCAGTCTGGCTCCAGGGCCCATGCCGTGAAACACTCTCCTATACATATATGAAGTGAGTTGACTCGGGTAAAGAGCTTACGTCAGTCAATGCCTGTCACACAGTGAGCCCCTCCTCAAGCGGCGGCTCCCAGGATTCTCGTTGGCCTTCACTACATTGCCGCTGGAGCTCCATGGAGCACAGAGGCAGCTGCCAGACGGACCGCTGGGGCTGGGGGAGGAGGCTTCAGGAGAAATGATGTGTGACCTGTGTCTAACGGGCACACGTGAGGGGTTCAGGGGCCTGAGAGAGAGGCAGTGAGGCCCCCTGGAGCACTTGGATAAGCAGTGTGATGGCTGGGAGGGGCGGCGGCCACAGGCAGGGAGGAGACCCCGAAGGCAGGCCCAGATGGCGAATGCCTACAGGTGCCACATGAAAGAACTCGGCCTTCACTGGGAGGGTGACAGGGCGCCCCAGTGGGCTTTAAGCAAGGGAGTGCCGTGCTCCCTAGTGTTTGAGGAAGGTGTCCAGTGGCCAGGTGGAGGCTTGAGCCAGGCGGGGTGAAACCACAAGCAAGGCCCTGGGTGACTGCCGGATGCCTGCCTGCCAGAGGCTCCAGCTGAGTGGGTCATTATTCTTTCATAAGAGCACCCTCATGAGAAAAAGGCATGAACTTCCAGGCCTTTGGCTTAGGCAAGGAATTCGAACGTGTCAACAGCCCTGCGAGCTAAGGCCAGCAGTGGCTCTGCGAAAGGGTGCCGGGCCCGGTGCCCACGCTCCTGCCGTCAGGAGCCCCGAGGTCTCCTTGCTCCAGAATTAACGACGACCTGGCGTGCACTGCGCTCGTTCATCGGGTCCTAAAGGTTGTCAGACGTGAAAGATGACGGTATTTAATTACCATAAAACACAAAAACTCCAGCTGCCTGCGAATGCCATCAGGAAGAGTTATTTGGCTCCCATTAAAATGCCATCGAGCACCACTAACTCGGGACGGTGATGTAGCCGTGCTGAGAGCTCAGCTAATGAACCTTGGCCTGCACGACCAATTTAGAGAGGCCAGAAAGCTCTTTGTCACCACAGTCGGCAGCCGGGATCTGATGGCCTGACTTCCAGGCTCAGCTCTGCCTCCTTCAAGCTGTATAATCTCAGACAATCTATTTAGCCTGCATTTTAGTTTCTTCACTTGTCAAAGGCACATGAAAGCACCTTGCAAGCTACAGGGTCCTATGTAAGGGTTAGAGACAGAGATCACCAGTATGATCATTACCTTAGCCCAGAAGGAACACGGACTGTGAGGCCCCAGATGAAACCACCGGTTTGAGCACAAGGCTAGTGGCTGAATTTTTTGCCACGTTTCTTCGCTCGTTCGTTCCCTCCCTGAACGGATGCTTTCCGTTCACTTTCACTGCTGTGCTGCTCTTTCTATGTCATGGCCAATGTGCAGTGATTCGAAATGGTACTTGGCCTGAACCCCAGATGGACTCATGGCAGGGAGGGTCCACGGAAGCAGAGACAGAGGACAGGAGCTTTCCCAGGGCTCCCCTTCCAGTTTTCTTGATGAGGGGTAGAAAAGGGTACCCTGAGGTCACCAGGGGGCCGTTTATGCTCCTCATTCATGCGGTCAGGGCAGAACTTTGAGTGGACACTCAGACTATTAAAGCGCTTTGTGTTGAGGGGCGCCTGGGTGGCTCAGTCGGTGAAGCGTCTGACTTCGGCTCAGGTCATGATCTCACGTCTCGTGAGTTTGAGCCCTGCATCGGGCTTTGTCGCTGACAGTGCAGAGCCTGCTTGGGATTCTCTGTCTCTCCCTCTCTCTCTGCCCCTCCCCTGCTTGCACTCTGTCTCTCTCTCAAAATAAATAAATAAACTTAAACAAATAAAGTGCTTTGTGTTGAGATGTGGTGATGCGGAGACAGAATAGGACTGGAGCACAAGCCTCACCGTGGGTGGCAGTGGTTTTCCACCGGCAGTGTCTGGAAGGGAGTGTTTTCGGGTTGCGATGATGACCGGGGAGCACAGCTGGCATTTGGTGGGAGGGGCCAGGAAAGCTGGCGCGTGCAGGGCAGGCGACCCAGTGACCCTGAGGGGTGTGTAGTGCAGTCAGCACTCAGTGTAGTCCTCGCTAGCGAGCATGGGTAAACAGCCACTACAAGACGTTATTCTTTGTCTGCCTGCTCCCTTCCCACCTGAGACTACTCTCTGCCCTTCTCCGACACAGGCCTGCAGCACCTGGGCTCCCTTGCCCCACGGCTTCCACAGAGGTGTGGCTAGGTGTTAGCACGACAGGGCACTGGGAGACCAGAGGAGAGGGATGTGGTGATGGCCTCCCCCCATCCTCTGCAGGGCAGCATCTCAGGCACAGACACTGCAGTTCGGTGGTAGAGTGGTCTGGGGAAGCTTCTAGAAAGAACAAGAACTGGGCATGTAAGGAGAGACAGGGTGGAGGTGTATAAAGTGGAGGGTCGGGGCATTTGAGCCAGGGGGCCTGGCATGGGCAAAGGCCCGCAGGCTGAGAGACACAGGCTCCTCAAGGCAGCAAGGATGGTGGGGGGGCCTGGGCATGCAGAGCAGAGATATGGTGAAAGGGAGCAGAGGGAGAGGCTAGAGCCCACCTGTGAGGGCTGGGGGTCTGGCTGGGGGTCCACCTGGGAGCCTGGAGTCAGAAGGCAGCATTGAGGATACTTAGGGGGCTCACCCCAACTTCTGGCCTTTTAAGACCACATGTTAGAGTAGTTACAGGAGTGAACCAGAATCGCCAGGCTTCATTAAAATGTACATTTTATGTACATTTTACATAAATGGACATAACTGTAATGAGGGATTCCTCATCCAGCAATGAAAGTTCTCCTAGAGTGTGAGCAGGGGTGAGGGGCACCCTGCTGCCCTTGGCTAGACAGCTGAGGAGAGTCAGTGTGTCTGTCAGACAGAGGTATCATCAACATTGCTCTCTATTTCCAGGGTCATGGTAATTTACAGACGCATGAAACCCATCTTTCTAAGTGTGTATGAACAGCTTGGCTGGGCCACCATCGAACCTGGAAAAACTATCTCCCAACTTACACTGGCCCAAACTTCATTCTCGTCCTTGTCCCTGTCGGCCACCAATTGCTCTGTGACCTCGGGCAAGGCACTTCGCCTGTCTGAACTCCGGTTTCCCCAACTGACAAACAGGAGGAGGCAGTGGTGGGAGTCCCGTCTCTTTCTAAAATCAAGACTGTATTATTCTTGGCAGATGAGCCTGGGGCCTTTGTTAATGAACAGCTACTTACAATAGATGTGCACAGCAAGCTGTATATTGGACTGTGCTGTGTGATTAGGCACCAGAGAAGGCAGGGAGATGGAAGAAAGAGAAACAGAGTGCTTCTCTCCTCCCACCCTCTCTTCTTGCTTCCCTGCTTTCCATTCCTTTTGCAACGGTCACTCTCCATAGGCCTTGTGCTTGAAAGCAGCCACACAGAGAGGGATGAAAGGCCCTGCCTATAGCATTGGAACAGACTGGTTGGAAAAGGCCACCTGCAGCCACAGGGGAGATTTTTTTTTCTGGGCGGATGGCTTTCCCCCAACTTAAAGCTGCGTCCACCTCAGGGCAGAACTTGTCCTGGGAAAGCTTTCTGGTCGTCAGGTAAGTTTTCCGTCCTTCTACCGTCACCTTCTTACCCTTTTCAAAAATGGTCTGACCCACAAGCTGTTAGGGCAAGTCCCAAATCAATAAGAAACCATATTTTATAGGTAAGATAGGAGCGAGTGGATGCACGCGGGGGTGGAATTCAGTTCAACAGGAGTCTGTGTGTGTTGGAGCAGATGAGAAGCTCATGGAGATGCAGTAGGTTGTAATCCTAGAGGTAAAGCACTAGGAAAGAAGGAGGTGATGGTCACGCTACTGATTAGCTGGTGTGGGTCCAGAGGAGGAATGCCTGGATTGTGGGTCATCGCAGTATTACAGAGACTGATCCTCCCCAGAGGTCTCTGGAGGTAATGTTTTCCCTGGCTTCCTTGAATGGTGATGAGTTTAGAAACTGTGTTCCTGTGCATGTAGACAATGGACCGATGCTGTTAGCCTGAAAAGGAGACGGGTTAGGGGAAAGGGCTTAAAGAAAGGGCGTGTGTCTAAGAGCCCTGGGGAAACACACCAGATGCCTTATGATAAGCTGTCCAAGTTTTGTCACTTAAGCCGCACAATCCGCAGCTAGGAAATTAAACACATAATTACGTGATGTTATGGAGAGCCCTAGGTTAAAGAACTGTTCCCAGGTTTGCCATTAACTCACTCTGTGACTTTGAGCAAGTCCCTTCCTCTCTCTGGGCCTCAATTTGTCTGTCTTTTATAGATGATCTCCTGAGGCTCCTTGCAGCCTTTGATGGTCTGATTCCTTGTGGCTTCCGTGCCCCTTTCAGGGGACTTCCTGAAAAGAAGAGGATGTGTAGAATGCTACTGCTGCCTCCAAACAGCTAAAGGGTGGGAGAAGGAGAAAACATACTCCGTGGGGCTTTAGGAGAAAGAATCAGGACAAAGGCCAGAAGTTACTTCAAGCCACCAGCAGTCAACTTAAGAGAACCCTTCTTCCTGCCAAGCTCTGCAATGGGCCGCCTTCCCAAAGAGTGAGCTCCCTGTTAATAAAGCAGCAGATTTTTAAAAATGTTATTATTTATTTTGAGAGAGAGACACAGAGCATGAGCAGGGGAGGGGCAGAGAGAGAGGGAGACACAGAATGCGAAGCAGGCTCCAGGCTCTGAGCTGTCGGCACAGAGCCCGACACAGGGCTGGAACCCACGAACCATGAGATCATGACCCGAGCCAAAGTCAGACACTCAACCGACTGAGCCACCCAGGCGCCCCGGTAAAGCAGTAGCTTAAAGAATCTCAACCTCTTCCCTGCACGTCAAACCTCTGCGGCTCAAACAAAATACATACAGAGCTAAATCTAATGCCTCCCTGCTTCTGAGCCCCCAATCCTACCCCCCTCTCCTAAGCTCCTGATCTCACCACCACCAGCTGCTGCCAGAGCTGTCCCCCCAGTCCACCAAAGCAGACCTCGGGGAACCACCACTGCCTCCTCCCTCTTTTACCAGGTCCTCACCACTCCCACTGTCACTACCCCAGCTCGGGTCTTATAAGTGGACACCGAGCCCGGAACCATCGCCAACACTGGTGTCCCACCCCACAGGCTCTCCCACCTTCAATGCATTTGCCATCCGTTAGCAGGAGTGAGCTTCTTCAAAGAAAACAATCTTGTCAGTCCCTCATGATAAAGCTTCAGTGGCTCCCCACTGCCCACAGGACAAGACCCCTCACCATCTGGCCTGAACCTGCCACTCCAGGGCAGCACCCACAGCTTTCCACTCCCCTCTTCAAAAAGGTACTGAGGTTAACGGGCTAATTATAAACCACTCATGCAACTGCTCCCTGCTTGTCTCCTATGCATGGCTTTGCACATGCTGTTTTCTTAGGCACGGATGGCTTTCTTGGTTCCTTCACCTGGTTAACTCAGATGCAGAGTTACTTTCTCCAGGAAGCCTTCTCTGACCACCACCTTCACCCCCAGTGTGGGCTCAAGGAACCTCTTCTGGGCTCTTATAGCCCTCAGAGCTCAGAGTTATCACATTTTGTTTGCACGTCTGTCTCTCCTGCTATGCTCTAAGCTCTGGCAGGGGTCTTATCTTAACATGTCAGGGGCTGTGAGGCTAGGAGCAGATGACTCCTCTCTCCAGGGTACATGGCAGGATCTTTCACCTAGGTGCTGCCACTGATTCTCAAGGGGCATGGTACAATTTGGGCACTCCGATCTCTTTAAACTTGACCTGATGTTCTTCAAACTGTACAGGAAAGACAGAGGTGGATGTGTCACTGAGGTGGATAAAAACTTAGTATTTTAATCAACAGTCGAAGATGCCATGAAAAGGAAATCACGACAATGGAGCTCAAGGCTCCCACAGGGAATGGCTCGCTTTGTTGAAACTGATGTCAGCACTGAAGGTCAGGGCAGGTGGTTTTTCTAATTCTAGCCCCGCTCCCACTGCATGGCCTGGCAGGGGGCAGAATACCACCAAATGGACAGGTGAATTCTCATTAACCCTGTTCATGTGCCTCCCTGAACTTTTACATCCATCAGTATTGAAGAAACTATTTTCTCTTGTAAGAAATACAGACATGCTAGATGGAAGCAAGAGGCTGCTAGAACTCACAGAGCATTATGGCATGGTCAAGTGCCAAGGCTCAGGCTCAAGATGCTTTGGGTTCAAATCCCACCCCCCCACCCCCACTTACACACTGGCCACACTACCAATCTCTTTTGGATCTCAATTTCATGCCATGAATCCCATTCAAGCAACACGGTGGCCAAGAAGCCAAGTGCTAAGTCCCATGGAACGGAGTTTGAAATCAGGCTCAACCACTTAGTAGCTCTGTGGTTTCCAGAAAGCCTTGATTTCTTCATCTGTAAAATGGGGAACAGAGCACCATGTACTGATTAGTGTCGTTTCAGGGATTTAAGGACATGGTGCCTATAGTCTTTAGCAGAATGATTGGCAAGTAGACTCAGTTGAGGTTAACTATTAATTTACTCTCATAGAATTACGTCTAATTACATTCCCTTTAGGCTATAGTCTTCAAGAACAGAGATCTTATCTCTGCTTGGTCTCTCCTATACCTTCAGCTGTCTTCCCTGTAAAGGCTGTTAAGTTCATCTGTCCCTACGTGTTGAATGAAACTAAATTAAGCCCCTATCTTTGTATATCTGGGCACCAAGAGGTTGCTGGGGGGAAGAGAAATATTTATCAATATGTGACAATGAGCAGACTCCTTATTTTATCTCCAGAGTAATATTGGAAGGTGGCTGTTAATTTCCACATTTTATAGGCAAAAAGACTTAATTTCACAATTTTACAGACCAAACCAAACAAAACAAAACAAAACCTCTGAGTCTCATAAATCTGCTTATGCCTTGGTCTATGAACTCTCTCAAATTTTTTTCAGCAATGGGGTAATGGGGTATCTCGGGCCCTAGCATTTGGGGCAACTTTATTAAACGTGACATCTTGAGTCCAAAACAAAACAACAAACAAAACAAGAAACCTGCCCTCTAGGGAAAGGATAAAAGCCAGGATCCTAGCACTGGTCTCTGCTCTTTCTGCTCTTGATGCCCCCTAGAGGCAGAAGAACAAGAAAGAATAAATTCTGGAGTCCTTAAATTGTATGTATCAGGAGATTGATTAACTGCACACACATCTAATGTATTTTGGTTATGACTAGACAACAATCATATCGACAGCTGTATGGATGAGGTGTTTTGGGGACCACAAAATGTTTTAATGTTTGATAACACCGTAGCAACAACCCTAAGAGGCAGGTGTTACCAGCCTTTTATACATGAGGAAACTGAGGCTCTTCAAGGTTTTGTGCCTTGCCCAGGTGGCCTGCCCCTAAACAGAGCCTCCAAGCCCAGTACCCTCCGCAGTCTCTAGAAACTACATGCAAATGCGATGTATCTCAACCAACCCCGGCAAGTCACAGGATGCAGGTGGCCCCTGCCCAAGCGATCTTTACCTTTTCCCTCAGGCCATAAGAGGCCCCACCTAGGGGAAAAGGCAGAAAGTCATCCAACTAATTATACAGATCACAGAGATGTTTTTCATCATTTATGACATGATCCCATGTGGATTTTCCTTTTGATACAAGCTCAGGAGATCTTAGGCAGGTATTTCATCCATCAATGTCCATAAACCAAGACATAATAGAAACAGATAAAAGGAATTTGTCCCCCTGAAGTCCTCTGCACAGTGTCCAGCCCGATCCCCAGGCCACCGAAATGTAATAATAGTACCAGGGGCACCTGGGTGGCTCAGTTGGTTGGACGTCTGACTTCAGCTCAGGTCATGGTCTCAGCATTTCACGAATTCAAGCCCTGTGTCAGGCTCTGTGCTGACAGCTTGGAGCCTGGGACTGCTTCAGAGTCTGTCTCCCTCTCTCGCTGCCCCTCCCCTGCTCATGCTCTCTCTCTCTCTCTCTCTCTCTCTCTCTCAAAATGAATAAACATTAAAAAGTTACAATTTTTTTTCAAAAATAATAACAAAAAATAATAGTACAAATGACGGCCTCAAAGTAGTGAAGGTCTACAGGGCTACTAGATACTGAGCTAAGCACGTTTAACATACTTCCCCTGTTTTCTCTTCCCAAGAGTCTTCTGAAGTGTAAGAGGAGCCCAATGCGGTGTGTTTGGCATGCGGGCTCTAGAGCCAGACAGCCTGGGTTTGAATCCTGGCCCTGCCACTTCCTACCTACGTGGCCTTGCACAAGATACCTGGCTCTTCTTGTGCCCCACCTTCCGGACTTCAAATACGCAGGTAACTCTCATGGGGTGGCTGGGAGGACTGATGTTAAGTGCTAAGGCACGCCCGGCCCGTAGCAGGTAGTCACTAAATGCTAGCTATTACCGTCTCTATTTTACAGACAAGGAAACTGAAGCTCAGAGAATTTGCTCATGCTCCATGGCTCCTCAACGCCAAGACCGGAGTTCAAGTCTGACTTCAACCCCCAGGCTCCTTCCTGGTGACCGTGGCATACTTTCCACATTTCACCCTGCCATCCACCCAGCACAGCAGGTGCTCTGTAAATGGTATTATTCCTATTACTCATATTTGAGAATGCCTTCTGAAGCACTGTGCTCCTTGTCATTGCCCTCTCGAGATGACTCACCCCCAGCGCCTGCCCCTTTGTTTGCCTCACGTACAGCTTCTGGAGCAAGTTCTTACGGCAAGGGCGAGGAAAGTCCTAACTTTATTTCAATGCAAAAAGTGTAGAGTCTGTGGGCACCACCTGGGCTTATTCCCCAAGCTAATTCTTCTCTCTCGGCTGTGGAATATTTTATTTTTCCAATTTCAGAATCTTCTTATGTTAAAAAAGAAAGAGAAATCCAATCAGCCCAGCTCCGGTTTGCAGAAACAAATAACCAAGGCGATCACTGGTCTGCCTAATTTATACAGCCCAGGGCCTCCTAAGGAACACATCTCTTGACGATACTGGATGCAAATGCAGAGGCTCAAGGACACTGCTGAAGGGGTGTAGATCTCCAGGCCTGGCATCTGGATGAATCTGAAGCAAATCTGGATTTGGAGGCACATCCCCCAGCAATCCTACCCATGCCCTAATGTCATACTACCTTTTCCTCGTCTTTTTTTTAAAATAAGGAAATGGAAGACGTAAACTTTTGCCTGGTTGCTTCTTTTGTTTTCTGGGAAAAATAAAATAGAAACGCCGAACTGCCTTAGTGTCCTGGAGAGGAAAAGTACTTCAGAGTCCAGCTGACATGGGTGTGAATCCTGGCTCTGCCACTCACTAGCTGTGTGACCTAAACAAGTTACTGAACCTCTCTGACAACATCTATCAAACAGAGAAGTTATACCTACTCACAGAGTGAAAACTGAATGAGAGAATAGTGCATTTCCTACTAGACAGTGGGCTTTGTATTCTCAATGCCTAGAACACGTACCACTTTAGTCTACGTCTAATATAGATGTTTATTGACTAGGCCTACAATCCCAATGCCCATTGTTTCCTGAGAGATTATTATGTGCCGGGGACTGTGCTAAGTTCTTTTCATGCATGATTCTATTTTATCCTAAAAGCAGCCGTGTAAAGTATTTATTAGTATCCCCTTCCCAGCTCTGAGATAACTGAGGCTCTGACAAGTTAGGACACTCATCCAGAATAACACAAGTAGTAAGAGGGGGAGCCCTTGGGAGTCCAAGATCACCATGGCAGAGCCAGGGTTCAAATCTAGACCTGTAAACTCTAGTTTTCTGCCCTGCCCCCTCCTTCCACAGTACCCACCAAACTCACAAACAGCAGATAGCAGATTCCCAAGGCCAGTTTGTTCCTTTCTTTCTCCTTTGGACCTCTCATATTTTGGGATTTCTTAGGGGCAACTCAGAAATCAGGATAATACTTCAAGATACTTAGAGGTATTTAATCACAACTTCCAGCCAACATCTGTTGGACATTTGCAAAGGGCTAGCTCTGTGTTAGTTACTGTGACTTGCCAGATTTCTGGACTATCTTGATGAAATCGAAGTGAAAATCAGATTCTCCTGAATGACACAGGGGAGGGAAGGTGCCCACCCAGGCACCCAGGTGAGTTTGATTCGTGCCCTGCCCATTATCTTAAGGTGGCAGGGTGGTTGGCAGGTCTGGGTCCTAGTTCCAGCCCTGCCACGATCTTGCTGGCACATGGTCCAGTCACACCCCCACCTCTCTGGACCTCATTTTCTTCCTGTGGAAGTGGACGAAATGGAGAGTGTTGAGCCTGATTCATTTGCTCAGCAAATATTTGTTATTGTCAAACTCTTCACTCCCAGAATCCTATCGATAAACCCCTCAACGACCCTATATTTTAGAATATGTTTTCTCACAAGCTGTATTTTTTCTCACACAAGCTATATTCATTAATGAATCATTCATCGTTTTCCCATTTTTTAAAATCAAACTCCTGTAAAGCTGGTGATCAGAATTTCTGATAGGACCAAGAGAATTCAGTCAGTGGATCCCTAGCAACTGGCCCACTGCTGACGTGAAGCAGACCCTGTATTTACTGAATGAACGAGTGAATGGATGGATGGATGGATGGATGCTTGATACTACAGAAGGGCACCAAATGGTGGGAAAATATGGAGCCTTAACTATCTAAGGTTCAACCTTCCCATCTGTGAAAGGACAATTAGACATCTTATAGGACTGCTGTAAAGTTGAATAATAATAATAATAACAGTAAGGAACATACTGTAGCTAACATGTACATAGTGCATACTATGTGCCAGGCACTAATCTAAGTGTTTTACATGTATTAACTCAGTCTTCATAATAACCCCACGAGGTAGTTACTATTATTATTCCTGTTTCACAGATGGTGAAACTGAGGTATGAAAAAGACATTGTGGAACTTGCCCAAGGACAGACTTGCATCCTGGAGACAGGATGCAAACGTAGGTGGTCTGGCAGAGTCTGTGTCCTTAATCCCTCCACTCTGCCGCCCGGGCAGGTCACGCAAAGTACCCAGCACATTGCATGGTAACTCTCATGCTTCCTGAGTGGAAGCCCTGAAGGTTGGCCAGTGAAGCCTTACTGCAGGATGCTAAGCACATTTTTCACCTGGGTTTTTTATAATAATGGTAATTATCCAGAGCACCCCTATATTTACATGCTCTATAATGCCCAGGAACCACAGTCGGGATTGAGTATGAGGTGCAGTCAGAGACTAGCTCTACTGGTAACTGTACCACAAAGACCCTAATGGATGGGAGAGAAAATGAGGCGAGTGCTGTCCACTCAGCCTCCATTTCTGGAAGACATGCACGATTCCTCTTTCTCAAGCCTATTGCCTTCCACCATATGCCTTCGCCTCTTTAATGTACCCGTGTGGCTTTTTTTTCCCCTCGCTTGCCTGGCATTTCTTCTAATAATAGCAATTCTCTCTTTGTTTTGGGGATCCCTACTCTCAGCCTATGAATTTGGATGGAATTGGCTTCAGGGTGGCCAATAAGAGTACCCCCCCCATACCTCTGGCCAGGGTGTCTAATTCAGGCAGGGCCACGTGACCATGGTCAGACCAGTCAGAGTCAATCCCAGGATTCTGCTGGAGCCGTTGGGGAAGGGGGTGGGGAGAGGCACTCTTTTACCTGGTTTACAAAGCTAGTAGCATATAAGCCTGGATGGGTTTCTTTCATCAGATGGGGATGTCCGCCCAAGGAGGAGGCCAAAGCAAAGAGAAACAAAGTCAAGAGATGGAAACAGATTCCTGGAGACGTTATTGGAATGCCTGGGATCTAGCTGCATTGATCAAGAATAATCCCCTGGACTTTTCAGTTATATCACCCACTACATTCTCTTTCCTTGAAAAATCCAGTTGGAGTTGAGTTTCTGTCCTTATGTCTGGGAGTTCTGTCTGACCCACTGCATTGCTTTCTCAGCCTAGAGTGCCTTTCCTAGTCCCCTCCCCAGTCACGAGGCTGAAGGTCAACTCAGAGACTGCAACACCACATCAGAGCCCTTCCATTACTCTTCAGACAGACCTGACCACGCCCTCCCTTGGCTCCATGCACCTGAAATCACAAGGGACCTGCACTTGCACACCCAGGACACTAGCGTGTATGCGTGCACATGTCACCCCCCCTTTGAGGTGACTTCCCCACCTCCGTGTCCCTTGAGCCCAGTCCAATGCCAGCCACGTGGTAGGCGCATATGCTTTGACATCACCAGCTAAAGTTTAGGCAAATGATCACAAACATCCCCTCTAATGAAAAAAGAATGCTCCGTTACTACCAGAAGTGGCCATTTCTCCCTCATGAGAAAGTGTCCTGGAGTGATGGGTGGATATTAAGAAATGATAAAACACCACTTTCAGGTGGCAGACCGTGACCTGTGTGTGGATGTGGGAGCAGCTGCAGTGCCGAGCCTGGAGGCAGGGAAAGCTGTCCACTGGGTCACGGCTCCACAGCTCACTGCCTTGGTCAAGTTCTCGTCCTCCTGCCGCATTACTCATGGACGCTGTTACTAATCATGCTTACTCACATTGATTTCTTTTTTCTCCCTGAGGACAAACTACCTCATCCCTCCCTAATCTAATGGCTGAAATTAGGCAAAAAGCAGCCATCTGATACACGTTAGGCATCACCCCAGAAAGGAAGTCATCGAACCAGATATTACAAAAACCCTTTTAATGTCTCCATTCTCTTAACTGCCCATGCAAATCAGGCAGAAGAATTCCAAATGGAAAAAAATATGCTTGAAGCTGCGGCTGTCAAGACCCTTCTTGCGTCGGGTCACCGGGAGAACATATCTTTGCGCTGAGCTGTTCTCCCTCCTCAGCCACTGCTGAGCCTCCTGTGTGTGTCAGGTGTGTGACATACATGCTGTCTGATCTGTGTCACGGCACTGGGAGGTTGTACAACCGTCACTTTCATTTCACAAACGGGGAAACTGAGGCTCAGAGAAGTGAAGGGATTAGCCCGAGGCTTCCCCGTAAGTGGTGGATTCAAACCTAGGACTGGCTTGACTCTACAAGCTCTTTCTACCCTCTTTCCCCAGAGGTTGGCCCTTCCCCCCTCTCCCCAGTGCCCCCCATTGACACTGTATGTTAAAGGGATTCAGTAAATCTGGGCACGGCCAGTCCTGTGAATACAGGAATTTTTATAATGCATTGGGTCCCATCTATGCTCTGGCATTCCTTAAGCCTGTGGAAGAGTGTGGGTGATGCTTAGGTCCGTCCTATCTGGACATCCCTAGATACCAGCAGATAGGTCAGCTCCCTAGAGCTGGATCGGGGCAGCGGATGTCGTGTCACAGTGGCCACATCCAATAACAAGTGGACTGCGCCCAAGGGAACTTCGGATATACATCTCAGTCTCTCCCTCTCTAGAACTCAAATGTGACATTTAGGAATATTTCTAAATGTCAAAAGCTACCACGAAGATCGAATGTGACTGCCCCCTTCACGCCCACTTGAGGTCTGAGCTCTAATTACAGACACTCCCTCTTGGCCTCTCTATGTTTGCCTTGTCTGAGCCCATCTGTGCAGGATAGCAGTGCTATAATCACACAGTCGGGCGTTGCAGACAGACTCCCAGGGCAATCCTGCTCTCCCCGTGGACTGATGGAGAAGGCTGGAAATGGAAGGCATAGGGCCAAGGCAAGGAGGGAGGTGTCGGTCCTGAGGAGGCTGGTGTCTGGTTGACAGCTCAAGGCAATTCTCGTCCTGGGCATGTCCTGAGACTGAGATCACACGCTGCCTATTTCACTTCTGATGTCTGACTTTTTCTGGAGATCATGAGCACTCCCTCGGGGCCCTCAAACCCACAGACCCTCTCCTTCCCTGACCTCAGGGTATACAGTCCAGTCAACCTACTCTTACTGGCACCTCCTGGGTCCAATGCCACACGATAGGCATGGAGTGAGGGAGGGAGAGGTGTGAATATCATCCCTGGCAGCAAAGCACTGAGTCTCCTGAAAGAGACAGGCTTGGAGACAACGAATCCTAACTGGCTGCAGCATGGGGACTACTGCTCTCAGGGTGGATCTGGGGTGTGATGGAGCTGGAAGGGACTCACGTTCTCTCACAAAAGTTGGAGGGCGCCTCGGAGAAAGCAATGCCAACATGTAGCAGGCACTCTGCTGAACGTTTCTGTGCCTGGCCTCGGAGACAATCTCAGGAGGCCCCGAAGGATGGGTAGAATTGATGCCAGAGAACATGTGTAAAATATGCAGGGACAACTTGAGCAAAGGCAGGCAGGCAGGCAGGCAGAAAATAAAGGGAGTGTGGTCTGTACCATTCAAAAGGCAATTAATTAAGGCCTGCCCTTCTGACGTCTCGATGATGACAGTTCTTATTACTTAACTCTTCCTGTCTTCCTGGAGACACTTTGCCCAGTGTCTCCAACGAGGCTGGTCCATCTATCCACTTCTTTAAATCTCCATTTATCCCCAGAGTTCACACAATGCTCTGCATGCAACATACGCTGAGTCAGCTCTTCCTGACAAAACGAGGAACTCCATTCCTAGATGATAAGGAATGCTGACCGGACAGGCACAGCAGCAAATCCCCTTTCTGCATGGCCTATCCCAAGGCAGGTTTTAACATCAAAAAGAAAATCCTTTGCGTGGCATCACAGGGACTAGGAGTGAAAGAAAGCTATGGTGTGGAAATCCTGGTCACATGTGTTAGCTGTGTGATTATAGCTCAGCAGGCATCATAGCCCTAAAGGCCTAAAACTTCAGATATCAGGAAGTGTTCCTCAAGGACAAAAGACAAACAGCAGCACCGGGGAGGTGGAAACAGGTCAGGATTGGTGTCAAAATGAAGTGAGGGAGGAGAAGGTACTTAGAGGACACGGCATAACGCCTGGCATGGAGCTGGTGGTGCTCACGGTCTCCAGCATCCTATGGCTTGTTCCTCAATCCGGTATCAGCTCAGCCAAGAATTTCTTTCTTGAACATTTTTATTCCTCGAACACCTATTATAGGCCAGGCGTTGGTGGTACAGAGGATGCAATGACAAACAAGAATGGCTGGTCCCCGCTCCTCAGTAGAAGACAGAGCAGTAAACCATTAAAAGCCATGGGCAGAGGGAGCAGGTTAGGGTCAGGGCCACGGATGAGTGACCACCGCAGTCACACAGGGCCCCGCACTCAGAGGGCCTTCTACTTGGTTTGATGTGCCATCACCATCCTGAAATTCTTAAAAAGTTTTGAACAATGGGCCATGCATTTTCCTTTGGCAACGTGTCCCGCAAATAATACAGCGAGTCCTTGATCTAGGAAAGACCTTTGCCATTTGACTTTCACTGTGTCCTTTTCCCACTGAGGAGTAACGATGCGGTCTGGAGAAGTGATCTAAGGGTGATCCCATCTCTTGGGCCAATGAGTGGTTCAGAAATGAGCACGTGACAGAGTGCTGGCCAGTGAAATTTGAGAAGGATGTCTGCTGGGTGTTTCAGGAAAGATTCTTCTTTTGTTTCTAATACTCAACAATGGTAACCCAGTCTCTCTTGCTCATTAAGGGAACACAAAACAGTGTGACTCAGCATTGTGACTAACAGCCACCCTACAGCCTAAGGGGGGAACCAGCTTAAGAATGATGGAGCCGAAACATGGAGAGAACCCGAGTCTTTGGTGATACTATGGGCTTTGGAGCAGCCAACTATCCAGTCACCCTACCACTGAGCCTCCTTTTATGTGACACAATATATGTCCCTAATACTTGGTGTTTTCTGTTAACTGCAGCCAAAAGTATCTTAACTGAGTCTGAGTTAACTAACTTGGCTTTAAATCCTGATTCTGCTGCTCACTAATAGTACACCTTTGGGCAAGTCCCGCTTTCTTTTCTCCACTGGAAAACGAGGGCAAGCAATCACATTTTAGAAGACTTGTGAAAATCAAAGGAGGCGATGCTAGTGAAAATGCTTGGACAGTGTCTGGCACATAGCAGGGGCCCAATCAATGATAGGTATTATGACGACGATCACATCTAGACCTAACAGATACCTGTCTACCACTGCATTTTCTGGTGATGAGTTGCTTATGAGCCAAAATTCCCAACTGTAAGTAAAAGCAGAAATCTTGTAAAAACATCTTCATTTTACATAAATAGCAATTTATAATCATACTAGTAAAATTGAAATAGGTTGACAAGTAAATTCAAGCACTTTGCACATGATAGAGGCAGTTGGTAAGTTGCCTTCTCAGAAATCTGAACATGCCCTGGTCCCCCATTACACCAGCGTTTTCCTCTCTACGAATGTTAACATCAAGATTTATCTGTACACATTAAGATCGCAAAGCTGTGACTTTGCATACTTGAAAATAACTTCACACCTATTGCCACTGATACAAACCCTCGTTTCTACTCTTATTAAGCAACTTTCCAAATCTATTCTTACTCTACATTCTTCTCTTGAAAACTGCCAGCCTTTCCCTCTCTCTCCCTAAACAAAACAAAACAAAGAAAAAAGCACCAATTAGGATATGTGTGATTTCAGCATAGGAGCTACATTTTGGGTGTAGCATAAATTCTAATTCATTGGTGATGGGTCATTCACAAATTCTGTCCGTCAGCATTTTAGTGAGGTTTTACTTAAAAGAAACAAAGGTGAGTATTGAGGGAAGGGGGTAGGAATACTTTTGTTTCCCTCAACCCGGGCTACTTTGTGACTGGACAGTTCCAAGTTAATCTTAGGAAATTCCAATTGGGAGCAGTGAGGGAGATGACTTTTATCCTTCCTTACAATATATTGATACTGGTGGGGAAGGAAAATTCGGGAGAGCTGGAATCTGTCAGTGACTTGACAAACACCTATCCAAATATGGGAGTTTTGTGAAGATGGCACCAGTTAGTTGGAAAAATGATGAGAATGTGGATGCTTTCAAACACACTTCATGTCAATTTAAAAACTGTTTCCATGTGGTTCTCTCACACTGTCATCGGAGAATGTTCCAGAAGGCTGTTTCCTTGCCTAAAGCCTTTCCATGGCTCCTCATTTCTCTCAAGATAAAGTCCAAGTTCCTTAATTGAGCATTAAGGTCTCCTTAAGATCCAGTCCCTTTTATAGCCTCATATGTCATTATATCCCTTATATTAAGGATCTCATCCTAGCCATACTGATCGATTTGTGATTTCTCAAATAAGGCAATAAAAGAAAGGCAATCAACAACTCCAAGAAAGACCGAAGGCATGTATAAGAGAGGAGGGATGGTTGCAGTGCACTACTGGCTTAGGAACAAAACACAAAAAACAGAACAAAACAAATAACCACACACACACACATAAACACAAACCAAAAAGTCCGTATTCTTACATAATCATAACTATATAGCCAATGACTACATATTTTACCAAAAAAATTATTATAAAAATTATCTTAGGGTTGTGGGGAGAGGAAAGGCAAGACAGTAGCTGTTATGGGAGTTCTTCCATTGGAGGAAGTCCACAGATAATGGCTAAAATTGATAAATGAAAAAATACCCGTATGTGCACAATATTTAAAAACATGAAATTAAATAGCAGGGAAAATAGCTATCAGAGATCAGAGCTGTAGTCTGCTGGAGAGTGGAACCTGGGAGAGGAAAGGGCTGGGGCAAGGAACTGCTATTTTTCTTAACACAAACATTTTGCTAAAATTTAACTTTAAAATTTTTCTGTACATATTGTTTTTATTTAAGAATAATAACAGGGGCACCTGGGTGCCTCATTGAGTTAAATGTCTGACTCTGGATCTTACCTCAGGTCATGATCTCACAGTTTATGAGATCGAGCCCCAAGTCAGGCTCTGCACTGACAGTGTGGAGCCTGCTTGGGGTTCTCTCTCTCCTTCTCTCTCTGTCCCTCCCCTCTTGCACATGCATGCTCTCTCTCGCTCTCAAAAGAAATAAACTTTAAAGAATAATAACAAAAGTGTTTTTTCTTTAAAAAATAAAAAAGCCATAGAGGCATAGCTTTAACACTAGGTTTGATGTTATTGTTATAGTTTGAGAAAGGACAGAGCAAACAGAGCTACAGGGTGGTATTTTACAGATCGAGATAACTTGCCATCTAATGTGGTGAACACTAGTGATTAGGAGAATCATCTGGACTCCATCAGGGACACAGGCTTTTGAAAGCTTTGGAAATGCTGATTTACCTGGCTTTGCAGATGAGATTTTCTAGGTTTGGGGGATCAAGATTAAAATCCTCATGATACAGTATAGTTTTGCTGCTTGTCATAGAGCATTGGTATTCACCAAAATATATTTTTCCTATAAACCATTCAAAAATGTTTTGTGTTTGCAGCACACTGATATTCAGTGAAGCATTTGCTACTTTTAGTCTGCGTGTAAGCCTGATGTTGGAATTCTCTCACATGGATTATTTTGCTGTACACTTGGAGCTTGTTTCTGATGAATTATTTGCTTGTGTGCATTGTGGCTACTAGCATAGGAAGTGATTTAATGTTAAAGTAGTTTGCTAGCTGCTGTGTGCCATTTTTTAACTGATATATTCACTTTGTCTACAGGGATCGCATAGGAATTTATTCCAGCTTATGCTCAAAGAGCCAATGATATATTACTTTCATATCAGAAAAAAGCAAGCAAAAACGTAAAGGAAGTAGGTGGCTCTACACCACTTCCTCCGTTCCCTCTTCTAAAGATAATTAGGCAGGTGTCAAGAAACATTAGACCATTTTAAAGTAAATGATGTAAATGAAGAAAAAATTTACACAGATAAAAAATAAGAGATATCTTGGGGGAAGGAATGGGTTTTGAATGGTGGATCATATGGCTCCCAGAGGTTTTTCTTATAGAAGCTTTTACCCAAAATGTAGGAGGTATCAGTGTCTCTCAAGGGCTCATTAGACCAGACACACATGACTGACACTGTCTCCTGTGTTAAGCCAAAGGCTTGCACTTTAAGTTTATTTATTTATTTTAAGAGAGAGAGAGAGAGAGAGAGAGAGAGAGAGAGAGAGGGAGGGAGAGAGAGAGAGAAAGCATGGGAGGGGCACAGAGAAAGGGAGAGAGAGAGAATCCCAAGCAGGCTCCGTGCTGTTAGTGCAGAGCCCTATATGGGGCTGAAACTCACGAACTGTGAGATCATGACCTTAGCCAAAATCAAGTCAGATGGTTAAGCCACTGAGCCACCCAGGCACCTCAGGACTCTGCTCTTTTTTAAAAAATTTCTTGTTAATGTTTATTTTTGAGAGAGAGAGGGGGGGGGGGGAGGGGCAGAGAGGGAGACACAGAATCAGAAGCGGGCTCCAGGCTCCGAGCTGTCAGCACGGAGCCTGACGTGAGGCTCAAACCCACGAACTGTGAGATCATGACCTGAGCTGAGGTCGGATGCTTAACCGACCGAGCCACCCAGATGCCCCTGCATTTTTAAGACTTAGAAGACCGTATGTGAAGTTTTCTGCCCATTTCTGCTACCAATGTCCTTCAAGTCGGGAACCCCATTAAAGCAAAGAATGTATCAGAGAGTTAGCACTCAGTCAGGCTCAGCTCTCTCTCTTCCATCCCGGAAAGAGGAAAAAAAAGTCCTGTCCTCTCTCTTTTTATCACACGTGATTTAAAAAGCAACCCTCAGTGACAGAGTTTTCATTTCCGACTTCCTGACACCCGGAAGGGTGTGTTGTGTCCTTCTAGGTGCGTCTTGCTGGGATCCCTGAAGCCACTACCAGGACCGCACCAGACCTATACGCCCCCGCGCACTCGTTGCTGCCATCTGAAAACGAGGTCCTGTGGTGGGGCCACTGTCTTCTCTGAAGCCATCACCATCGTCACCATGCACCCCCATTCTGCCTCAGCAAGCAGAGGGCTGGGGCCCCAGGACCATCTCCCTGCTCTGCAGCCATGCAAACAGAGCAGTTGCTGGGTGTTCTGGCTCTTTGTCTAGAGCCAGCCCTCCCTTGTGCTGTAGACTTGTGCCTTGCAACAGTTTCCTGGGAGAAGACTGGGAGGCCCAGGAAGAAAGGACGTCTTCTGCAGAGGCTACCCCACCCACCTAACTGGAAAGTTTCAAGAGGGCAACATTAGGCTTTAAGAAGTAGAAAGCTTTCTGGGAGGAAAAACAGCACTCTGAGCCTGGGAGGAAAAACACCACTCTGCCACTAATTCCCCATGTAACAGCTCTCAACCACTAGGATACGTAAACATATGTATGATAAAGGTAAAACAATTAGAACCGTGTGCAAATGGTCGGCAAGGAGGTTGACAGAATAGGTTCCATAGCCTTGAAATCTATCTCAGAATACACAAGAACTCACTATATAATGAAGGAGGGAGGAAGGCGTGGGAGTTAGTGTGGGCTTTGGAATCAGACCCTCGTAGGTTCAAATTCCAACTCTCCCATTTGCTGGCTGTGTGACTTCCTACATACTGCCTAACGTTTTGAATCCCATTTTCCTCATAATTAATGGAAATAATTAGATCTAGGCTAAAATTACATAACGAATTATTGTAAGTCTTAAATAAGAATACATGAGAGATGTACTCGGCACAGTGACAGGAACCCAGGGGTGGGCGTGAACTGGGTGGAGTAGATTTTGGTGTGATATCAGCTGGGTTCCAAACCAGTTAGAAAGTCTGGGTCTCACTTTCTTCATCTGCAAAATGGGGATAAGGGCTACCTTTACCGAGGCAAAGATTCCAATACAATGATATTACACGCTTCCCACATTTTTGTATCCGCGACTTGCATGAAGAAAAGAGCACCCAGGAGGCAAATGACAACAGAGCCTGGAGCTCGAGACCCCTCCTGGTTGCACACCTACAGCACCTGCAGCCTTGTGCCACCACGCAGAGAAGCTCACCCTTAGACTGCTTACTCCCCACACCCCTGGCCCCATCTGCCCAGAAATCTGCCCCACTCCCCCCACCCCCAAGGCCTGCCTGTAAATCCGGATCACTCCCCTTTCTGCCGGGACATTACAGACACTCACAGAGGGTACGCTCGGCTGTCAGCTGAGGCTGAAATAGGCAGGACAAAGAAACAGCAAAATCAAACTGCTTCCGTGCGCGGCAGGTAATTACAGAATCTGCTAAATTACAGTGATTAGGCATCGCCAAGGCGAAGTCAAAAGAAGTCTCCGGCAACTTTAGAGGTGGGAGGGAGAAGGATTAATTAAACATCTCCTTGCATCTGATTTAATCTCTCCCTTGGAAGAAACAGCAGGTTCAGAAGAGAGGAGAGGGAGAGAGGGCCAGGGAAGGGGTCCTAGGGAAATCCTCCCACAATGGGGCTGCCTGGGTCTTTAAATGGTTCTTGGGGAGTAAGTGATGAAAAGGGAGATGGTGGCCTTTATCATGGAAATGTTAAGACTTAGGTTGAGGATCAGGGCCCCTTGGGGGAGGGGGTAAAGAAGGGACCCTATATAATGGTTGATCATATCCTGCTGGGGCTGGGGCTGATCTGCATAGATACAGCTGAGCCAAGCTTCAGGTGGTTGTAGATTTTTCTCTTGAAGGAATTATTCTGCTGTGTCAAAAGTTCACCACCCCCACATTCTGTTATGTTCCTGCAAAATGTGCCCTTTTTAGCCACTGAACATTGAAAACAAAGGGTACGCAGCCAGGAACCCATTTTACCAGCAAAGGTTTCTTTGACGACTAATTAAATTTAGGTTCTAGACAGAACAGAACCCATTGCAATGGTAAGGTGGGGTGGGGTAGGGCAGGGGACAGAAAGACTGGACAACATAGACAGGGAAGCTCTGTGCCTCTGTCCAGGAGTAATTTTAACTTTGCCACGAGAGCTTTACAGAGAGGGGTGGGTTTCTGCAGACTAGAGAAGGGCCTGCTGAGCTGGTGTTCCCCAGGGAAAAATAGTTCTAGAAGTATTTAATGCTTGTGACCTTGGACAGCCTATAAGCCATTTCTAGGCCTCATTTTCCTTATCAGTGCAGTGGGCACACTGGTTCTGGGTAACTTACACGGTTATAATATGATGAAATAATGTTAAGATTATTAAATGTGATTAATTTAGAAAGACAAGCTAACAGATCAGTCTTCCCAAAGCTCTGATTCTGCCATTGTCTTTCCCAGAAATTTTCTGTGGTTCCCCATTGCCCACTGAATACAGTTCCATTTCCCCTGTAATTACAGAGTTAGTTGTAATATATAGTAAGAACAATATGTGGAGTTAGTTTTTGCACACACAGACAGGTCCCTCTGCCTGAAACACTTTTTCTTCCTTCTTCACGGGGCTAAGTATTACTCATCCATTACCTGTGTGTGATCTTGACAATGACTTAACCTCTCTGAACCTCAGTTTGCTCATCTACAGAATAAGAAAAATGCAAAGCCTCAGTGCTAGGATAACTTGGCAAGATTAAATTCACCCACCTACATGAAGTGGTCTGGACCACAGACAGTAGGCTCTCAGTGAATGCTTGTTGAAGGTGACAGGGGTTATACTCTACAGATCACCAGGAAAAGGGCAGGAGCCTTATTCAAAAAAAGTCTTGATTGTAAACTTAAAGAACATCTCAGATATTTTAAAAAGTGAACAGTGTGGATAACAGTCCTTTCTTCTGACTGTGGCAATGATTAAAACCAGGCCTTCAGCAAAGAAAAATTCGACACACTCTAGCCCTTCAGAGGCAGGAAGCTATCGTTAAAAGGTCATCTTTTCGACTCAGACTTCATATGGTCCAGGGGAAGGGTTCCAAATGGTTATGCTTTCATTTTGCAGTGTTGCCAAGAGGATTTGAGAATCCACAGGGCCTCATCTGTTGTTCCTTAAGCAAACATCTAATGTAATTTGAAATTTCACTTCATCATTCTGATGGCCGCCAGCAACTCTCCCACCCCCCGCCTGTTAACCCTCCCTTTTAGGGAGGTTAGGGCACTTTCTGAGCAGCCAAAAAGTGCCAGCTCTACATGGATTCTCTCTGCCCACCAGTCACGAAGAAAAGGACAAAACAGGTTGTGGGGATGTGCCCTGCTCATGATTTCCCCATGTGGCTTGCAAGGCTTTTTCTTCCCTTCTCTCTCTCTCTCTCTGTCTTTCCAGAAGCCAGTACTTTTTTAAGGCATGCTCTGAGTCCTCTGAGTCCTTACAGCAGCACCAATACATATTAAAAAGAAAGAATACCCACCGTCCTAAAATGGGGCATGGCGAGAAGGTGGTCAGCTGGGGCCAGGGGTTTGTCTGATTCTCAAACACACAGCCTGAAACACTGTTTTTCTCAGTTGTCAAATATAAAAGACGAGCGGCAGAAAACAGAATAGTGGATAATACATTTGCATCAAGGCATCGAAGAAATAAATCAGTAATTATTTACTGGTCATTAACCTCCTGAAGAAGGAAGAAACAGAAAGAAGACATGTACCCGTACCCACTGGTTTTTGGCAAGCTGTCATCTTACTTAACCCTGACATCCATCCAGGGAAATAGGTGTTATTGTTCCACCACAAAGTATGCAGTTAAGCGACTGGCCCAGGGTCACTAGGCTGCTAAGGGGGAAAGCCACTGTGTGGGATGGTAAAGGGGGTGGGTTCTGTAATCAGATCAGGATTCCAGCCTCGGCTGCCTGTGAATTCCGCTCCTTCCTAGCTACGTGACCTGAGGCAGCTTTAATAGAACCTCTGAAGCTTTAGCTGCTTGCGTACAAAAGGCAATGATCATAGGAATACCTCCCTCTTGGGTTACGGGAGACTCAGCAGGGTGACTCTTGTAAAGCATTTGGTAGGCTGCCAAACACCTAGAAAGTATTCAGCCAGAGTTAGTCCTGGTCACAGGCGGCAGCACCCATACGATGGAAGCTGGTGTTGAGCATGGGATAGGCCTTCTGCCCACGATGTAGGGTGAAAGGCTGCCCAGTGCCTCTCTTCTGGACCAAGGAGATGTGGTTTCTTCATTTGTATGAAACCGATAAGTTCTTGTAAGTCCCTCCAAGGACTGAGGAGAGAAACAAAACAACACGTATAAAGAAAGAGCTTCACACAGTACTTGGCACCCAGCTGGGGCTCAGTAGATGGCAGCAATTATTATTATAATACACGTGAAGGAGTTTGGGAAATTAAAATGCTGCATAAACTCAACACATTATTATTAGTCTTACTATATCTATGCCATAGGTCCTCAATTAAGGGATAATTAAAGATTAGCTAAGGTTACAAGGCTGGCTGCCCACATTTTCTTTCTTGGTTTGGTCTTTGGTGCTGCTTGTAACTTTTATTCAAGCCCCGGGCAAGACATAAAAATACACTCCAACACCCAACCACGTTAAATGCCAATAAGATTTAGCAACATCTAAACCTAGAGAACACTGCTGCTGATTTGTTAAGTTTAAATCTCAGAAGCATTGGGAGGCCAAGGAAGTTTGCTCTGGGGTGGGGGTGGGGGGGCAGGGCATGGAGGTAGCATGGAGGGCAGACCCCAGAATCCACAGTGCCACATGTGAGTGGAGGGTCTCACTCAGCCCACCCAGACCTCAGTTTCTGTTGAATGAAAGTAAGAATGCTTGCCTCTGAAAAGAGATAACATGTTGCTCCTGGCACGTGCTCAATCAGTGTGAACTTCCCTTTCCCTTTTCCTACTCCTGGCCTCACATTTGACTATTTCGGTTTACCAAGTGCAGACACAAATTCAAAACACCTCCTTGGGGAAAGGAAAAGCATACAAGACTGGCCCACTGGTCTCTTAGTGCAAAGATTCGCCGAGAATTAGACTTTACTTTTGTCTGTGTGAGTTACTCTTGGGAATTTAAGGAATACCCATCACTTAGGCAAGCACTCAGGGCAGTATGGTTTCCAGAAAGGGCAGCCCTCTTATGGTGAAAGGGTGGCTCCTCAGGACGAGTTCACCTGGTGCAAAGAAAGGTCAAGAAAGGGGACTAAGGAGATGCAGGCAAGGAAGAGTCTGCAAAAAGGCAAATCAGGGCTACAGTCATGACGCAGGGACTCGGATCCCGGCTCTGATCATTCACGTATTCATTTATTCATCTCTCACAAGCCTAAAGAATCTTAGAATCTGGAGTCTGCCATGCTTGTTTTGAAAAGGGGAAACAGAGCCCTAGGAGAAAGACACAAACAAAATCCACAGAAAGACCTTGATTATTGTCCCTCCTTGTTTTGCCATATGATGAGTGGAGGGTCCTCAGGAAACTATGTCACCTGGGATCCGTCCCAGACTCTGGGGGAAATCTTGGCCCTTCTCCAGGTCTCAGTTTCTTTATGTTTTAGGGGTTAGACTGGAGGACTTCCAAGGTCCCTTCCAACACTAAAGTCCATGGAATCCATGCTGCGGTGCTGTTATGATTGCTTATGCATATCACACAGAGGCTTTCTCTGTTCCCAGAGTGAATTTGGAACAATCGCTTCACATCAGGTCAAATTTCACATGCTTGGGGGATTCAGCCACTACCTAGAGAGAACTCACCTGATCTGCTTTTATATGAGTTCATAAAGTAGGCGGTGGGAGATGTGTTAATAGTTTTCATGAGGTGCTATGGCCCAAGATCTGGAGATGATATGAATTATGCTTTGTTTTAAAGCCTTCTTTATCGTCCTGGGAGGAAGAAAGTAGACATATTATATGTGTTTTTTTGGAGCAGAGGCACTTTTGATTTACCGCTCAGGAGGGGGTTATGTTTCATGGCCAACACTTATTTTAGTTCTGTTTCATTATTGCTATGCACTTCGTGAGTGAAGAAGTGTGCAACTTTTAAGAGTTTCTTGAATACTTGAAAAAGGAAAGGGAGGAAGGGTGCTAAGCATCTATCTAGCTCAGGCACCTTTCACTTCTTATACGACAATTGTATGAGACAGGTTATTGTACTGTGCCCATTTTACAGGGAAGATAAAGGCTTAGGGAAATAAAATAATTGCACTAAAATGAATCAAATAAAAGTCTGTTTAGCCATGAAGTTCTCATAGTTTGTTCAATTTCATGTGTGTATGTGTATTAAAAAAAAACAACCAAAAATACACCTAAGGGTTGAAAACAACATGATGGAATCGGGTGATGGCAACTATCTAGGATCACCCCATTAGGGACTATCCCATAGCCACATCTGAGGGTTCAAACAAGCTGCTGCTTTCGAGCATTGTGTTATAAAGCTGATTATAAAGATGATCCCAAGGCATGTAGAAAGGTTTAAGATGGCAACCCTCCATCTGACGCAAATTCCAAAGAAATACATATTCTATTTTAAGAAAATTGCTAACATATTTTGAAAGTCCTAGGCTGGAAATCAGAAGAGCTGAGATCTAGTTTTGGTTCTACAATAACTCAACAAAGCCACCTCGAGCAGGTCACCCAGGATCCTTGAGCATTTCTTCTTGAGTATTAGTTCTTAAAGTAATGGGGTTTCACCATGAGATCTCCAAGGCCCCTTTGAGTTAAAGCTCTGTGATTCCATCTGTAAAATTCACTTAACATAACAGCTCATTCCCCAGTGAGGGATAAATGAGGTGTTACCAGGTTGCCTTGTAAGTTTCATGCGCACGTTTCATCTCCTTCAACTAGAAGGTGGGTTCTCAGAGGACTGGAATGTGTCTTATGTCTGGCATCCAGCACATGTCAATAACTGTTGAGTGGACTGTAAGAGTGAAAGAAGGAATGGATCCTATCATTTCTGGTGCAATATTAACGGACATGAACTTAGGGACTAGAGAGATCTGAATTTTAATATAGCTTCACTCTGAGCCTCGTTTTCCAAGTTTATAAAACGGGAGCAATAATACCGACCAAACAGGGTTGTTCTCTGCTAATTACTATCACCAAGTTAAGTGTCTTTATTGAAAGGAAGGCAAAAGAGAGACTATATAAGGACTTTAAAGGGTGCAATTAGCTCCTCAGTTAATCTTTATTAGACTAGTGGCAGCTGTGTGCACGTACCTGTGGTCACTCAACAAGTATTTTTTAAGAGGTTTTAAGTGCAGAGTATGACAACGCTAATCACTGGAAAGAGACCATTAGAGAGAATACTTACCTGGTGCCTAAATATACCACGTGCCCAGCACTTTCCTGCACTAGCTGTAGGAGGTACGAATTGCTCTTCTCATACTGAAGATAGGAAAGCAATGTTCAGACAGGTTAAATAACCCACTGAAGGTCAAACAACTGGCAGAAGCTAGTAGATGTCACAAGATCAGAGGGTTTAACGAACTATAGTGAAACTGGCCAAAGCTTGAGCCTTGCAATGATCACTGTGCTCTTAACAACCACCAAACAGAATGAAAAGGTAGCTGGGGAAGGAGGAGAAGCCACATTAACTCATTAATGCACACTGGCCAAAATCAAGGTGGGGCTCATTTGGAAGGGGGAGGGTGATGAAAAACTACCACGTATTTTCATTCAATTGCAAAAAAGAGGTTAATTAAGGACCTTGATTAGAAAATGACATTTAAAGAGTCCTTCGAAAATACTCCCCTTCTTAATGAAAACATTGAATTATTTCTCATTACTGCAATTTAAAAAAATTGGGTTGGAAATGTGTCTTAGGCATGTGTGATGTTATTGTTCTCTTGTGGCCAACAATCCCACAGAAGAGCCTCTGGGCATTGGGAAGGGTGGTGACCCTGGGCTCAGACAGCTGTGGAAGGAAGGGTGGTTCGGGGCGGGGAGGGAGAGACACTGGCTCCCCCAGCACAAAGGGATCTGAGTTATGTCCAGGCCATGGCTTCCAGTTTGCAGAATCTAGAGGTAAGGAAGGAATGGACTACAAACACCTGCTCCTCCATTTCCAGTGCTAGCCAGTATTTCCTGAAGGGTTTCTGTTGTTGTTGTTTTGTTTTGTTTTGTTCCCCCTGAATACAAGTCCTATGAGAAGTTCCAAGGATGGAACTATGGTCAAAAAGTGTCGGGAGGGACACCAGTGGGCGGGGGGTGGGGGGGGTGGGGGGGGGTGGGGGGGGCTCAGTTGGTTAAGCATCGGACTCCTGATTTCAGCTCAGGTCATGATCTCATGGTTCATGGGTTTGAACCCCACATTGGGCTCCGTGCTGACAGTACAGAGTCTCTCTCTCTTTGTTCCTCCCCTGATTGTGCATATGCATTCTCTCTCTCGAAATAAACAAACTTAAAAAAAGAGTTTAGGCAAATAGTCCGTATCACCTCTCTTTAGAGACACACAGTGCACATAATTAAATAAATGCCTCTGAGAACTCCCGCATAAAGACATCTCTTTAACCTTAACATTTCCCAGTTTTTTGGTCTGTGAACCCCTCCCTCTTTCAAGCAGCACCTAGCAACATCCTGCAGAGCTAGCTCTCTTTGGGATAGTTTTAAAGATCACCCTCTGTGGGCTATTTCAGCCACCTCCAGGATCTTTCTGGTAGGAAATCTCACCATGTTTTACCCTTAATCAAACACCTTCCATGACTCCACACTAGCTACAGAGTCAAGTGTGAACTCTTCAGCCTGACATTCAAGATCGTCCCTCATGCAGCTTTAAATGACAATCCTGGCTTACTCCTTTTTATCACCTATAAAAAGTGACCCCCTTACCATTCACCCTAGGTGCAAGACTTTTTTTTTCCTAACTTTTTATTTTGAAGTAAGTTTGGACTCATCTACAAGTGGCAAAAATAGTACAAAAGTTCTTCCTCATCTGCCTTCTGCCATCTCCCCATGATAACATCCAGCCTTTTCTAAACAAAACTCATCATTTCCTACCTTGGGTTACTATGCATGATCATTTGTCTTTAAGAGCCAAGTCCATGTCTGATTCATCTGGCATTAAGTATAGGTTAATAAGACATAAGCTTAGCGGTTCCCAGACTTTTGCCTTTCAGAGTAAAGTTAAAAAAAAGAAAACGTCAAAAACAAAAATAACACAATCTATTCAGCATTTCTTCACTGAAAAAAGGTGTATTTATAGGAAGGGCAGTGTCAGAATAAGAGACAGTCCCCAGAACTCCCTACATCATTCCGATTGTCTCCTTTGGTACAAGCAGAACCCTTGTGGACAAGCACAGTGGACCATCATCGTGTAAGCTCCGTATTAGCTAAAGAAAGACACGGCAGAGGGATCCACAGAGGGTCACCCTGGGTTTTCTATGACTTTGTCAGCTCCACGGTGAGGGGTTTGGGGACTTCTGTAATAAATACAGCTCCAACCACGCCTGGACTAGAAGTACTGACAGTATTGCCACACAAGACTTTCCCTAGTTTTTAGGGCAAGAACAGAAGTGTTTTGAGCTAATTAAGCACAGAAATCGCATTCAAAGCCAAAAGTCCATTTGAATTTCTCAAGTCTCTTCCGGCAATAACACCTTTTCCCAGGCTACGTGGTAAACACATTTCTGAGCACATACATCTCTCATCCTGGGGCTGGATTCCACATGGCTGCAGTGACTTTCTACAAGCAGATAAGGGTAAAGGAAATCACACATTTCCATGGCCTCCTGCCGTTTCCTTTCTCCTTCTCTGCTTCTTCAGCTGGAACGGAGATGAATTTTCCTGCAACATTCAGTCTCCAGAGGAGCACTTCTCTCTCCACAGACCAGTGAGCTTTTCACGGGATTTAAGAAGACAGAACGATCTTCCTCCAATGCAGAGCTGGTCAGGTCAAGGCTCCTCAATGGCTTGCTACTGCCTACCGGAATTACGCTCAAACTTTCAGCACGGTCTCCTCTGCCCTTCACAAAGTGGCCCTGTAGACCTTTCTAGCTTCTTGCTGGGGAGGAAGGAGTGTGGTATTAGCCATTTCATAATGATGTCTTGCTCTTTCATCCCTTGGTGTCTTTGTTCATGGTGTTCTCTGTACATGGAAAACCTTTCCCTGCTCAGTCTGCTTGGAGAACTTACATTTATCCTGCAGGGATCAGTACGCGTGCTGATTCCTGGCTGCAGCCTCCTTGACCGCCCCCTTCCCCACCCCAAGACAGAATTAATCTCTCTTCATTCTGTTCCCAAAGCAGCCTGTGCTGTCAGTAAAATGGGTTAATAACCACCTACCCATTGAGCTGTAAGGTTTGAACGTAAATATACAGAAAGCATTTAGAACATTCCATAGCACTTAACAAACGTGTCAGTATAATTGTTGCTGTTGCTGCTGTTGTTGTTGAAAATACCATTAAAAAAAAAAATCTGCTCATGTATTTTTATGCCCTGCTAGGCTATGAGCTCATGGAGAACAGAGGCTAGGTTCTTCTAAATCTTATCCCCAGCACCCAGCACAATGTCAGGTATATGGGGAGTGAAATGAATTAACCTTTAAGAAATTAACTTTTGGGCCGGGGCGCCTGGGTGGCTCAGTTGGTTGAGCGTCCGACTTCAGCTCAGGTCATGATCTCGCAGTTCGTGAGTTCAAGCCCCGCGTCCAGCTCTCTGCTGACAGCTCAGAGCCTGGAGCCCACTTCAGATTCTGTATCTCCCTCTCTCTCTGCCCCTTCCCCACTCATGCTCTGTCTCTGTCTCTAAAAAATGAATAAACATTAAAAAAATTAAAAAAAAAGAAATTAATTTTCGGGGCGCCTGGGTGGCTCAGTCGGTTCAGTGTCTGACTTTGGTTCAGGTCATGATCTTGCGGTCCGTGGGTTTGAGCCCTGTGACAGGCTGTGTGCTGCCAGCTCCAAGCCTGGAGCCTACTTCGGATTCTGTGTCTCCATTTGTCTGCCCCTCCCCTGCTCATGCTCTGTCTCTGTCTCTCTTTCTGTCTCTCTCAAAAATAAAAAAAAAATAAACATAAGAAATTAATTTTATTTTGGGCGTGTTCACTAAAAAATGTATACAGGAGAAAAGTACAAAGGGAAAAACCCAATAATAATTGCTGTTAACGTACCCTGCTCTATTTCCTTCTAGTCTTTTCTTATACATATGTAAACATGTACTTATCAAATTAGGTTCACACTGTACTCATACTGAGATAGACAGCTTTCTATTTCTCTTTCTTTCCACTTAACATATACAATAAGGGGTTTTCTCTCCTATCTTTAAATATTATTTGAACACATGATTTTAACAGCTATTTAAAACGTCATCATATGGACAGAAGATAATGCTATTTACCAACTTTCTATTATTGGAAGTCCAAGTCATTTTTAGATTTTCTGCTTTTGAATATTTCTTGAGTTGCAAGCTCAGCCAAGGAGTAGACTAAGTCCCAGATTAAGCAGAGGAGTGGTGGTCTGAGCTAGGAAAAGCAGAGGATGAATCCCTCTTTCCTGGAGCTGGTTTAAGAGTCTCTTGGAGGGACTAGCAGACATGCACGGATGAGCTCACTCAAGAGGCTGACCTGAGAGTGGGCTCCGACTGGTCAGTCTGCCCCCCTTCCCCCCTCCATTCTTGGTCCCATTAACATTCCTCCTGGGGGATGGCAGTTCCAAAGGACAAACAGCCATTGTTGGGACTCAAGGGCCCTGAGAATGGGCTCTGTAACCTGAGCCCTACCAGCTTGGATATGGTTGGGCAGGTCACCCTGGGGACACCCTGGTGACAGACGAAAGTGCATCTCAGAGCCCTGGATCGTGTTTCCAGGGCACAGGTGTGGGGGGATTATGTTTCTGACAAGCCAAGCACTTACCCAATCTCTACAGCTGCTTTCTCTTCTCCCTCTGGTCCCAGGCCTACCAGAAATAGCACCCTCAAGCCATTCTCTGTTAAAGCCAAGAGCCGTCTCTGCCTGAGCCCCTCTGCCTAAGAGCTACAAAAAGAACCTGACAAATTGCCTCGCTTTGTTAAGCGAATGAGTGAACAAACATCCTGCACTCTGAATGCCCCGGCAGGCGTGTCCCCTGGAACCAATGGCACCATGACGCTCTTCCTGGGAGTCCTTGCTGGGTGGGTGCAGAGACCACGAACTCTCGCACTGGCCACTATGGGCTTGCCACCTGCGAACTGCCTGACCTTGGGCACACTGCTTGATCGCTCTGAGTCTCGGTTGCCTCACCTGTGAAAAGGAAATAATTAAGGGACATGCCAAGGGACATGAAAGCACTCACAGGCACCTAGCAAAGGCACTCCTGTAGAAAAGGGCAGAGCTGGGAAAGGGGCCACGTGTGTGGGAGGAGCAGAGAAGGTGACAAATGGGGGGCTGGCAGGTGGGCCTGCGCGGGCAGACTGACGGGCCTGCAGAAAGCACATGTAAAACCAGGCGTGCCCAACAGAAGGCTGTTGACTTGAAAGCAGCCTGGCTTCAGGGCTGGGAGGCAGGAGGGCAAAGCCCCGGCAGGATGCTAGCTGGGACCCACCAGAAGCAGGTGCTGGGGCAAGACAGACAGGGGAGCTCGGCCACTTGGCTCCTGGTACCCCCCCCCAATGTGTTGTACAATCTGGAGGAGGCTCTCCCTGCAGCCTGAGCTGCCCTGACTCATGTCACCTCACACAGCTGTCTCGGGGGCAGGCAGGGATCACAGACCGCATTCCTGGCCTGTCTTTAACAAAATCTCTTTTTTTACAGAATTCAGCATTTTCTGAGCATCTGCCAGGCGCCAGCCACTGTGCCTGATGCTCTCAAACACGTGATATCATTGGATCCTGTGACAATCCTGAGAAGTAGTTCTTGCCATTCCTGAGCAGTGGAGAGACTCGGGGTGATGAGGTCTTTTACACGTGGAGAAGCACGGCGTGAGTCACCCTGAGAACAGCCCCGGAGTACCAGCTGGCTGCCGACTGTGATCTGCTCCCCCTCTCGGATACCTTGCCTGTTCACAAGCACACTCTGTGGGCAGTGCACCAGAGTGGGTCCTCTAGCAGCCGCTGGGTGAGAGGACTGACTTGTTCTTGTGTTTACCATGCACCAGGACCCCCCTGCATCTTTTCACAAGTACTACCTAACTCAGTTGCCAACTGCCCCCCACCCCTGAGATGAGAATTATTATCCTTATTTTGCAAAGGACAAAAATCAGACTCAGAGTGGGGGGATAGGTGGTTCAAAGCCATGTGGCTGCACACTGGAGAAGTGGCCATCCGAGGCTGGTTCACGTTCCCTCCGAAGCCTGTGCCCCTTCCTCCACACGGGGCGTCTTTCCGAGAGAGTCCCCGCAGGGCTGAAGGTGCAGCAGGAGCGTTGACCAGACTTGTAAACCTGATGAAACTCCCCAGGAGCTGGCACGAGATCCCGTGAGGGTCTTTGGGATAGACTCTTTCTTCCCACCCCGGAAATGTGCACCTGCTGCCAGCCCCAGAGAAGGAGTCCTAGCTAAGGATGCTTACAGGCGTGCACCTTTCAGACAACAAACACGCAGCTGTTCCCAGTCCACAGGTGACAGCCTCCGAGCCGGGGCAGGAGGCCCCAGAGGAAGAGGGTGACCTCACTCCCCAGACTTTAGGCAATTTTTCAGTCTTGGAAGAGGCATGTTTTGAAGGACCTTGACTCTTGAAAGCAGTGACACAGAAAAGGAAAGGAACCTGGTATAGGGTGAGGGGTTGGGAGCGGCTGTGAGCGGCAGAGTGCTATCCCAAGGAATGCAGATCCAAGGGATTGGAAATGTTTAACCCAACCTACAAGCGAGCAGGAAACAAGTCCAGCCCCTTTCTAACCTCATCTGCCCCCTTTTATATATTACTTCCTCTGCTTTAACAGGAGAAATACACATTGGGCAAATACACATCATTTAATTGCCTGTCATAAATTCTCACCTGTCCAGAGGGATGGCGATTTTCAATGCATATTTGAAAATCATTTTTTTTTTTCTGGTAGGAAACTATGCCTAGATCTTTAATGATACTGCGGATGACCTGTTTGAAAGTCTTGACAATCCAGGTGTGCTACCCGAACATGCAAAATACACAGTCAAGAATCTAGATGCCAAAAGCAGAATAAATTAAGGGTAACAGATGGTAAGTAAATATTAGTGTTCTCTCTCTCCTATCCTTACAGTGTTTCCGTTTACTAAATACTCTATTTACCAAGTATTTTAGTAATAACATCCTCTGTTTGCATGTAGCTTTTCAGGAAAACACCTAGCGCGCTGGTGCATACGATGTGCCTGCCTGGCTGGAGAGTGTGCTCCTGGGGGTTGCCTCCCAGCCTCTTTGGTGCAGCCGACACTCTTACGTGTGTTAACTCACAGAAGCCACAGGACAGGCTGGAGAGGCCCGTAGAGCAGGTGGTCGTATTCTCCCTTTAGAGATAAGAAGAGTGAGGGCCAAGTGGGTGAAGTGATCTTCCAAAGTCACAGTGGGGACGTAGCTGGGATTGGTGGGGACGTCCTGTGCGGGATAAACTGGTTGACACTGTGGTGACTCAGATGAAAAGGCTGAACCTTCCATGAAGCAGTTTGGGGTTCTTAATCCTGACTCAGAAAAACACAAGGAAACTGATTCTGGTCTACTCTTTCCGCCCCCATTCCTAGCCAGGTTTGCCAGATGGAACAGGTGAGTGAAGGTTATCCCCTTTGCTGGTTCTCATGTCCGGGTAACTAGGCTCCAAACAAACCAGCTGGCCATAGCTGAAGGAGCTACCTCACTCTGAAATAGCAACGAAAGCTTCTCCTCATCCTCAGTGTCCCCCTAGCCCATCAAACCCCGAATAGCTTGAGGGGCTAGGCTAAGAGCTTCACAAGGACAGAAATCAATAATTTTCATTATCTATTGGAAGGTCTATGGGGCGGGGCTTTTGATGTCAGCTGGCTGCCCTTGGGCTATGATTCCTGGTGCCCAAGAACATTTGAGAGACAGGTCTGGATATGAAGACACTTCCTCGTCTCAAAGTCAGTATTAACTATAGCTCTGTTCATTAAATGCTTATTAGTTGGTAGGTGCTGAGCGAAGAGCTTTTCAGGAGGTGTGTTGGTTCCTCACTCACCCTATGCTGGCATTGTTATACCCTATATAACAGATGAAGTGACCGAGGCTCAAAATGGATTATTAACCTGCCTGGGGCACATTGCCAGTAAGTGGCAGAGGCTGGATTTTTAACCTGGGACTATTTGACTTCAAAGTCAAACCCCCTTTTACCAAAAGTTCTTTTTTTTTTTTTTTTAATTTATTTTATTGTTGAGAGAGAGAGAGCGAGAGCGAGTGGGAGCATTTGAGGGGCAGAAAGAGAAGGAGACAGAATCTGAAGCAGGCTCCAGGCTCTGAGCTGTCAGCACTGGGCCTGACGCGGGGCTCAAACCCACGAACCATGAGATCACGACCTGAGCAGAAGTTGGGACACTTAACAGAGTGAGCCACTTAGGTGTCCCAAATTATTTTTTTTTTAAGTTTATTTACTTATTTTGAGAGAGTGTGTGTACAAATTGGGGGGGGGCAAGCAGGCTCCACACTGTCAGTGTAGAGCCTGACACGGGGCTCGATCTCACAAACCACGAGATCATGATCTAAACCGAAATCAAGAGTCAGACACTTAACCAACTGAGCCATCTAGAAGCCCCCCCAAATTCTTAACAAGAGGACAAAATCAAATTCTTTCCCTGTGTCTTTCCATGTAATTTCTCTTCCATTAAGAACCGGACTTCACTGACCTTTTAGCTAAAAAACAGAGTCACTTTGGATAAGCTTTTCTTCATGATCAAAAAAGACAACTAATCTCTACAGATCTCTATGTATTTGCCACATTCATATATGATCAATAAGACAATGCTTACCAGTGCCATTGTGTGTCCAGTCTCCATGCACTCAATGCCACACACCTGTACGGGCTGAGCGACTCTAATAAATATCGTCTATAAACTAGCAAGGGGCTGAAGCCCAGAGACTGAAACCAACTTGCCCAAGGCCACACAGTTTTAGGGCTCAGACTGAGAAAGCATGACTCTCCTGCCACAATACAACCCTTCTAACCACGGAATGCAGCAGCTTCTGTGTTTGATAGGACTGTGGTCTTGGTTCGAGATGGGGAGAGGGGTGGGGCTAGGGGGTGGGGGTTTTTGGGATTCTGGCCAGGGCTGGAAAAGCAGGAGATGGAAAAGGTTTTGTTCTAAAATGCTGTCCCTCTAGAAAACTTTAAACAGAAAAGTTTGCCTTTACAGTCTGGAGGAGTTTTTCATGTTTCAGCTCATGCTGAATTGCTTTATGCTTTCACTATAAACCTCTGACAGAGAGGGTGCGGGGGCAAGGCTGGCCCAACTTTAACTATGGCTGTACCGTTGTAAAGCTCCGGTTACAGGGATCACTTCTGGTGCCAAGGCAGTTTAACAAGTATGAATACACATAATTCGTTCCAGTTGTCCTGCCTCAACACAGAAGGGCTATTTCTGGGGTGGGGCTCCACACACTTCTGCCAATGTGGTTCCCATTACCAGCTCCAGCGCCTGGACAAGTCCCCTCCACGCCCAGGAAGGGCCTGTTTTATCACAACTGCTCAACTATCAATTCTCTATAAGGGTTCAGAGGGTTTCTGTGTTCCAAGCTCCCAAGGTGGAGGTGAAGGTGGGGTCTTGCTACAGAACGTGCCCACACCTCACCCATCCCATGAAACCTTTCCAAAAACTCAGCTGCTTTGTCCAATCTCTCTCCAACCCAAGCAAAATCTCCCTCGCTTTTTATTTTGAAAATTTGTGAGCCTACAGAAAAGTTGAAAGAATAGACTCCAAAACATCTATATACTCTTCAGCTACATCTGTTAATTGTTAATATGCTGCCACATTGCTTTGTTTCATGATCTTTCTCTATAAAAGTTTTCCTGACCATTTGAAAGATGGCTATAGACATCAGCACCCCCTCCAGCACTCCCGATTCCTTTTTGCCATGACATTGACCTTTTTGAAAAGTCCAGGCCAGCTGCCCCACAGACTGTCCTACGTGCTGGATGCATCTTGATTGTTTTCTCATAGCACTCGGTTAACATTCTGGGCAAGCACATCTCACATGCAATGGAATGTACCTCTTCTTGCTTCATATCACTGACCACTAAGTGGTCACACAGATGACCATTCCTGATCTCCCCACCATAAAGAGCCTTTTCCTGTTATGATTAGCAATCTGTGATGCCAAGTCCAATGTCTTAGACTCAGTTATCCAAGCTATTTCTGCCCTCTCACCTCCTATCCATCCTCCCAGTTTAGTCCCCACACCCTGAAAATGGCCTTACCATGGTCACCAATGGCCATCTAGGTGCCAAAGCCACTAGGGACTTTTCACGTTTGCATTGTGGAACCTTCAGTGACTGGACTGGATGTTAATGTTAAGCCTCTCCTTTTTTTTTTGTGAAGTTTGTTTGTTTATTGATTGATTGATTGATTGAGAGAGAGAGAGAGAAGGCCAGAGAGAAAGGGAGTGAGAGAATCTCAAGCAGTCTCTGCACTCACACAGGACTTGGACTCATGAACCGTGAGATCATGATGTGAGCCTAAATCAAGAGTTAGACACTCAACCAATTGAGCCACCCAGGCGCCCCTATGTTTGGCCCCTCCTTGAGGGCGGGATTCACATTAGTACTCCTGGCCCCACCTCAGTGCTTGGCACACAGTAGGTGGTCAAGAAATCTTTGTAGTAAGAACAAATGAGTACATCCATTGAGAGCAAGTCGGGATTCAGAATCAGAAGGCCTGGCCTCAAATCTAGCTCGACCACTCTTCGTATAAGGAATGCTGACTTAAATTGGTGGTTTCCATGACTTTGAGAAAAATGTTTAATATTTGAGTGTTTTTTCATTAAGATCTTATGGAGAATCAAATGTAGAAAACTGGTAAGAGAAGGCTGGTTAGGTTGAAGCAGGTCAATGATGTGTCTCACTGGAGTGGGGGGCCTGGGGAGGCATCAGAGAGGTTCAAGATGGAGTCGGAGGGGCACACTCCAGTGGGGCCTGACTGCCAACTTCAGAAGTCTGAACTGGCATCTGCAGCGTTAGGTTTTGGTAGTGAAAGGTGCATCAGGAAATCACTGTCACTGGTCACTGTGGGTACCATGCATCTGGGGAGGGACAAGAGCAAAGCAGGAAAGCACAGTGCAGGGTCAGCACAGGGTAGAGGCAGTGAGGCAGGAATTATCCCTTGTCCTCTCTGGTCACTCCTCTGAAGTCCTTTGTCTCTCTAATGCTCTTTGAGTCTTTCTCTCCCTTTATACACAAATGTCCCTCCTAGCCAGGAGGGGAGTGGCACATTGCTAGATGAAGAGCAGGGTTAGCGTGGAGTGGAGGGGCTCAGGCCATTTGCTGAGTGATTCGGTGACCTGAGAAGCCTGTCCATTGTCCAGGCTTTAAAGGGCCGCTGCCCCTTACCATTAACCCAACTCAGGACAAAGGCCATCACCAGCTCAGACAAATAAGCTGCTTAGCCAGACCTCATGCATCATCTTGTCACCCATGCAGGGGCCCAATAGGGGCATCTTAAAAGAGCTAAGCACTGGAGCGCAACTCAGCGGTTTCCATTCAGGAGGACTCTGGCCAGGGGTTGGGGACCACCACCATGATGTGCACACAGCCTCCTCTTCGATGTGGGGCAGGGGTCGGGGGGGGGGATCTCTCATCGGCTGGGGAGGCTCTCTGAGAACTTTGGCTTCCTGGAGGTTATCAAGAAGGGGGGACGATGGCTGCTGAAGGAGAAAAGGTGGCCTGCGGGGCTGAGAGGAAGTTGGGTTGAGAAGCCAGGCACACCTGGGGTAGAAAATGCCCCTTACTATCTGTGTGACCTTGGCCAAGTCAACATCCCTTTCTGAGGCTTGGTTTGGTAACACAATAACCAGAATAAGGATAACAATGATAGCCATGTCCATTTAAGACTTCATAATAGTCTCGTTCTTTGCTGCATACCTCACATACTTTATTTCACACTGAAGTCTAACAACACTTATGAAGGAGGTATTATTATCATCCCTATTTTATACATGGGGCAGAAGGGAAACTCAGAAGTTAAATCATTTGCTAAAGGTCTCAGCTGGTCGTGGTGGAGCCAAAATTCAAACCCACGTTCTTAACTCCTCTGCTCTTGAGCCCACCAATCACACGGATTCACCGGGTGGGAAAGATGGGGCACTTAGCACAGCACCTGGCTCCCTGCAAGGACGCGGTAATGGGATTCGGTCTTCTATTACACAGTCCTTCCTTGGTTCCTGAGGCTGGCCCCGCCGCCTTCTCCCCTCTCAAGGAGCTCTGAAATGAGTACTCCTTCTGGAGTACAGGGCCGCACACCTGCCCTCAGTCCACACTGCTCACTCCATTCCCATCTGAAACTCCGGGGAAATCGAGTCTTCTGGGAGGGGGTTGGGGGTGGGGGGTAGAGAAGGGCCCCTCACACTAGCTCTGTCCTTGAAGAGAGGAAGAGAGCCTTGTCTTCCACCACTGCCCCCTGCAGCAGAGCCTGCCTGCTGTTCCCTCTCCCTGTCCCCCAGGCACCTGGTCACACGTGGAGGGTATGGATGATGTATGCTGAGAACTCTCTAGCACAGGACCCCACACAGAATGCACACCTGGGAATGTCTGCTGAATGAATGAATGAATGTTTGAAGAAATATAATGCTTCAAAGCCCCCACATTTAGGCTGGGAGCATTTGGTTGCATACAAATAACTGCCATGCAAAGTCTGACCATCCAGGCTCCTCCTAACACCTCCTCATCTGCGCGGGCTGCCATGACTGACTGCCACAGCGTGGGTGCCTTAAACAACAGACATTTCCTTTTCATTGTTCTGGAGTCTGGAAAGCCCAAGATCAAGGTTCCTACAGGGTTTGGTTTCTGGTGAGAACTCTCTTCCTGACCTGCACACGGCCACCTTCTTGCTGTGTCACGCGGCAGTGAGCATGAGTGCTGCTGTCCCTTCCATAAGGGACATATGTCCCTTTCATAAGGATCCTGGTTTCCTTCAGGTTTCCTCCACCCTTTTGACCTCAGATGGCCTTCCTCACTTCCTTAAAGGATCTATCTCCAACACAGTCACAGGGGGCATTAGGGCTTCAACAGATGACTTCCGGAGGGGACACCATTTAGTCTATAGCAGACCTGCAGATCCTAAAAGTAAAGCTCACTTCTGGGCAGAACCTGAGCATGTAAATTTGCCTGGGCTCCTTGGGCGGGAGTCATCCTCTTTCTCCAGGAGAGTCCCCTGAGGCTCCCAGTTTGCATTACACTTCTGGAGCCCCACATACCCTGACACGCCAGCCTCCTTGCTCCCCTAATGGATGCTTGTTCCGGGGCAGGACTGTTCAGGCATGTGTCTGTCTCTCCAACAACCAACAGGTGGGCCGACTGCTTTCTTTTCTCCATGAGTCCTGGCACGATGTAAATCTTTAATAATACTTTGCTGAACTGAATTGGTTTTGAAGGGCAAACAAGGTTCATTTCTTCCCATATCACTCCAAATCAGAAAGCCCTTCCACTGTCCTCACTATAAATTAATGCGGTTTTGTTATGTTCAGAAGCCTCTGCTCCCAATAATGCCAGATGTTCACCACGGGCCCTGTATTTGGCATCGGGAATGCCCCGTGTCCCCTCAAGAACTGTGTTAGTTTACTGTGGCCAGAGCTCCCTGGCGGGAGGACAAAAGTAAACAGAGTGAGCAGAGAGCCCCAGGGAAGAAGAGCTTTGGCTATAGTGCCACGCTGAGTCAGACCCTGAGCCGGGAACAAGTAGAGGGTCACTGCAGGGTCCCCATGATAGGGATCTGGGCTTTGGAGGGATCACCCTGGGGCAGTGTGAGGATAGAGGAAAGGGAAAGATGGGGAAGGGGGCAGGGAGGCCAGTGAGGACACTACTGCAGTGGTCTAGGGGAGAAAAGACATAGTAGGAAATATTTTGGCTAAGGAGAGCAAAATTTGCAAAACTAGAAAATAGGTTAAGTAACATCTCAACCTCCATTTTTGCTCATTCTCAAGATGACAGCAGACAAGTGGTCACAACATAAATTTTGATCAGATAACTTCTTTACCACCTAAAAACATACTCCATTCTTTGCCAAAGGTGAAAAGGGGAGACCAGTAAATACTTAACCCTCCCTATAATCTCAGTGTTTAAGATGTTATCCCATCTTGCGGTTGGAACATCTCCCAGATTGCTATTTTTCCTCCCATTTTACAGATGGGCAACTGGGCATGAAAAGCGAGCCCAGATGAGGTCACACAGCTAGTGTGGTGGAACCCTGCTTCAGGCCAGGTGTATATTCCCCCAAGAGCCTCCACTGTGGCAGCTAAAGAGAGGTCTCTGGAAGTGCAAATATATGTATGACTGCTGTTACTGTGTGCAGCAGCTTCCCAGAGTTATTTATAGAAACGTGATCTGTTCGGGAGAGAAGGAGTGAAGCCTAAATGAATTACCAGTCATTTTCCTCTCCTTTCAACTCTGGGGGGAAGGCCGGCTGACCAGAAGGAAAAGGCATCACGGCGTTTCATCTGGTACCAGATATCAGCACTCAGTTCCTGGAACTATGGGGAATGGAAGCAATGCAGGGAGCTCCAGCAAGGAAGGCTGGGGTTCTGTTTCCAAAACCCCCTGCTATGTTTGTTTAGCTGCCGCCTTGGGCTCGCTCCCCTACCTTGAATCTCTGGAAATCATGCAGGAGGGAGCGGAGGATTAAAGCTCTGGACTCCCAAACAGAGCTGTTATTTTTCCTCCTCCAAGCTTGAAGGGGTGGCCATGCAGGAATCTGCCTTCCTTTCGAAGATATGTGGCCCAAACCTTTCGGATTCCAGAAAGGGAAGAAGAAACTAACATTCATTGGGTACCTATTATGTAGCAGTCATCGTGCTAGAAGCCTTGGCCATATTTTCCCATATGCATAATTTTGTGAAGTACTATTCAAAATAACATTCATTTTACAGAGGAGGAAACAGATCCAGAGAAGTTAAGCAACTTACTTGCCTGTGGCCACACAGCACAGTAGAGATCTGTAGGTCTCCATATTTTTCTCTCCCGTGACTCTACATTGTGCTGTTTCTGTTTTTCTTCTGGCTCGGGTCCTTTTAGGCCTTTTAGAGCAAAGTGAATTTTTTTTTTTTTTAGTTGTTTAATTTTAAGCACCTATATAAATAATGGCAGTTCAGAGGGAGAGAGAGGAGGGGAGAAAGTAGAGGAAGGTGGGGGAGGAAGGAAGTCACATGGTTTCCTGGTCCAAACTGGGAGCCATTAACCAGTCCAGTGATGGGGGATCCAGCTGAGCTCAGAGCCCCCGGCTCAGACCTGATGACAGGGGCAGAAGGCGGGGGGGGGGGGGGTCTAAGGGGACAGTGGGAACAGATCACTCAAGAGAAGACCACACTTAGGAAAGGCAAGAAGGGTAGGTTCTGAGAGCAGCAAGAGATGTTTATTCTGCAAGTCAGCAGGCTGCAGGGAGCAGCACTGAAAGCTGAGACAGAGTACCGGAGAAAGCCAAGGGGCAAGTTATCCCACGGATGCGATTTTGGTGGCATATGGCACAAAGGGACGTTAAAGCACTCTGGGTCACATGTAGGACAGACGCTTTCAACCTTTTAGGTGATGTCCACGTGGAAGTCTCAGCTTAGTTCCAGTGTGTTATTTTTTAACACCTAACACTTGCCAATGCCCCTACTTAACAAAGAGGAGCAACTCTCTGCTCTGTCCTTGAGCAGGCATTCTCTCCCCGGAATGTGACAACCGCTTCCACTGTCTTTATTTCTATAGCTACCTTCTATTTATGGCAAGTGAGTTGCAACAGAAGCACACAATTTTCTTTTAAAATAAATGCAGTCACCTCAGGAAAAAAATAATAATAACAATTTTGGTTAAAGGAGGCAGGAAAGAGTCGTGTAGGTGGGCACGCACAGCTATAGTACAGACCGTGTACGCACACGTGTATCAGGCTTGGGCAATGGTGATGTAATCCGGTTCCCCCACTGCCCAGACCGGGAAGCCAAGGGAGCCCAGGCTCCTGCAGGGTCGCACTGCAGGCCAGAGGCAGAGCTGGGCTCGGGGGCCAGGTCCTGCTGCTCCCCGACACCAGCCTCCTCACAAACGGGTGTCTGGGACAACTCAGGTGGGTCACGGTGAGGCCTCTCTCCAGGTGAGGTTTACAACCAGCAAGCTGAGCTTCTGTGGATGGCGGTGGGCCTCACAGGTTGGACCGACCCACCATGAGCAAATCCAAACCTGGCTCAAAGCTGTGTACCAAACGGGCATCTCTGTGCCAAGCTGCTTCTCTCTGTGCACGTGTGTCCTCCAGGGTATGATGGTGCTCCCAGCACTTCTCATTGGGCCAACCTCACAGCAATGTGCTGTGGATCCCACGAGGTGACAGATGTGAATGCCCTCTGGGAATGTGGGGCCACACAAGGGTTAGTTGTACCGATCTCCCAAACTCTCCATGACCTCCCTCCAGGCACCTCTTCAACAGTCTGGGCCCCGAAGTGTCAGGAGATGCTCTATGACACGGTCTGGTGTCCACAGGGCCTCATGGAGCAGGTCACTAACATTTCAACGGGGACACAAACCAGGCTTAGTTTCCAGA
Organism: Panthera uncia; assembly: GCF_023721935.1. Taxonomy (NCBI): domain Eukaryota; kingdom Metazoa; phylum Chordata; class Mammalia; order Carnivora; family Felidae; genus Panthera; species Panthera uncia. Next base: position 59,415,125 of record NC_064808.1, read on the forward strand.
TGGAAAAAGCCCAGGCGCATGGCTAACGTGCCTTCCTCAGGGGGTGGTCTAGGAATTCCTAGATCTAATCAAGCCATACACCAAAAATGTTATTTTTGTACCTTTTAATGCAATGGTATTTTGGGAAATTAGTGGAAAAGGAGCTGCAAAGAGTCTACAGTTGTGTCACGTGAGTGACTAATTAAAGGGCTCTGGTTCTCCCAGGACATTTAGTTACATTAATTCAAAATGTGACCTGTTTATTTTGCAAGGTCAGGAAGAAGCCTTACCTCCTAGAAAGCCAATGTGGCAATTAAATTAGAATCACCAGAGTTTGCCTGAGGTAACGTATGAAAAAGGGCTTTGTAAACTGTACAAAAACAGAAGTCACCTCGGTGTGGTTGTCCCCACCGCCCCCAATTAGGGGGCACGAATCGCCGGCCCCTGGTGGGAGGCCACAGGTGAAGGCTTGTTTAGTTGAGGGAGGCACCTGGTAAGGTGGAAAGGGCATGAAGTCTAGGGCCATGCTTTGAAGCTTGACTTTCCAGCACTTGGGCAAATCACTTCATCTCTGAGAGTCTCCACGAGTATACCGGGAACGTGGCTCATTGCACTGTTCTGAGGGGGCGTGGTTTTGTGTGTGTGGTGCGGGAGGAGGGCTGGAAGGAAGGAGGAAGAGTAAACATCAACATTTTTCACTTCTGGTTGTAATACCTACAATGTGGTACTCAATAGGGAGCATACAGCCTTGGAGAAGGCCCACCTCAAGGAACCTACAGTTGAACATGGAAATCAGACATGGATAATCAGGCCGCCAGACTGTTAAGGGGGAGTGTGAACAGAAGGTGGCAGGGCATTAAGAAAGAAGGCCCACCCATCCGAGGGGCTACCAGGGAAGTTCCTTATGAACTCAGAGCAGCATGCTAAGTTCTGGATTCTGGAAGATTGTTCCTGAATGCCCCTGCAGCAAGACAGCCAGCCTGCCAGCCTGGCCCGGCGTCCTGAGCTCCCACATCAACAGCAGAGGGGGCTGGCCTTTCCAAGTAGCTGTTATGGATAAACAGCAATTTTTTTATGGAGCTGCCCAGCCAGCAACTTGCACCTGTATCATACCTCCTAGTTATCAAGCTATCTAGTTATCTCTATAACCATGGGCAAGTTACTAAGCCTTTGAATCCTGGTACTCTCATTTTTAAAAAGGTGCAATTCAGAATCACCATCCATTAACCACCATTCTGAAATCCCCCAAACTCTAAGACCAAAAGTTCTATTAAAATTCTTTTCATGGTAAAACTTGAACTGACACGAGGCTCAGAGTCCTTTTTAAAAAAATCTTTTAAACCCCATGAGTCTTAGTATTCACTGCAGAAATACTGATGTGTTTGATTACCGTGGACCTTCTGAGCACTCTGGGAATGTTAGGAAAAATACATCACATGAACTGTATTTTCTTTCTTAAACCTGAAAATTTCTGAATTCTGAAAGGAATCTGACTCTAAGGGGTTCATCGAAGAGTTTTGATCCCATTGGTTTAATACCTATTTTATGGGGTCTCTCTGCTTAGAATGCTCTTTCCCCCCATTTGTCCGGAAAACATCCACAGACATTTCAAATGTCACCGTGAATGAATGAATAAAGGAAGAAATCAATTTGTTTTGCTACTAGGAGTTAGGTAACTTAACTTCTCCACATAGCTGGTATAAGAAAGGACAAGAGTATTTGAAATGCAACAGACTTAGAGGAGAGGTGAACAGAATTGCTTGAAGATTTCACACACCCCAATGTCCTTGACCTTTGGGACGGGGGAAACATCCAGATCCACGTACCTGCAGTTGACATGGAATAACTAAATTAGGTTCCATGAAATTCACAGCGAAAGGAGACAAAATGTCACCGAACACTTCTCAGTGGTAGGAAACAGGCACAATTTTGCCTTCTGATTTCACAAACTGACTAGAAAGGACCCGGGCAGACTCCCTCAGGGGAATCTGGATAGGTTCTAAATTAAGTTGAATTTTTTGTTTTGTTTTGTTTCGTTTTAAGAAAACACTTTTGGAAGGAGCTGGCATACGTAGCAGTGTTTCCCATTCAGAAAGAAAAATAAACACTCCTCCACTGGGTTGGAAGTCAAAACAAAATAATCCCAGCTGCTTAAGACCTGAGAAAGTCAATGAAACTGCCAAACAACAGTGATGTTGACCAGTGTGACCAGCCTGAGAAATTTGTAAGGAGAGGTGGGAAGGGCCCAGGGCACAGTATGGGGAAGAGGGGAAAGAAAAGAAAAGGGTGGGGGTGGGGGGAAGCCATGGATGGCCCAGCATCCAGGGCTATCTCTCATGAAGCAGCACTAAAATGTAATGTCTAAGTCATTTGTACTTACTCATCTTTGAAACTTCAGTGTCCTCACAAAAACACAACTGAAAGATTCTACTCTGTGGTATCAGACAGACCTGAGGTTCGAATCTATCAGTTAGAAGCTGTGTGATTTAGGAAGTTACTTAACCTCTCTGGTCCTCTATGGCCTCAATGAGACTGAAAATCTTCACATCACAGGATAGATATGAAGATTCAATGAGATTCAACGTGATGCAATGAGATTCCAAAATTCAATGGGATTAAACACCTGTCACATAATAGGTACTTCATAAAGATGTGTGAAGCAATAGGAATCTAACAATTTGTAGTTCTTTTTTTTTTTTTTTCTTAAAAGTTTATTTATTTGGAGACAGACAGAGAGGGAGTGGGGGAGGAACATAGAAAGAGCAGAGCAGAGTATCTGAAGCAGGCTCTGTGCTAAGAGCAGGCAGCCTGATGCGGGGCTTGAACTCACAAACTGTGAGATCATGACCTGAGCTGAAGGCAGACACTTAACTGACTGAGCCACCAGGCACCCCGCTTGTAATTCTTTTTAAAAAATTCTCTTAAAAATCTTTAAGTTGGGGCGCCTGGGTGGCTCAGTCGGTTGGGCGGCTGATTTCGGCTCAGGTCATGATCTCACAGCTCGTGAGTTCAAGCCCCGCGTCGGGCTCTGTGCTGACAGCTCAGAGCCCAGAGCCTGCTTCAGGTTCTGTGTCTCCCTCTCTCTCTACCCCTCCCACACTCACGCTCTGTCTCTCTCTCTCTCAAAAATAAATAAACATTAAAAAAAAATTTAAAAAAAATCTTTAAGTTTTTTTTTTTTTTTTTTTTTTGGTGGAATTCCTCTTCTCTTCTCCAGTCTCCTGCTAAGGAGGACGCACAGAAATAATGGGACCTGGCATTGGAAACAAATCAAAACAAATGGGGGCCGGGTGGGAGGAAGAAGACAGGAGATTCTGGAATCAAGCAGGCTTGGATCTGAAATCTTTAATATGCCCCTTCGAAGCAGTGGAGCTATGGGCAGGTTACCGGCCCTTGCTGGGCCTCAGTTTCCTGGCAGAAAAATAGAAATAAATGGAAGCTCAAATAAGTTAATGCATGTAGAGAAAGACACACAGAAGGTGCTCCTTGCATGTCAATTCTCCCCCCACCTCTACCTCCCCTTGGCTTTGAGAAACTGACATCTTTCTCTGAGTTTTTATTCCCTGACCCTCTTAAATATTACCCTCCAGGTTTTAAAAGTCTCTGTACTTCAGAATTTAGATTATGACAATTCACGGAACGCTTAATATTTATTCTAAAAAGTTTCTCTGGGGTAGGGACAAATACCTACCTAATCCTAACCACTTCCTTAGCTTTTCAGCTGTGATGAGTTGATATTTGAGCGCAATCTTTCTTTATATATATCAGTGTTTTCTAGATGGTTGTCCTTGGGGGCGGATTAGGACTTTGATGACAGAAAGGGCTCCTTCGCCTGTTTTCTTTCGTGCAGGGACAATGAGCTGTTCTGTAATGCCCCACGCGTTCGCCTTGCACTTTACACGGGGATTTTGGCAGGGCAGCTTTGAGGCGTCGCGGCTCTGAGACCACAGCCCTGTGCTGGAGTTGACACAGCTGTAGGCAGAGGGCCTCTGGGGAGCCCCTGGAGCGAGCAGCCTGAGCTCCTGGGGAGGCTGCTTTCCAGAGGGTCAGCCCTCCTGCGCCCTCCAGCGCAGGGCGCTGAGTCAGCTCCCACCAAAGGAAGCCGCTTCCTTTCCCCCCCAGATAGGAGCCCGAGGGGCTGCCTTTGTCATTTAAAGTACATTGGGAATTAAGTGTCTGGGGAAGCCTGCCTCAGAAAGAGCTTCAGTAATTCATCCCTTTAGGGTGGTCTCTAAAGTCTTCGATGGCTGCAAGGGAATGGGGCTGTGGCCATAGGGAAGGGAAAGAGGGACGTCTGTCATCTTCACCAATTTTTTTTTTCAAGTAGGCTTCATGCCCAGTGCACAGCCCAACCTGGGGCTTGAATTCATGACCCTGAGATCAAGACCTGAGCTGAGATCAAGAGTCCCGTGCTTAACTAGCTGAGCCATCCAGGCACCCCACCTTTACCATATTTTTTTTAACATCGATTTATTTTTGAGAGACAGTGCGAGACAGAGCATGAGCAGGGGAGGGGAAGAGAGAGAGGGCAGACACAGAATATGACACAGGCTCCAGGCTCTGAGCTGTCAGCACAGAGGCTGACATGGGGCTCGAATTCACAAACCATGAGATCGGGACCTGAGCCGAAGTAGACACTTAACCGACTAAGCCACTAAGGCGCCCCACCTTGACCATTCTTGAACTCTATAGCAACCTTGGAAGCTTTTCCCCATATCACAGATAAAGCAACTGATGGTCTGGGAGGTTAGGTACTTTGCCCAGGGTCACATATCTGGGACCTCATTTCAGAAAGCTGGACCCCATGGTCCTTGCTTTCTTGGCTGCACTTGGTCCTCAAAGAGTTTGTATCTCTTGCGCATTCATTTATTTGCTCATTAAGTCAGCACTGCCCAAAAAGTGCCTCTAAGGCCATGCACCAAACTGTTAAAAGTGGTTACCTCTGGGAGGAGGGATTGCAAGAGAACTTTGCTTTTTACCATTCTGTATTGTCTGAATGTTAACAAGCATTGTTACTTTTATAATCGACAAAACAATAAAGATGATCCTATTAAAATAACTTCACATTTCTTTCATGAAAACAAATCAAACAACACCTTCAAAACATATATCGGGTCCAATACGTGGCAGGGTCCAGTCGTCTCCACGCACTAGTGCTGGGTTTATGGCAGTATCAGCAAGTCCTTTTGCTCATAGAAGACCGCTCAGTTTGGGGTTTCAGGGGGGCAGGAAGGTAGCAGGCGGGGTCCAGCTGTGGAGTGAGACTCACTGGCTCTCTCATGACCCACCAACCCAGAGCAGCAGGCTACTAAAAACCCAGACTCTCCCTTTGGTCAAGGGACACATTGATAACCAACCTTTAGTGACACACTCAGAGCAAAACCCCAGAGAAGGAATCAGAAGTGTCTCCAGGTCCCCTGGAGGCAGGAAGAGCACAGAGGAGCATAACTGAGCAGAAAGCTTGTAGGCCAAAGTTCCCCCATCTTCCTGGCTCATCAATAATGCACTAATGCTATCAATTTGCTGCAGAACTTACAACAAAGTGATTCTTCTTGTTCAGTTATTTAGCAAAGGGAGAGATTAAAGACTTTAATCTCCTGCCTTTTCTTTTACCTGCAAGGCTTATTTACCCAGAAATGAACAAAAAATATCATCGTACGTGTATGTGTATGTGTGTGTGTATTTTTTTTTTTTTTTTTTTTTTTTTTGCAAGTAAGCTTAAGAAAGCTACTGGCTGGCACACCTCTGTCAGTACCACATGACATTCATATATTCAGAGCACCTTAGAGATTGCTCCTTCACTGGCAAGATGGGAAACTGATGCCTAGAGAGAGAGACAGTCATTTGCCCAGGACAAGTAGCCAGGGAGCCACAGAGCTGGTCTTGTGCACAGGTTTCCTACCTCCTAGTCCAGGGTTCCTATTTCTGTGCATAGTTTAAAACATGAGCAGGTAAAATGTATAGAGAAGCGGTGACACCAAACCACCAAAAGGACAATGTCACTCTCAGAGAGCACAAAGGTTAAATAGTCCCTGGAGGATGGTTTGGCTTTTGGTTACAGAGAATGTGGGGCCTGACATTTTGGCAGAAGAGAACCACTAAGTCCAAAGACCTCCTGTCTGATTTTCAAAGAGCGTAGAGGCTGTATATTATTCCCTCTCTTGGAGGCTTCTAGGCATCCTTGCAAAGAAGTAGACTGGCCTCTGCTGGACACAGAGAGGGCAAGACCTTGACCCATGTCACACAGCACCTGACCAGGTGCTGAAACCTGGGGCTGCTAGCTCTAAGTCTACGTAGGGCTCTGCCACCATACCCTCCCATACCTCTTCTCCGTAAGAGTCAGGGCACAACGAAGACGAATAGTGTTCATTATGGACAGATCCATGCTTGTGCCCAGTGGCTCTCTCTGCAACCAGCATTCAGCCCTGCAGCAGCTTGGGGCTTCAGGGCCCTCTCTCTCCTGGCAGTTTGAAAGTCAAGAACTTTCAAAGCCAGTGCTGGGCTCCAGGTGGTATCCTTTCCCTCAGCTTTCTCATGGTTAATGGGGACACTACAACACCAGTTTCTTAGGCTGGGTTGTGAGGAGAATCCAGCAAAGCAACAAGTGGTGGTGGCACAGTCCTGGACAGAGTAGGTGGCCAATCGGTGCTATTTTTGTTTTAACCTTTCTTTTCTTTTTCTCTTTGGATCTTTGTTTCTGTGGCTTTGCCTGCCTTGGTCTCCACCTGGGGCTTCTGTCTCGGGTCTGTCTGTGCATCTCTGTCCCTGCAGCTCTATCCAGACGTTTGTCATGGGAATGGGGACAGCAATCCCCTCACAACCCCCCCCCCCCCACCCCCCGCACATCCCAGCGGCGCAGCGGGGCAGGAGCCGCGCTGCCTGAGCTGCGGAGCCGAACCAGGTCCCCGAAAACCCCGAGCCCCCCATGCACCAGGCCCCTCCGCCCCTGCAAGCGGCCCAAGCAGGCAGATTAATCAGCATCACCAACGAAAGGGAAAAAAAACAACAACAAAAAACCCACAGAAGTTAGGAAGAGAGAGGGACTTACCGTTCGCCGCGACCCCCAGGCTGGCGGAGCCACTTTTAACTAAGAATGAATTAGGGACAAACTCTTCCTCAGAGTCTGAGTCCGGGGTTGGCTGGGCCACACCGCTGCCTAGCAACCGCCTCTGGCTCTCATTGGCCGGAGGGGAGGGGGGCGGGGAGGGGGACTGCTCAATAGGGGTTGATGAAGCGGATGAACAATGCAAGGGAGCACCTGCGAACCACAAAGACAAACACAGACAGAAAAAAAATAATGAAAATTGGTTTCGAGGCACACGGGGAGGGGGAGGGAGCAAAATAAAACACGCATCAACGGGGGAGGGGCTCCCAACAGGGGGCGATCTACTGCACACGTGGTCCGGGGGGGCGGGGCTGATGCCTCCGCAAAGGTAGTTGGTGCAAACTTCTTCTGCAGAGCCGGGCCTAGGCGCAGAAAAGTCTGCGCGGCTTGCCAACAGGGGCAGCCCGCGGAAACACACGGGAAGCCCTACCCGCTTTGCCTGTTCTCTGAGAGAGGCCCGAAAACCTGGAGTCTGGTTCTGGGTGGCTGTGCTATCTATCAAACAGCAACCCCGCTCTGAGCCTCAGTGGCCCCGCTGGTAAAATGAGCAGCCACACTGGGTGATCGCTGAGTTCCTGCAAGCTGGCCATTCTGTGATGTCACTCAAGTGAAACGATGTTCTCATTAGTGAGATTTTTTTTAATCGGACATGCCTGGAAAAGGCTCTGGGTCTCATAAAAGATAGAGCCGGAGTGAATGACCTCGGGCTGCCTCCACCGCTGGCATTCTAAGATTTTAACACACTATTTTACTTTTTCTAAGAATCTGACATTTTAAGATTCTTAAATCCTGCCATTTTCTGCAAACTCCCTGAGAGCAAGAGCATTAGCAGTCTTTTTCACTTCTTTATCCCTGGAGTCTAGCACAGCGCCTGGCATGCAGTAGGCACTAATGAAATATTTGCTGGATGGGAGAGTTGCAGGTGTCTAACATATTAGGATCCTCAAGTTCTAACCATCTCAGATAAGATAATTCTATAATTTTAGGGCACTAATATTCTATGAGTTCCAAGATACACTGAGTCAGTGTATTTTGACTCCAAGTTTCTAACATGTCAGGGTCCTAAGATTCTAAAACCCCAGTTTTGTGAGCACATTCCCAACTCTTCAGAAGGAGAAGGTGATGGCCTGGGAAAAGAGCTTTGAGATCAGGCAATTTGCAGTTCTACCTGTGGCTGGCCTTCAGACATGTGCAGTACATCGTCCACAAGAGAGGGAACATAAGCACAGACAGATAACAGTATACAGTACAAGACAATGCATCCACTTGACGGCAAGGGCTGCTTCTTTTCTTCCACCTTGACTGAGAGAAGCCTTAAAACATAATCCGATCTACCCAGCTTTGCAAAGAGGCTGAACCTTAGGAAACATAACGTAGCCCGGACAAGTCATCATAAAATCTGGCAGAGCTTTAAGGGAGAGGTGGCACAGAGACCAGCTAATTGTTGGGGGGAGGGGAAGCTTTTTGTGGTCTACCAAGAGAAGCTCTCTCAGGTCACAGCCACCAAATCCTGCAGGATTCTGTAGTTTTCATGACTCTTATGTCAAACCCTGAGCCTAACCACGTGTGATGACATTTTACAGATGTGCTGTATACACCATCTGGTTCATGGTAGAAATTTAGTAAGAGCAGTTGAGATAGCCGGGATCAATGACCATGGTGCACCCTCTGAATGGCTCTGTGTTCTGGTTTCTTTACCTAAAACATCCAGGCTAGGATTCTCTTCAAAATCATCCAAACCAAGGATTCCCAATTCACCTTGTGAGAACCTTCGCTGACACCACTTACTACACAGCAGGCTAAGGTGATCAGCCTTGACTTGATCCAGCCTTGACTTGAGTTCTGGTATCACATTTGCCATACTGTATTTGCAGTTATCTGTAGTTGTCTCCCACATAAAAGTATAGGGCATATTCTTGGGGGACGGTACATTCTTGGAGTAGGTTGTGGAGTTCAACAGAATCGGGGTATCCTGCATGACCTAGCCTCCTATTAGCTGTCTGATCTTGGGAAAATGACTTCCAGTTTCTTGTTTGTAAGCTGGGTACCTCTCCCCTTTCACACAGTTGTTGTGAGGACTAAGGATACCATATCTGAGCACACAGTATGCATGAGCAAGTAGGAGCCCAGGGTCAGTGCTCACCAAATGCTCATTCAATTGAATGAATCCCCCCACCCCAGCCAACCCCGCCCCCCTGCCGCCCGTCCCCCGGCACCAAGAACCTCATTCATGATTCTGCTTCCTTTGCAGTCCCAGTTTTGGAAAGATTTTATCTAACAGGCTGCATTTATTAAGCAAATATACATTCATTTCCTCCTCTTTTATTAGTCAAAGACATCTTATAATCTCCAATCAGAGCTTCTGATGAGCTCGGGATAGCTGGTATCATACCATGCTGAGTTGTTAGAATTTCAGACAAAAGTTAAGAAACACGATATGTTGTTCTAGGGGGGCTAGTTACAGCCTCTTCCTAAGTACATCTGTCAGGCTTTATGAAATAAATAGTTCCAGAACTAAGTAAATTGTTCCATCACAAACTTCAGAGACCCAAGGCTGAGAACAACACAGTGCCCTTCTGGGCCTCATGCCTGTTTCTTCTGCCTTCCATCCAACCTCCAGGTCTCCCTCACCTCGGGTCTCTGCATTGCTCTGAATATTCATAACCTAACACTCAAAGCACCTAACAAAGTGCCAGGCCCTTAGTAGGTGTACAATAACTCATGATGTTTCTATGAAGTACAGATATCATTGGAAACATGTTAATTCCCTTCCTCGTACGCATCAGCTTCTTATAATTCATGTGGTCCCAAAGTAGGTACACAGAACCACCCCCTGGGCACAAGAAAATATAGAAATATTTATTTTATGGGGGGCGGCTGGGTGGCTCATCGGTTAAGTGTCCAAGTTTGGCTCAGGTCATGATCTCGCAGTCCATGGATTTGAGCCCTGCATTGGGCTCTGACCGCTCAGAGCCTGGAGCCTGCTTTGGATTCTGTGTGTGTCTCTCTCTCTGCCCCTCCCCTGCTCATGCTCTCTCTCTCAAAAATAAAATAAACATTAAAAAAAGAAATATTTATTTTAATCCCCTCTTCTAATACCTATTTTGTATATATTTTGTAATATATATAGTACATTAGTGCTTGAAACACATATAATAAAATGCATTGCTGTACAAATTTGGCAACTACAGAAGCAAAGCAGGGTGATATTAAGAGTTTGGGCTCTGGAGCCAGATCCTCCATTTGAATTCTAGCTATACTACTTGTTAGCTCAGTAGTAGTGACCTTGGGCAAATCACTTTACCCTTTGTACCTCAATTTCCTCATCTATGTAAAGGAGATTAAAAGATAAACTAAAAAACGAACATCTATTTCACAGGGTTGCTTTGAGGATTAAAGGAGTCCAGACAAGGAACACATTGAGAACAACGTGGCAGCCAGTAAGCACCTAATAAGCATTAGAGGCTCTATGTATAAATATGTATATAGAGAGTGAGGGCACTAGGCTCTCGTAAGAGCAGTGCGGGATTGCAGAGTATGGCAAATACTGCTTCATTCCACAAACCCTTCCTAAATACCCACTGACTAGGCTAGAAGGTGAGGGGGATACAAACAGTGAGAGACATGGTCCCAAAAGAACTGGCGGGAGGGGAGACAGTCACACAGAGTTCTATGCAAGGCACTGGGGACCTGTCAGAACAGAAGACAGCCCAGTGCATAATCAGGATACACACTTCATCTGGAGGAAAGGTGAAAGGCTTTCTGGAGCTCCAGAGAGTTCCGGTGGGAAGAGAAGGAGAGATCGGGGGATGGGAACCCACGGCATAGGGAAGAATGGCAGAGGGCCTAGGGCCTCATCCTTCGCCGGGTCTCCAGCAGCCTGCCCATCCCCCCTTTGCTTCTTAAGTCTCATGTGGTACCATGAACTTCTCACCAAGTCTGCCGAGTCTTGCAGAGCCGTGTTGGCCTGCTCTCATTTCCATGGATGCGCGCCTCTACCTTTTGTCCAAGTTTGAGGAGTTGCACAACTTCAGGGCATCATTTGCAGCGAATCTGTTTGAATGGCACTCCCCGGAACACAGTTTTGCACCTTCTCTTTCTTCTCCCTGTACACATACTTTACTCTTCTCTTTTCCCCATCACTACCACCCTGTGTCACTAGCTCCCACTCATCCTTAGGCCTAACCTCATGTCACACCTCCCCCGGGAAGGCTTTCCTGATGCCTCAGGCCTGGGTTTGGCACCCCTGCTGCATCCCCACACAGCTCCCTGTACTTTCTCTGTTGCAACACTTCCTGCTCTGCGGTGTTTACTTTCTGTGTCTGCCCACTGGCCTGCCTGGCTTGCCCATTATCATATTTCCCAGTGCCTAGCACAGTGTCCAGTGCATAGAAAACACCAGTAAAAACCTGTTACATGAAGAGGCGGTGGGAAGAAGGTAGAAGGGAAGGAGAGTAACTTGATTACGGTGCAAAGGGTCTATATGAAGATAACAGTGAGAAACAACAGTAGGTTTAGGCCTTGAACACAAAGAAAAGGAAGCCAGACCTTAACTGGGAGTCATGGAAGCTTTTAAAGTCAGAAGATGACAAGACCAGGGCTGTGCTTTACAAAGATCTGCTCTTTAAACTTAAGGCACCTGCTCAGCCACTTAGATTTCCTTTCTAAATGGCTCACCTCAGCCAGGATGGAAGTCCCCGTGATTGCCTCTGGGGGTGGAGGTAGGGGACAGATGCATGTTTATATAGGCAAATAATACATGCCTGATGCCAAGGGATGATGGGACTGGAGTTTAGGGTTGCCTTCCCATGTACCCTGATCATCAGCTTGAAGGGACCTGGTATTGTAGAATTTTCCACAGTGTTCATGGCAAAATGAGATGGGATGATGGGTGTGAATCTCCCTACACCTCACTCCAACAATGAAGGGGGCCAGTGAAAGGTGGAGGCGAGTCATCCATGTTTCCTGAGAGAATGTCTCTGTGAGCCTAGTTCTAGCTTATTGTGGATGAGGAGGGAGAAAGAGCCACAAAGTGAGAGTGCAGACACCCATATGGTCGAGGTGGAGGGTGAGGCGGGGCCAGGAACAAACATTCTCAGAGCTCCTTCTGGAATCCAGGAACCCAGTCAGGTGCTTTATGAGATCTCTTCCTCACATCAAACCTGTCAGTAGGAAAATTCAACCCCATTTTCAAGGCTTAGAGAGGTGAAGTAATTTGTCGATGGTCACAGGAGCTGGGTAAGAACTCGTAGCTGCAGTGCTGTTCCCTGAGTGGCGTGAATGAAATTTATCAGGCCCCATTTCGGGTAGGGAAAGGGAAGCTCTTGTCTATCAACTGAAACACATCTAAAGCAAAAAGACCACAGGGTTCCTGTTGTGGAAACCAGGGATCAGAGTCCGGTTTTACAGCGGCTGTGTGACCTTGGGTAAGTCACGTTACTTCTCTTAGTCTCTGTTTTCCCCTTTAAAAATGGAGCGCTTATACCCACTGCAAAGGGTTGCTGGGGAGATTGATGCTATGATGCTTCTAAGGAGCCCAGCAGTCTCATGGAAGGGGCTCAGCCAACACTGATTTCCTCTGCCATTCCGCCAGCTGTAATCTACAGTAAGAGCAGGGTGGTTTTGTGCAGTAAATGATAACAGATCTGCAAGCATGCCAATGACACCTTTATCAATGTGGATTACTTGTCAATGTCATAAAAAGAGGAAAGTGTTAAGGAGGCAGCCGTGATATATGAAAAGAACACAGGACAAGGGAATCCTGAGGTCTGCAGAAAGGACAATTTCAGTTACTCACATCTTTGTGTGAATCATGGGAGCATTTGAAACGTAACCTATAGCTAGGATAGGATATTCTCAAGGAAGGTCGTTTTAGCATTCTGGATTCCGAGCGTGTCTCTAGAGTATGCCAGGAGGCTGAAGTGTGAAGGGCCCAACTGATGGACAAATTTATTACTCTGACAAGTAAAGAAAGACCATTAACAAAATGCACGTTTTTACACTTTTCTCAGCAGTCTTGAGAAAGCCTAGATTCTAAACACCCAAACAGAGGCGGGAGCCTGGGTGGCTCAGTTGGTTGAATGTACGGCTCTTGATTTTGGCTCAGGCCATGATCCCAGGGCTGTGGGATCCATCCCTGCATAGGGCTCTGTGCTAAGCATGGAGCTTACTTAAGATTCTCTCTCTTCTCTCTCTCTCTGTCTCCTCCTCCTCCTCCTCCTCTTCCTCCTCCTCCACTCTTCTCCCCTGCTCATGCTCTTTAAAAAATAAGTAAACAAACAAACACCCAAAGAGAATCTTATTAATCTAAACCGACTATGACAGGGTGAATCGCAGCCGACTGACAGAGGCAAAGTGTGAGTCCCATCGGAAAAGCCAGAGCACTGGCTGCGTGCTGCAGGGAGGGCACTTTCTCACAGGTATGTCACCTTGTGCAGCCGTGAGCTGACAGATTCACCCCTCCTGTGAAGGTTCCGTTCTAGAAAACTCTAGTCCCTTCCCTTAAAACCAAGTGCGTTCCTTCTCTTCTCATGGTCCAACCTCGCCTCTATGTCCTTTTAACGGAGCAGCCAATTGCTTCAGGGAGTAAGTAAAATCCTTCTTGGTTCTGAGCAGAGGATGGAAAACTGGGATCTCCTTCTGACAGAAGGTTTGGGGCTCCTGGAAGATCAGAAGTTTCACCACAGGGCAGCATGTCCTGACTCAAGTGAGGGACATTCCCATCTACTACTTCAATAGCCTCACTTGCCTGACAGGATGGTAGGCTGCTCACATCTGTGTCCTGGCCTAGATCAGAGTCTCAGCTCAGAAAAGCTTTGCAGGACTGGTTCCCATAGTTATCTGAAATGGACTGAAGCCCGCTGCTGTGAAGGATTTCAAAGTGCAGGAAACCCCAAGCCAGAGAGCTACAGAGACCCCACATTCTGTTTGTCAGTGTCAGCCTCAATTGGCATCTGTTATTCTGCATTAATTAACAAGAGTGCCCCGCCTTTACTCTAAAAATGTCTGATGTGGACAGTTAATTAGATGGCTACCCTGTTTCAGGGCAGTATGGATTCAGTTCCACATCAGAGGCTGTAGTCTGCTGCCTAGACTAAGGGCCAAGAGACCTGGGTGCAGGTCAACGATGTGCCTCGGGACCACGGTCAAGTCCTCTGACAGCTCTGGCCCTTGCTTTCCCCATCAGGGAGCCAGACTAGCACACTCTAAGGTTCTTCTGTAGGAGTAGCTGTAGTACCTACCTCCCGGGGATGTTCTGAGGAGGAAAGGAGACTATAAAAAGAAGGCAGGATAGAAACGATTTCAGTTCCAATGGCAAGTGAGGTTCCTTCAGCAGGGCGAATGCTCATAAAGTGTTTACAGGATGAATAAATTTGTAGGAATGTATTGGAAAAAGGATTGGCTGAAAAAACCTTTCGCAGCGGTTATCAACGATATGGGCAGTTTTTCATTTTTTAAATATGATTTTATACCTTCACATTTTTGTACAATGAGCACATACAGTTCTTCTTCTACTTCTAAAATTATTTTTAAAACTTCAGGAGAGGGGCATGTGGGTGGCTCGGTCAGTTGAGCTTCTAACTCTTGATTTTGGCCCAGGTCATGATCCCGGGGTTGTGGGATCAAGCCCTGCGTCGGGATCTGTGCTGAGTGGGGACCCTGCTTGGGATTCTCCCTCTCCCTCTGCCCGTCTACCCAAGCTCGTGTGAGCTCTCTCTCTCTCTCTCTCTCTCTCTCTAAAAACCAAACCAAACTTCAGGAGAAAATGAAATAATAAATGTGAAAATGCCAGGCACCTAGCAAGTGCTAAGACAGATGTTGATTTTAAATACAAATAAGATTTTATGCCCTGATATGGGTAGTATGATTTTATATAAACTGATTTTTAAAATGTGAAAACCTTTGGGGCACCTGGGTGGCTCAGTCAGTTAACTGTCTGACTGCTGATTTTGGCTCAGGTCATGATCTCACGGCCATGATCTCACAGTTGTGAGATCAAGCCCCTCATCGGGCTCCACACTGGGCATGGAGCCTGCTTGGGATTCTCTCTCTTCCTCTCCCTCTGTTGCTTCCCTGCTCAGTTCATGCTCGCTCTTTCTCTCCCTCAAAAAAAAAAAAAAAAAAGAAATTAAAAAAAATGTGAAAACCTCTTAACTGAGCAGTTATACTTATGGCAAGTTACCCAAGAACATAATTGTGACTTTTCAAAAGATTTTCTAATAAGAATATTCATCACAACATCATTTGTAATAGTGAGAAGTAAAATAAAAAAATGCTAGAAAGGAGAAACATCTTTAATGTTAAAAGTGCCTAATTATGTAAATTAAGGCACAGCAGTACAATGTTAATACACAGACGTTATAAGTCATGGTTGTAAAGAACACTTCGGGACATGTGAAATTGGATATAAAAAACTATGATGCAAAACTGTATAAAAAGTAATTCTGACATTTAAGTGTGTGTGTGTGTGCAGTTTGTACAGAAATGTTGACACCTGTCACCTTAAGGCAGTAAAATCATGAATGCATTTGTTTTTTATAATTTTCCATACTTTCTAATTTTTTCAAGGAGCAAATGTGATAATGAGATTAAAAAAATAAAAGTTATTGTAAAGAGAAGGAAACACACCGACAGGAAGATAGCAAAGACCACGGCTTCTGGTTTGGGTCCCCAGTATGTGGAGCACTGCACAGCCATAGCCTCCTGGGCCCAGATTCGCCTTCTTTTCCAGCCTATTAAATCTAGTGGGTCTTACTCCCCTCGCTGGGCAGCTCCCACTAAGTCAACTCTCCTCTTTTCTCATCAACAGTGGTTATTTTCAGAAGCAGGTCTGGGGCCATCTGTCTCTGTGACTTATGCTGGGAAAATGGTCTCTGGAAAACAGGAGGCAGTAAATTTCTCAGGCTCAGCTCATTTGATCTCCATCCCTCCTCCTCACAGGCTTCTCAGGGCCATTTTTTTTTTAACGCATTTACCAAGAAAGGAGCTTTGCTTTCACCTGTTTGTGGGGGGACACCCAGATCCTGGAGTACCTTCCACCTCGACACTGAGAAGGGAGGGCTTTAGGTCTCTGGTCTTCACTCAGGGATGGCCAGCTAGCTGTGCTGCTTGTTTGATTACAGGTGTATTAAATGAGGACATTCATTGAGGTGCCTGCGTGGCTCAGTCGGTTGAGCATCCAACTCTTGACCTTGGCTCAGGTCATGATCTCATGGTTTGTGAGTTTAAGCCCTGCATTGGACTGTGTTAGCAGTGGGGAGCTTGCTTGGGATTCTATCTTTCCCTCTCTCTGCCCCTCCCCTACTTGCTCTCTCTCTCCAAATAAATAAATGAGGACATTCATTGATTTTGGGGGGTAATAACAGCTTTATTGAGTTATAGTTCACATACCATACAAGTCACCCATTTAAAGCATATCATTCAATTATTTTTAATATATTCACAGAGTAGTGCAACCGTCACCAGTCTGTCTATCTACCTATCTATTTATTTATTTTACCACAGTCAATTTTAGAATATTTTCATCCCCCCCCCCCCCCAAAGAAAAAGCCCATACGTATCATCAGTCACTCCCCATTTCCCTCCAAACCCTTGCAGCCCTGGACAATCACTAATCTACTTTCTATGTCTATGGATTCACCCATTCTGGGCATTTCATGTACATGGACTCAGGACATGTGCTCTTTTGTGGCTGGCTTCTTTCATTTAACATGATGTTTTTGAGGTTCATCCATGTTGTAAGATGGATCAGAACGTCATGTCATTTTATTGCCGAATGACATTGTGTTGTACGGACATTGCGTTTATTTGATCATCAGCTGATGGCCACTTGGGTTGTTTCTACCTTCCAGCTATTCTGAATAAACTGCTACAAGCATCTGTGTACACATTTTTGGGTGGACATGCGTTTTCATTTCTCTTGGGTGTATACCTAGGAGTGGAAATGCTGGATCAAAGTAACTCTGCTCAACACTTTCAAGAACTGTTGGACTGGTTTCCAGTGGCTCCACCATTTTCCATCCCCACCAGCAGTGTCTCAAAGCCCCGATTCCTACACATCTGTGCCAACACTTTTTATCGTGTGTCTTTTTGATAACAGCCATTCTAGTGGGTATGAAGAGTCAGCTCAGGTGGTTTTGATTTGCATTTCCCGATGGCTAATGACGTTGAGCACCCTCTCATGTGCTTATTGGCCATTTGTGTATCTTCCCAGAGAAATACCTATTCCAATCCTCATTTTAAAATTGAGCTATTCATCTCTTTAGTGTCTACGAGTAGGCATTGATTCTTTCATCAAATATTTGTTTTGTGCCTACCCCGTGCGAGGCACTGTTCTAAGCATCTAGGCCTGGGGGACAAAGTCTTGTCCTCACAAGCTTACATTTCAGTAGAGGAGAAAAATCAACAAGTGAACAAAGAATCATACAGAACAAGATCAACTGGTGATAGATGCCGTGAAGCAAAGTTAAGTACAATGAGAGGTGTGGAGTGATGGGATGGGTGTGCTACTTCAGGTAGGATAGTCAGGGAAGGCCTCTCTGAGGAGGCGATATTTAAGTAGACACGTGAAATAAGTGAAGGAGTGAGCCACACAAACATCTGGGGGAAGAGCTTTCCAGACAGAGGACCTAGCAACTGAGGGGGTGGCGAGGAAGCAGGCCATCACGTCTCTCCCCCGGCCCCAACCTGAACGCAGTGCCTTCCTATGGAACCTTTTGCAAGCTGAAACTGCATAAAGGCAAGAAGCAATTACCATTAATTTACATGGAAAAGTTTTTGAGCATTCCCAGACCCCCAAACTAACCTCTCTTAGGCTTTTCTGATACCTTAGGACATGTCTTGCTAATGGCTGCACAAAATCAATCGAGAGAAAGCACAGATGCTCACAGACACAGTTCAAAGCTCCGGCCGCTTGATGCTGAGCTGCTGTGTGTAGTTCCCGGGGAAGGAGCTCGGTGGGGCCGCCCTCGCTGCTCTGGGTGCGTGCTGCCGATATAATGGCTCACTACAAAACAAGCTCTGGGCATAATTTGGCTTTTAGCCTTTTTCTGTAAAAGTGAAAGTCCTCTTCGGATCCTGTTCAGTGAATGAAAACAGGTACTAACGTAGGTGTTTCATAAAAGCGAGGTGGTATAATGAGAACTTGTGAAAAGCGAGGGATGCCCGTATGGGTGGAGAGGCCTAAGGAGGATAGCGCTAGGAAGTGAGCCTTGAGAGGCTGCCAGGGGCCAGAAGACAGATGTGCAACACTGCAGGCCACTGTGCCTATGTGTTTCTTAGTGAGTTCTCGGAGGACAGGGACTGGTCTTATTTGTATCCATATGTCCACGGCCCACACAGTGATTTCATCTATCGTTGGTACCCAGAACATACTGGAGTCTATTTTAACTGATTGAGCTAATCAGTTTTTATTAGTAAGTAAAAACAATACCTACGTGTGAATAGTATTTACTCTATACTTTACACAAGATTTTCACATCCGCGATCTTATTTTATCCTTTCTACATTCAAGTGAGGTTATGACCATCAACCCCATTTTACAGACAGAAAAACTGAGGCTAGGAGAGGTGCTGTGACTTGTGCAGGGCCATACGAGTGGTAAGGGGCTAAGTGGGACTGCAACTTTGGGGAGGGGCATCAAGTGAGATCTGGATTTAAAACTGGTTATTGTGATTTGGGGCCGGCTGCTTCACCTTTTAGAGGGCTGGGATCTTCAGGATCCGAGCCTAGCTCCCAGGGGTCTTGTGGAGCGTGAATGAGTAAGAGCATGGGTGTCTGGGGCCTATGATGGGCCTGGAACACAGCAGATTGAGCACACAGCTCAACACTGGTAGCCGTCCCCCACCTCCCTTTCATTGCCCACCACAGATGTACACCGGTCGGCCTCTCCACGTGAGGCCAGAGCCAAAACCAGCCCTTCCCCTGGAAGGGAGCCTGGTTGCATGGGTAGAAGAAACAGAGATACATTATTTCGTGTGCGGGAGGCAGGCGTGCCAGCGGAGGGGGAGGAGAGGTCAGGGATGTTGGGGGAGGAGGGCAGGGGAAATGGGAGACTTCCTAGAACCCCAACTTCCAGCTGCAACCCCAGGTTTCTCAAAGGTTCTTTGAACCTTTCCCAGGGCTTGGTCCAAAGGGGTTTAAGATGGTCCATCCAAGGCCTCCGGGGGCTCAGATCAGGCCAGACAGAGACGCCACTTTCTGTGGGATGTGGGGGAGAGGGGGACACAAGGCAAGCTGGATTATCTAAGCCTGTCAAGTCTGCTGGTGAACATGAGCAAGGAGGCACTGAAATTTATGGCAGCCCTGGAGCAATCTGTGGTCACAGAGTGCTCTATTCGACAGAAGGGCTCAAGCCTTGCACTTTTGCACTGAGATTTGATTAAGAAATGCTTTCAAACAGCTGTTTTCAAAGTCATTTATTACTTCTTGGGTTCAAATATAAATATATATATATGTATATATACATATATATATATACATATATATATATAACTTCTTCTATATATTTCCCTCCCCAACTCCTTTTACACGGCTGCAAAACTGCAGACCCCAAGACAAAGGCAGAGCATAACCTGTCAAGCTTCACCTCTACTTCAATATGGTGGATGGTGGCGGTATTAAGTACAGAGGAGAGGTGATGGGGGATGGTG
>NC_064808.1:59434868-59461204 GCF_023721935.1 Panthera uncia
GAGGAGAGGTGATGGGGGATGGTGGCGGTATTAAGTACAGAGGAGAGAGGTGAGAGGTGGGGCGCTATGGAGGAAGAAGAGCCTGCTTGTTGGAGGGAGGGGAGGCAACTGATAGTAATTTGGTGCCTACTCTGTGTCCCCTACATACATCATCTCGATCCTCACGACCCCCTGCAAAGGCGTTAGGTCTCCCCAAGCTCTGAGGCTCCGGAGAGCCTGCTCAGGATCGCCTAGCTGGGGCAGTTAAGAGGCTGAATTCTGGACCTTGTTCTGGTGGACCCTAAGCCCACCCTATGCCACTAAAATCATCCAAATGAATAATGATAATAAACACAAGCAGGGGCGCCTGGGTGGCGCAGTCGGTTGAGCGTCCGACTTCAGCCAGGTCACGATCTCGCGGTCCGTGAGTTCGAGCCCCGCGTCGGGCTCTGGGCTGATGGCTCGGAGCCTGGAGCCTGTTTCCGATTCTGTGTCTCCCTCTCTCTCTGCCCCTCCCCCGTTCATGCTCTGTCTCTCTCTGTCCCAAAAATAAAATAAAAAACGTTGAAAAAAAAATTAAAAAAAAAATAAAATAAACACAAGCATGTGCGTTTGTAAATCCAAGGGTTTACTTTCCTGATCTCTTAAAGAAGCTAGACAGTATGCTCAAGGCCACAGAGCCAGTGAGTGTAGAACTCTGACTCAAAGGGGAAATCAAGATGAGTATAAGCAATGAACCGGGCAAAAATTAACCAGGAAAAAAACTACCCATATAAAATAAAGCCAGAGTTGTTTACTTATCATTTGTGCAGTTTGCAATCTATTATATTTTAACAAAACAATTTTAAAAAATAACAGAAAACCCTATGCTGTATGTGTATAGTGAGTACATATTGAGAAGCATTTTCCTTACCTAGTTTCTCCCTGTAAACGCCCTGGTTCTAAATAGCTTTCACTGAGTGTACTCATTGTGCCAAAGCCTCTGCTCCCATTAGATTTCTACAAAGCTTTTTGAAACTTTTTTGAAAGCACAAACATAGTAAGGGCCAAGCTTTCCGGAAATTCCTCTACTCTCACTCCAGGAAATCTTAAAAAAAAAAAAAAAAAAAAATCAAGGAAAGCAATCTCAAAAAACCTTGAAAAAAAAATCAATGGGGTGCAGGGGGAGAATGGACAAGTGGAGAAATGTCTGCCCAAATCTTGTCCCCAAGTGACCGGGTCTCCCTCAGATGGAGAATTTCCCCAGAAGTCTGTTCTCAAAGCTGGGAGCCCTTTAGGAGGCTTTAGGCAAAGATTAGAAGAAAGACACGCTTGTTTTTAGCCCCAAACACATTCTGTGCAGAAATGAGCCTTGGGGATGAGAAGAGAAGGGGAAGGAATAAACATTTATCAAATACCTCTGTGTGTCATGCACTGTGCTGAGCACCTTGCGAACACTTTCCAATAAAACTCTTACAGCAAACACCATATTCACCCACTCAGCAAATAACTGTGGGGCTACTGCACGTCAGGCCCCCTGCTAGGTGCTGGGGACACAGCAGAAACACCACCGGGTAAAGTTCCTGTCTGTATTGGTTTCCAAAGGCTGCCATGACTGAGCACCATGGACTATCTTAAAACAACAGAAATTTATCATCTCGCAGTTCTGGAGGCTGGAAGTCAAAATCAAGGTGTCGGGGGAGGGGGGTAATGGTGCTCCCTCTGAAACCTGTAGAGGAGTCATTCTGTGCTTCTTCCTAGCTTCGGGCAGTTGGCTGGCAATCCTTGGCATTCCCTGGCTTGTGGCTGTCCACTCCAATCTCTGCCTTTGTTGTCACATGGCCTTCTCCCACATGTGTCTCTATCTTCGCAGGGCTGTCTTCTGGTAAGGGCACCAGTCAGACTGGATTTGGGACCCGCTCTACTCCAGCATGACCTCGTCTTGACTAATTATGTCTGTAAGAACCCCATTTCCATATGTGGTCGCATTCTGAGGTACTGGGGGTTAGGCCCTGAAAATATCCCTTTTTTGGGGGGGACACAAGTCAACCCATAACACTATCCTTGTGGAGCTTATAATATAGAAGTCCCCTTTTACACATGAATAAGTTGAGACAAAAAGAGGCCAAGTGACTTACTCAAGGTCCACAGGTAGTAAATCACAAAGCCACAAACCCTAACCCTAACCCTAGGGTGTGACTCCAGAGCCCATACTCCATCTACCTTGCCACCCTGTCTTGCCAGCATGGGGTTTCTTCAGCTGATGGTCATTTATATAAAAGGAGCCTTTGCATATATCATCACTTCTAGTCCTTGTGACACCCTATGATGTAGATACTATTGTTATCATTTTACTGATAAAGAAAATGAACTCCAGGGGCGCCTGGGTGGCTCAGTCGGTTGAGCGGCCGACTTCGGCTCAGGTCATGATCTCGTGGTCCGTGAGTTCGAGCCCCGCATCGGGCTCTGTGCTGACAGCTCAGAGCCTGGAACCTGTTTCAGATTCTGTGTCTCCCTCTCTCTGACCCTCCCCCATTCATGCTGTCTCTCTCTGTCTCAAAAATAAATAAACGTTAAAAAAAATTTTTTTTAAATAATAAAAAAAAAAAGAAAAAAAAAAAAAAGAAAATGAACTCCAGAAAGATTGATCTTATTCAGTCCTCAAGAGGAGGGGCAGATTGAACCCAAGTGAGTGGACTGTACCCATGTTTTTGCAGCCATGCCAAGATCAGTGGCATTGTGGTGGGAAACTGGACCTCAGGAATGGAACCAGAAATCAACACAAGCAGTTAATGAAAAAGTTCTATCTCTAGGGCTGTCCATGAAGGCTGGTCACCCTGACTGAGGGCACTGGACTGGAAAAGAAAGAAGGATGTTGGCTATTTTTGTTTCTCTGGAGGGAAAAGAGTCTCCATTTTGGAGGTGAAACCATTCAGCATCTCGAGCAGCATCCCCCTGACTAGAATGCTAGCACACACAGATTGCACTTGCCCCAGATTTCATGTGGGTGGGTAAGTGAGGGAGGAGAGAGGTGCCTGCAGGGTAGGAAAGCATTTGGGATGTTCCGACATGCCAGGTCCAGAGTCCAGTGGTCTGTGAGGCTGGCAGGGGTAGCTGGTCCTGTGTAATTTGTCACAAGACCCTGGCATAGTCAGAGGAGGAGAGTGCCGCCATCCTGGGGAAGAAGGTCAAAGCCCCTCTCTGGAGCGTCCTGCCAGCTAGATCCTGCCATTCAGTTCTCTCAGTGATCCTACAGGGGACTCCACCCAGCACCCCAGTCGAGTTATGGTAGGGAATCATTTTGGGTCCTGCCTGCCTTTGAGAAGTTTCCAGAAGAGGCAACTACCCCACAGTGCTATGGGAGTGGGGAGCACTTAATTAATGAGGCTTTGGGGTGCAGTGACACCTATTCCTACGGGAAGTGGTGTTTAAGTAGAAGCCTAATGATAAACAAGCCTAAGTTGGCCAGAGGAAAGAGGCATCGTGTGTGGTGGGTGTACGTGTGTGCACAGGCGTGGGCTGGTTTCAGTGTTTGGTAGGGCAGAGAGAACCGCATGTGCAGAGGCTCAAGGGCACTGTGAGTATTGCCAGTCTGGTAGGTCTGGAGGAGAGGTAGTAAAGAGCTACTAAAGAGCTGAGCTGGAGGGAGGTAGGCTTCAGACCCTTGACAGGCCTCTGGTAGAATCCAGGGCCTGCCTCTACTCCCGGGGCTGCAGGACCCAGCAACTGTTAGCAACTATCTATCATGCGCCACCCAAATTAAGTCACTGAACTTCTCTGGGTCTAACTGAAAATTACTACGGTCATGGGGGTTGCCTCCTAAGCTCTCTTGGAGATCAAATAATGAAAACTAGCAAGTCTGACTTACGCTTTTCCACTTAATCCTCATAGCAACTCTCTGAATATCTCCTTATTACCCCCATGTAGTAGAGGAGAGGAGAAATGTTCACAGAAGGTTAAATGACTACCTTCTATCAGTCTTCGGTTCTCTGAAAGAAATTGCTCCCAGGCTTTCTGCCCAAATAGCTGAGTCTTTTGCTCTCGGGGGACTTTTACTCAGGGGAGAAGGATGATTGGTTAATAGCAGCAATGATGATAATAGCTGCCATTGTTGGGGACTTTCTCTTTGCTAGACGTTGTACCAAGCTGTGTATAGACAGGAGTCCATTTTAATCCTCCCGGCAATCTTATGAAGTAGGGACCTTTGTGGCCCCCATTAGAGATGAGGACACTCAGACTTACAGCAGTCGGTCAACTTGGCCAAGGTCATACAACCTACTGGGAAGGGGAGAGCTAGGCGGTGGCCCCTGGTGACTCACTCCTGCCACAGCCTAAGCTCCTAATCACTTCTCTGTGAAGCTTAAAAGGAACAAAGCTCTCCTAGCCCTACCTGTAGGTTTCTACATGAGAAAGCTGAGGACTGGAGAGGTGACAGAATGAACCTAAGGTCCCAGGATAAGGTGACCACGGAGTTAGTTGTGTGCCATTAATATCAACAATAGTAACAGTTATGAGGGCAGTGGCTGAAACACGGAAGCTTTTAAAGTTCGGAACCTTTAAAAAAAAATTTTTTTAACATTTATTCAATTTTGAGAGACAGAGAGAGACAGAGTACAAGCAGGGGAGGGGCAGAGAGAGAGGGAGACACAGAATCCGAAGCAGGGTCCAGTCTCTGAGCTGTCGGCACAGAGACTGATATGGGGCTGGAACTCACGTACCACGAGACGATGACCTGAGCTGAAGTCAGACGCTTAACTGACTGAACCACGCAGGCAACACCTCCCATGCCTTTTTAATTTAAGTGATCTCTACACCCAACCTGGAGCTCAAACCCACAACCCTGAGATCAAGAGTCACATGCTCTCCCGACTGAGCCAGCCAGGCGCCCCTAAAGACTGGAAACTTTTTGATCCTTGCTTATCCGGTAGATGTAAAATATCTTGAAGTTATTTTAATATTCATGACTTTATTAGAGTTTGACTATTTTTTAATGTTTATTAGATATTTATACTTAAGTATCTATGAATGGCCATATAGGTCTTTGCACATTTTTTCTTATTTGGTTGTTCATGTTTCCTATTCATTGATCGTAAGACTTTCCGTATGTCAAAAATTAATATATTTTATATAGCGCAAATATTTTTCCAGTTTCCTTTGACATCGCTTGTGTTGTTTTTACTTGTCTTGCAGAAATGCTTACTTTGCATCTCTGTCTTTTTCTTTATGGCTTCTGGGTTCAGGGAAGATCAGCCAACTTCCTCAATTGTTTTCCTGTCATCAGATTCCCCCCAGGCTCCCTCTGGGTCTGGGGGCCAGCTCAGAGGCACGTATAGACAAAATAGGGGCGCCACCCTAGGTTCCTCCCACGTGCTCTCTGGAGACCCTCTGCGTTTAACGGAGCCTTTTCTTTTCTTCCAGGTCTCTAGCCTCCCTCCAGACTGTAACAGAAGGATACAATCCCTTCAGAAAATTTGATTTTCATTTTGGATAAGCTAAGAGAAATCCCTCTTTTCTTCTGTCCTCCTCATCCTTTTGGAATGGAGATGCAGGGATGTTGGGGCAGACAAAATGGGATAAAATTTGGGGTTTGCCAGGAAATTTTTATTTGGCTGTGTGTGGAAGGAATGAAGGGAGATTTCTGAAAGTACTTTCAAACCCAAAAAATATCTCTAACAGTAAAACATAATTTTTTCAGAAGGAAGAAAACTGACATTAATCAAACACATTCCAGATGCTGAGCCAAGTAATTTTATATCTCATTCTCCTAAAAGTTTTATCTCTCTGTGGTCTCAGGTAGGGTCTTCCTGTTTCAAATGAGGGGGCTGTAGCTTGGGGAGCTTACATGGGAAGCTGTCACCTGTAAGTGGATCAGGGACTTGGATGCAGGCCCCTGGCCCCTGGCATAGCGGCTAAGGGCTCTGGAGTCGGTGGGCAGAATGTACCTCAGCTCTTTGGGTTACTGTCCGTTTGATCTTAAGCAAATCACTTAGCCTCTCTGAGCTCAGCTTCCTCATCTGTCAAATGAAAGTAAAATTACGTTTCCTCATATGGGTTCTGAGGCAGTGAAATAGGCAAAAGGATATAAAACACATTCTAATGCGTGGCCTGCAGAAAAGTCTTAATAAATTCTAGGAATAATAATAACAACAGCAATAACAACAGCTAATTTATTCTTTCCTCCCCATCGTGCCTCTATCATCATAAAGCATTCCAGCTGGATACTTTCATATTCTTAGCCTGCTCTGTGGTGATGATAACATAATAGCCGTGCTGTTCATAGCAGCTTTGTTCACAGGAGTCCAAAACAATGCAAATCCCATCAACAGGTGAACTGATAAATAAATTATAGCATATTAATATAATGGGAAGCTCCACAGCAACGGAAAAAACCTACCGGTAAATGCAACAACGTGATGAACATCACAGATTTTCAGAGATTCATTTACGGTAAGTAAGAGAAGCCAGATACAAGTATATGCTGTGTGATTATTTCCATGAAGTTCAAAAGCAGGCAAAACTAAACAATATCGATAGAAGCCACCATAGTAGTAGTTTCAGGGTGGGTAGGCACATGGGGGAACCTTCTGGGTTTGATGAAAATGTGTTCTATCTTGACCAGAGATACGGCTACAGACATGGCCACATCGTAAAAGATCACTGAGCTGTCTACTTAAGTGTACGTAAACGCTTTAAGGTCTGCATGTTAGTCCTCAAAAAATTATTAAGGGGGGGGGCAAATAAAAATGCAAATCTGGAAAAATGATGAAGCGAAAGTACTCAAAATAATAAAGATAGTAGTTACTATCACAGGCACTGTGTGAAGCACCTCCTATACTCAGTCTCCCATAATCCTCATAGCAGCTCCGGGAAGTCGGCAGTATATTTGAGATAGATGAGAAAACAGGTTACGTTCTTTGGCTCAGGACACTCACCCCCATAGGGCCAGGACTTGGCCCGGACTGCCTATCTCCAACACCTGTTCTATTACCTCTGACAACAAAAGAAACCTCCATGTAAGTTGTGGGGGCCAGCCTCCAAGATGGCCCCTGTTGACGTTCACTTTCTGGTGTTCACGCCCTTGGATGCGTGATTCTCTCCCATGCAGTAAAGCTGGCCTGGGATACCAACGGGATATGCGGAAATACAGAATGTGACTTCTCAGGCTAGGTGCTAAAAGACGCTGTGGCTTTCTCCTTAGGTTTGCTTAGATCTTTTGCTCTGGGGGAAAACCAGCAGCTACTTTGTGAGGACACTCAAGCAGTGATAGAAATGTCCTTGTGGTGAGACACTGAGGTCTCTTGCCAACAGCTGGCATCAGTATGGCATCTTGGGAGCAGATCCTCCAGCCCCAGTCAAGTCTTCAGACGACTGTCACCCTGGCTGAGACACCAAGTCAGGCAACCCAGCAAAGATGCTCATGACTTCCTGACCCACAGATACTGTGATATAATAAATGTTGTTTCCATTTTAAGTGGCTAAATTTGGGGGTAATTTGTTACAATTGAAAAATAATATATAAGAGAAGGACCGTGCATATTAAATGATGAGCAGCCCTTACACATGAATTAAAATCGTGAAGGAACTACTGAGTCAATAATCTCTGTCCTGCCTGAAGACTAAGATTCAGATGGCTGTTTCTCAACATAATAGCCTGGGTTTTAGTTGTTTTCTGGTCTTTACGATTCCCTTTAGCTTTAAAAAAAAATTTTTTTTAAACATTTATGCATTTTTGAGAGACAGAGAGAGAGAGAGAGGCAGAGTGCAAGTGGGGGAAGGGCAGAGAAAGAGGGAGACAGAATCCAAAGCAGGCTCCAGGCTCTGAGCTGTCAGCACAGATCAGGACCCGAGCCGAAGTTGCACACTTAACTGACTGAGCCACCCTGGAGCCCCTCCCTTTAGCTTTTTATTTTTGTGCTCTGTCCACACAGCTAAGGCCCAGCTCTCAGTCGTTGCATACTTTAGCTGTACCCTCTTAACCTTAGTGCTACAGGCCTGAATAATGTCAAATCTCACCAGGAAGAAATAAAAATTTATAACTTGTTTATTCATAAATTAGCCCTATCGGACCCCAGAGCACATCAATAGTTCAGTTGTGTTTGACAGCACCTCTCTTCATTAGGATGTTAATCATTAGTGTCAAGATTTGTCTGATTCTGTTGACATTAACCAGAGGTCACATTTTTGTCAGAACTCAGCATTTAAAGACTGGAAAAATCATAGGAGGTGGGAGAGCACCTGGAAATATTTTTGGCCCAGTCCTTGTCTCTAGGCGGATGCTTTAACTATATTTAAATGTATTCCAAGTTAGAGACTCACACAATATTCTTTGGTAGGAACTTCTGCTTTTCTACTTTTTGTTTACTCATAATCATCAAATAAGTCCCTTGCCATCCCACACAAATTTCTCCTGCTTTCACCTCAGCTCCTTCCCTTTAGCGTCATCTTCCAAGAACATAAAGAACAAGTGTTAAGAACTCTCTTTAGAGAAGCCCTTCTATATATTCACAGAGGGTAATTAAATCACAGCTTAGTCTTCCCAGCTGCAGGTTAAGGAGCCCCAGTTCCTCTGCACTGACTGCACAGGGGATTTTCCAGTCCTCTTGTCTCAGGTAGGGCCCTCCCCAACTGCTCCCACTCTTGTAAGCTTCAGTGTTTAACGAACGTAGCCGTGGCCTAGTGCAAAGGATAAAAATGATGCTTTTGCACTCCCACCTCCCTTACTGGATCACAGTTTCATTTTTAGAACTTATTTTCACAGCTTTAGACTCATAGATATGTTAGAGATGTAAAAGTAATTTTGTCCCACTTCCCCTAATTTTGTAGCTGAGGAAACGATGGCCCAAAGAGGCCCGCTCAAGGTCACTGAGTTACAGGACTGGCTGAGTTAAGTGTGGTCTTCCCGTCATGTGCCTTTCCCGTCTCTCCTGCTCAGCCTGGTGTCACCTGGGTGTGTCCCCTCACCTGTGCTGAATCTCTAGCCTCTTATTACAGCGGACAGCAATAGCACTTTGCAGCTGGTCCTCACAGTACTGTTTGCAGTACTGTTTGCAATAGAGTAAGACATGGGAAAAACCAGGGCCTCTATTCCATGGAATATTCCGAAGCTGTTAAAAAGAATGAGGAAGATTTAAACGTGCTGCTAGGGGGAGATCTACCAGATATATTATTTAGTGAAAAAAACAAGTCAACAGCACCTAGTAGAATAGCAAATAGAATGCATCATTCCACTTGTGTTCGAAAAAGGTATACACACACATGATTCTGTGCAGAGCTTTCTAGAAAGATACACATAAAACTGTTAATGACAGAATGGGGTTGATGGTAAAGACTTTTACTTACTTTTCATTTTATATCCTTCAGCATTGTTTGAATTTTTAACCATCTGCCTTTATTACTTTTATAATAAAAATAGTATAAACGTTTAAAGTGTTAATACTGAGGACTTCTATTTTCTTTTTTTTTTACTGTCACATGTCTCTATTTTTTTTTTTTTTTGAGAGAGAGAGAGAGAGCAGGGGAGAGGGACAGAGAGAAAGAGAGAAAGAGAGAGAGAATCTTAAGCAGGGTCCATGCTCAGCACAGAGCCTGAAGCGGGGCTCAATCCCACGACCCTGTGATCGTGACCTGAGCTGAAATCAAGAGTCAGATGCTTAACGGACTGAGCCATCCAGGTGTCCCTCCCATACCTCTATTGTTTGACTTTTTCCACTACCATGTATTACTTATATAATTAGAAAAAAGATATCAAAAAGCAGATATACATTAAAAATAATGCTCCACATCTGAAAACTGGTTCTATAGTAATGCTTTTTAAGACACAGGACACACAGATGATACACTCTGAACAGGGGAGATCAAGTCATCACATGGCAGTGGTTTCTCAGATGCAGCATGGGGTGTGTGTGTGTGTGTGTGTGTGTGTGTGTGTGTGTGTGTGTGAGTTGGGTGTCCCATGCCGCTGGAGTTGTTGGAAGTGGTTCTTGGTTGTCATGATGACTAAGGAGGTTGGTAGTGGTACCCAATCCCCTGGGATCGGGGGTGCTCACAATGCCGTCCCCAAAATGCCAGTGGAGACTTACCAAGACATGCTGGTGGAATATCTAAATGTAGAGTTTTTAAATGTCTCTGTCCATTCTCTCATTTAAACTTCACATCTCTTTTGAGGTAAAAAAAAAAAAAAAAAAAAGTATTCATTATTACCTCCTGTTAACGGAGAGGAAGGTCACCCGGGGAGGGAGGGAGGGAGTTCCCAGAGGAAGAAAGACGGCAGATGGTGACAGGATTCAACCTGGCAACCAAGAGGCAGGGGTATTTCCTGAATGTCTGTTCACAGAACAGCAAGGCCTGTGCCAGGCTAGTTATCTCTCTCACCATGGTTAATAGGATGGTGTATCCCTATTTTACAAACGAATAAACTGAACGCTTGAGATCAGACCACCAGCCCTAGGGCACCTGGCTGGTAAATGACTCAGCTCAAATGCCGGTCCGTATACTTCCAGAGCCCTTGCTCCCTGCACTTCCCCACGTGGCCTCGCTCACAGCCATTGGAGGCGACCAAGTGGCACCTGGAAGCAATTTCTCCTCTGGTTCCCCCCCACCCCCCAGGGCCCATGCTACTTTGGTAGGGAATTCACGGTGGGAAATTAACCTCTGTCTGCAAGGGCCAATTATGCAGTCTAGAATAAAAAGAGCAATGTGGGCCTGGACCCAGGCAAAACACTGGTTCCCCTTCCAGCTGCCTATGTAGGCAGCTAGGAAGGGCAAAGGAGGGGGCAGGGGAAATCCTATTCTATTTTGAGAAAATGGTTGTGTTTGATTATCCAATAATACCAAGCTATTAAGCTGGGACAGCTATGGATTTTCCCTAAATTTGGAAAATTGTGATCCATTTATTTCTCACTTTTAAAGAAATCTATTCGAAAGGAATTTAACTCCCCGATGCCTTGAGGTATGCAGGACTAGGAGTTAATGCAAACATCTCTTAGGAAAAACAAACAAACGGGAATTCAGACCTGCAAAAATCTGCTGGAGAGAGATACTGGGGAGAATGAATAGCTTCCAAGATAATTTCTTCCCATCAACCCAGTGACCCTGGCTTCTCTGCCACTATGTCCTCAAAAGTAGACACAATGAGTTTTGTCTTGCTACAGTATTTTGTACGTTGGCCAGTCCTCCTATCTTTGAGACTCATTTCAAGTATTGCCTCTTCCAAGAAGCCTCTCTGACCACTCCAGGCCGGTTGAGGGCCCTCAAAGTCCCAGAGTTCCCTTCTTTCCTGCACTGATCTCACTTGTCACAGGACTCTTTCTCTAACTGTACACACCTCACTCATGTCAGGATTCCCATGGCTTAAAACAGCACAGGCACTCAGGATGGGCTCTGCCTTGTGGATTCACTATGGTATGCGAACTCATTTTCTTACCAAAGTCAGTGTCTGATGTGAGCAAGGGACCCGAGCAAGAAACTGGACTTTATCAGGTGGATGAGAAAAAGGACATCATGAGGGGGCTGGGGTGGCTCAGTTGGTTAAGTGTCTGACTCTTGATTTCAGCTCAGGTCATGATCTCATGGTTCGTGAGATCGAGCCCCATGTTGGGCTCTGTGCTGGTGTAAAGCCTACTTGGGCTTCTCTCTCTTCCTCTCTCTGCCCCTCCCCCACTGGTACTCTGTCACACAAAATAAAAATAAACAAACTTAAAAAAAGGAAAAAGGACACTACGGACGGAAGGAATAACATGAACAAAAGCACGGAGGTATGAAAATACACGATTAAGCAATGGGTTGAGAAGAGGGAGTAGAGCAAAGTGGTGCCAAGCACAGTTTCTGAAATCAGACCTGAGAGGAAATTTTAGCAACATCATCACTATCTATGTGACTTGAGGTGATGTACTTAGTTTGTCCCTTGGTTTTCTTATTATAAGGCTGTAATTAGGTGTGTAAAAAGGACCACAGCGGCACGCATTCAGTGAGCACTTAACTATAGTTTTAAATATTGTTATTCTGAAAGGAGAGGTATAATTCTCTTGCAGGATGACCTGGACCCCACTGCTGCTCAGCCACTGTTTGCTCAGAAGTGCAGGATTTGATAACCAACCTGTGTCATTACCTTCATTTATTCATGTACTTCATTCATTCGTTCTACAAACATTCCTTGAGCAACGAGCATTGGCGAGGTGTTGCAAGATGCCGTGATAGCTTCAAAGCAAGATGGATTCCCAGCCCCCAGAAAGCTCAAAATCTTGTAGGAGAAATGAGGCATAGACACAAAGATATGGTCAAGGCAGAGTTAAAGGGGAGATGATCAGGTGCTAGGAGAGCCTGGAGGAAGAAGGAGCATTATAAGAGAACTCAGTTCACAGGAAAGGGGAACTTGTATCTTTCTCCAGTTCCTTTTAAAATTTTCTCTTAAAATGGGTTGCTGGCAAATTTATCATGGCTCTGTCGATGACCATTCTGCTTGGGGTTTGTTGAGCTTCTGAGATCTTACTGTGGGTTTACAGTTTATATCACATTTGACAAAAATCATCATTATTTTATCGTATTGTTTTACTGTCTTCATCTCTCCCTTACCTTTCCTCCTTTGATCCTAAGAACTTATAATTACATGTCACATGGGCTTTAATCACATGTTAAACCACTTGATATTGTCCCATGGGTCACAGAGGTTCTGCTTATTTTTTTCAGCTATTTTTCCTCTTATCTCCCTCTGCTTTGGTTTGGATAATTTTGATTGCCCTACACGCAGCCTCTTTTTTTCTGTAGTGTCTAATCTGCTGCTCAGTTTTCCATGACATTTTCATTGCAGATATTCCATTTTCAACGTTTTTTTTTTTTTTTTTTTTTTTTTTGTATTTTTTTTTGGGACAGAGAGAGACAGAGCATGAACGGGGGAGGGGCAGAGAGAGAGGGAGACACAGAATCGGAAACAGGCTCCAGGCTCCGAGCCATCAGCCCAGAGCCTGACGCGGGGCTCGAACTCACGGACCGCGAGATCGTGACCTGGCTGAAGTCGGACGCTTAACCGACTGCGCCACCCAGGCGCCCCGCAGATATTCCATTTTCGATTCAAGTTTCCATTTCTCTGAAATTCTCTATTTGTTCCCTCCTTATGTTCATGTTTTTCTTTAACTCCTTGAACATAGAGCAGCCATTGGAAAGTCCTTTTCTGTTCATTTCACCATCGCTGTGATTTCTGTTTCTATCAACTTATTTTTCTCTTAGTTATGAGTTCCATATCCTCCTTCTTTGCAGATGTGGTAGGTTTGTATTGTATGCTGCACACTATGGATGCTAGGATGTTGGGCCTCTGGATTTTTGTCCTCATCTTTTAAACAGTGTCAAGTTTGGGTTTAGGTAGGCAGTTAAGTGACTTGCAGAGCAGCTTGATCCTTTCAAGGCTTGTTTTGGCTTCACTAAAATAGGCCTAGGGATGCCTGGGTGGCTCAGTTGGTTGAGCTCTGATTTCAGCTCAGGGCATGATCTTGTGGTCCATGAGTTCGAGTCCCACGTTTGGGCTCTGTGCCCTCAGAGCCTGGAGCCTGTTTCAGATTCTGTGTCTCCTTCTCTCTCTGCCTGCCACCCTCTCCCCCCACCCTTGGCTCACACTCTGTCCCTCTCTCTCTCTCAAACATAAATAAACATCAAAATAATTTTTTATTATTTAAAAAAAAATTTTTTTTTAACGTTTTATTTATGTTTGAGACAGAGAGAGACAGAGCATGAACGGGGGAGGGGCAGAGAGAGAGGGAGACACAGAATCGGAAGCAGGCTCCAGGATCTGAACCATCAGCCCAGAGCCCGATGCGGGGCTCGAACTCATGGACCGCGAGATCGTGACCTGAGCTGAAGTCGGCCGCTTAACCAACTGAGCCACCCAGGCACCCCCAAAATAATTTTTTAAATAGGCCTAAAGTAGACTTTATTCTAGTGCCAGGTTTACTCAATCCTAAAGCATGGTCTTTTGGGAGGGTCTCTACTGAATGCCTGGGGTGTTCAGCAAGGTCTCCCTGCTCTGCACGGTTGGAATTTAAACATCTCTCACCTTGTGTGAGTTGTAGCGTGCAGCCGGTAGGGAGTTGTTTTATTCTCTGGTAGCTGTTTGTTCCCCCAGTAGATGTTCTTTGTCCGGCCTCATGGGGTCTTTCCCTGCACACGTGAAGCTCAGCATTTGGCTGGAAGCTCAAGAGGATCTCCACGTGGATTTCTGGACCCTTTCCCATTAGCACTCTGTCTCACAAATTTCTGATTTGCCAGTTGCCCTCAACTCAGTAAGAACACTGTGCTCCGTCTGACCTTTCCTCCTCTGCAGCTTGATAACGTTCCTTTGAGCTGAGAGCTCGGGCAACCGCCAGCTCACATTGCTTGTTTTGTTTCTCTTAGAAACCATATTTTTATTTTTGTGCTGTCTCTGTCCAATATCTGAAAACAGTAATTTCATATATTTTGTCCATGTTCACAATTGTTTACAGTAGCATGGCTGGTCCAGTTCCAGTTACTCCATCATGGTCAAAAGTGGAAGTGTGGAAAATGGGGAATTGGAATAGTTTCTTGAAGAATAGGTAAGATTTGGACATAAAGCAATGAGTGAGGAGGCTCATTTCAGGCAGAAGAAACAGCATGAGTAGCAAATATTTATTGAGCCCCTGCTGTGTGTTATGCACTGGGGATTTTGTGATGAATAAGACAAATGGAGACTTGCCCTAATGGAGCTTACAGCTTGTTCTGATCTGTGTTCATTATAACCATTCTCTGGATGCCTGCTCTGTGCAAGACAGTGTGCTGGTACAGGAAGTTGATGTTACAAAGAAGAATAAAACACAATTTCTGTCTTCAGGGAGTTCACAGTATTTGGGGGGAGAGAGATAAAGAGTTACTTCCAACATAAAGAAGTGGGTGAGATGACAACATTATGCCTATGGCGCTATGGGAGAGGAAAGGCAGACTTTTAGGTCTAGCTTCCTTTATGATCTATGTATGCACTGTGTCTCCAAGAATGAGTAAGAATTAACTTGGAGTAGAAGGGGTGGAGGGGGCCTTCCAGACAATGGCAACAAAAGCACAGAGACACAGGTACCTACAGGAAGCTGTAAGTATCTCAGTGTGGCAGTATGAGATGGGGCTGGAGAGGCAGATGGGCCCTTGAGGGGCTGTGTGTGCCATGTTAAGAGTCTAGATTTTGATGGCAATGGGGGAGCCATGGAAAGCTTTTAAGCAAGGGAATGATACCCTGAAAATTCCTATCCTTGACATCTCCCAGCTGGCAGGAAACATATAGAATATTCAAGGAGAATTTATGGGACTGGGAAGGGCTGTTAGAAGTTAACTCTCTTCCACCAGGAACCTGAAGGACCTTTTTGTAAGAGCCATTTGGATTAAAAATACAAAAAGCAGTACGAGACACTTACAAACAAATCCTATGGTGTCTAAATTCCATCAACGGAGATATAGAAAAGCAACAAATACAGCAGGCAAAGATGAGTTTCTTCAGGAAGGTGGTGGGTGGGGAAGAAATATATAATTTTAGAGCTATAATGGTCCTTGAAAATCATCATGTTCTTTGCCTAAGTTTTATAATTACAATGGAGGCAACAGAGACCTAGAGACATGGGAAGCGGAATGGGGGCAGCAAAAAGAACTTTTGGCTGACCTGAGTTCGAATCCTGACTTGGTTGTTACTAGCTGTGACCGTGGGCAAGCCACTTAAGCTGACTGAGTTTTAGATTCTTTATCTTAAACTAGAGGACAACAAAATCTACCTTGATGGATTGAAGTAAGACATACATGAAATCAGTGAAGTGGCTTCCAGTGAACCTAAACTAAGCTTGCTTATGTAGTATCATCAACTCAGACATTCCATTGCTTATGATTAACATGGAAGGAGACAGCCCATAGGAGTAAAGTTCCTTTGGGAACAGCCCCAAGAAGTGAGGGGGGGGGGATGATAGTGGATTCAAGATAGCTGCAGATTCTTTGTCACTAACCCCATTAGAAGGTGGGCTTTATTTTATTTTCCCTCACCTTGAATCTTTGCTGGCTCTGCGATTACTTTAACCAAGTGAATTAACCATCACGGTGGATATGACGCTATGCTAGTTCTGGGCCCAGAGCTTATGAGAACAAGTGACCTTGCTTCTTTCCCATTGAATGTTGACTCTTGAGATCCAGCTATCATGAAAAGTAGTCCAAGCTGGCCAAGTGGCAAGACCACTTGGAGACACAGGGGTGCCAGCCTTCCATCTGACACCATGAAGGCACCAAGCATACGAGGAGAGCCACCTTGGATATTCTAGTCCTAGCTACCATATGACTGCAGCTTCATGAGAGATTCTAATCAGGATTCACAGAACTGCCTGGTCAACCCACAGAATTGTGGAAAATAACACAGGGTTGTTATTTTAAACCATTGAGTTTGGAGTAGTTTATTATATAGCAAAGGACATCCAGGAGAAATAGGGAAGTTAGTTCTCCCCACCTCTGGGCCCAGAGTCAGGTCTGAGCCTTTCTGGGAAGTAGAAGGAGCCAGCATATTCTGGATCCAAGAAGTGCTGCTTTGGGACCCTAGGACCAAGGTTTATCACAGAGGGAGGGCAAGAGTCCTTCTCTCCTTTTCTCTAGGGAACAGAATGCTTATGGGGCAGGGTAGATAGGGTGACAGTTTGAGGGTTTGCAGCTTTGCGGGTACTTGGGGCTAGCTCCTTGGGCAGAAGAACTGATAGCCTTGTGGACTCCAACTGTAGGGCTGAGGCATAGTGTCACCTTCCCAGTGACTTGTAGGAAGAGGGAATATTAACAAGCAGTGTGACATAAAGGGACCATAGCAGACTTCCTGACCACACGTGAGGCCCCTGGAGTCTTCCAGAAAACCCTGAGCAAGACTTTGAGTGAGTTGGATGTCTCTTATGAATTGTTGAGGGAGAAATCCTAGAAATCTGGAGGGCTGCCATCAATGAAACCATAGGCTAATGAGGTCTGGGGACACCCAGGTTTCATATGTAAACCTCTTCACATAATGTTTGCTTCATGATAAGTGGTCAATATGTGACAGCCTGTATCATTAGGGAATTGGCCCTAATACCCAGGGTCATAGAGCACATTAACAACAGAGCAGCCTAGCGCTTTCTTGCCATGAGATGCTGTCCCCTGCTGATTGCTCTGGGGTTAGTTCAGTGTCAGCAGCAGTCACCCCAAGAATGCAGAGCTCAGATTACTCCCCAGAGACTCAGGCAAATCCTGTCAGGTTCCAAAGAACCTGCATATGTAAGTCCTGACTTCAGCACGAAAGATAATACTCTGACTTGGAGGGTTATAAATCACTGGATCTTAAAGCAAAAGTTATCTTTATTGGACAGTTTAACAGAGGAAGCTAGAAAAAGCAAATGACAGTCGTGAATTTAAGACAAAATCTGTGCAACAGTTTTAACTTGGTTAAACAAGTGCAGTGTCCCTCAGTAGGGCAGCTGTAGGAGAAAGGAAGTTCCACTACCAGCTTTCGTCTTAATGGTGAGAAGAAGAAAGACCCTGAGCTTTCGAATCTATAGCTGAAGTTTATCCTTTGTTTCTTTCCTCCTGAAGCTTGGCTTTTGATTAACATGAGGACCCAGTGAAACTCTCTAGACCCTAAGGGAATAAGAGAAAGCTCCAGGCTAGCTTCTTTTATGGGGTGAATATTCATGTCCTCCCCAAATTCCTATATTGAAGCCCTAACCTTCAATGCGATGGTATTTGATGGTGGGGACTTTGGGTGGCAATTAGGTTTGAGGTTAGGTTGAGGCTAGGACCCTCACAATGGGATTAAAAGCTCTTCTGAAAAGACAAAGACAGCTCTCTCTGTCCCTCTGCAGGCACATTAATGAAAGGCCATGTGAACATACAATGAGAAGGTGGCTGTTTACATCCCAGGAAGAAGGCCTTTACCAAGAACCAAATCTGCTGGAACCTTGATCTTGGACTTGAAGCCTCCAGAACTATGAGCAATAAGTGTACAATGTTTAAGCCACCCAGTCTATGGTATTTTGTTA
Source organism: Panthera uncia (assembly GCF_023721935.1). NCBI lineage: Eukaryota > Metazoa > Chordata > Mammalia > Carnivora > Felidae > Panthera > Panthera uncia. The sequence continues at coordinate 59,452,844 of NC_064808.1, forward strand.
TAATATCCAGAGCAAAATAAAATAACTTTCTTGCTCATTCCAAGGAAATGGAATATCATCCAGGCTCCATGGTATAGTAGAAAAGACATTGGAATCTAGAAAATCAAGATGGAGCTCTGTTGTAGCCAGTTTCAAGCTGGATGACACTGGAAGTCACTGGACCTCTCTGAGCTTCCTTTTCTTTATCTGTGAAATAGGACAAAGAATCCCTTGCTTTGCCTATCTCACTTAGAAGTTGTTAGGATCAAATGAGACCATGGATATAAAAGAAACTATAGGAGGTATTTCTGGCTATGGCTGAGTGAGGAGGCTGGCTAATCTTCTCCCCTTAAAAGGAACTGTAAAGTTGAACAATACTGACAAAAACAACCATTTCAACACTCTAAAACTTGACCAAAGGCAGTATGTGACAAGCTCAGAACAATCTCAGAAGTGTTTTACGCTTGGAACACTGCTTGATTCTAGGTAAGAACACTGGGACTCCATAGTGTTACTCCCTTGGGCTCTTCCCATCCTCCACAGCACAGAGGTTCCACCAGGAGGATTGTCGGCTTGGCTGGTGACGTTGAAGGGCCAGTTGACTGACAGCAGCAAGTGGTACCCATGGCCAGTGACACTATCAGAGGAAGTGATGCTCCTTGGCAGCAGGCAAGTAGAGAGGGCCATTGGCTCTACTATCATGAGGTCATTACTGGGGTAAGCATATTCTTGTCTGAGACGTTAAGGAACAGTGGAGATCAGAGTGGGCCCAGACTGTCCACATACTCCCGGCCATCCCTGAAGGTATGTGCACAGAGGAGTTGAAAAAGGCCCCAGTGGAAAGCAAGGCTGGAACAGACTTAAAAATGATCTGGATTTTGAATGTGCTCCCCTCCTCTCCCCCACACATGGCTTGATGTGTTTGAGCATAATATATGTCCAATTACTTCACTGATTGGCCACTAAGCTATGCAGACAGAAGCTTAAAAAGCAATAATGAAAAATAATCAAACAGAGACACCAGTGGCCACACTGTGGGAAAGAAAGATTTCAGATATTTAACCTAGGCATGTTCTAAACACAGAAAAACAACAACAACAAACAAGAAAAAAAGAGTGGTAAACAACTCTTGTTTGTAAAACAACAATCATGAGAGAAAATCAGAACCCAGAGTTGTTACAATATAGTAACTAAAATGTCCAATTTTCAACAATAACAGGAGCACAAAGAAACACAAAAGTAGGACCCAATAATCAGCAACAAAAGCCAAAAACAGAAACTGAGAGTGAACCTAAATGTTTTCATTAGCAGATAAATATTGCAAAGCAGCCACTAAAAAAAAAATGTTCAAAGACCTAAAGGACATCACGTCTAGGAAACTAAAGGAAAGTATGGCAACAATTAATCAACAAACATAGAATGTCAACAAGGAGACAGAAACTCTAAAAAGGAACCAAAAGTAAATTCTAGAGCAATACAGTACAATAAAACAAAAATTCACTAAGAAACTCAAGAACAGACTCAAGATGGCTAAAGAAAAGCTCAGTGAACTTGAAGATAGATCAATATAAATTATACAATCTGAAGAACGGGGGATAAATATTTGAAGAAAAAGGAATAGAATGTTAGAGATCTGTAGAATAACATGAAGCATACCAACAAATATAACGTGGGCCCCAGAAGGAGCAGTCAGGGAAGGGGCAGAAAATATATTGAGGAAATAACAGATAAAATGACCCCAAAGTGGATAAAGGCATTAATCTATACATCTAAGGAACTCAAGGAATCCTGGATAAGATAAATGCAAAGACAGTCATACACAGACACATCATAATCAAACTATTAAAGCCAAAGAATCTTAAAAAAAGAAAAAAATGACTCATTATGTACAGGAGAACATCAATATAATTGTCTGACTTCTCATCTTTTTTTTTCTTGTTTATTTATTTATTGTTTAGTAACCTCTATACCCCACATGGGGTTCAAACTCATGACCCTGAGATCAAGAGTCACACACCCTTCGAACTGAGCCATCCGGGCACCCCATGACTTCTCACTTTGAACAACAGAGGCCAAAAGAACTGAAAGAAAAATAACTGTCAACCAAAAACTCCACATCCAGCAAAACTCTCCTTAACAAGTAAAGGCAAAATAAAGACATTCCCAGATCAACAAAAATGAAGAGAATTCATTGCTAGGCGATATGCTTTACGAAGTCTTTCAAGCTGAAAGGAAATGATGCCAGGATTTATTCTCAAATCCATAGTTAGAAGTGAGGAGCATGAGAAATAGAAAACATATGGGTTAATATAAAAAAATCAGTAAATACATATTTTCTCATTTCTTCTCTTAACATCTTTTGAAAACATAAGATTGTGTAAAGTAATAATTATAACACTGAATTTAGGTTTATCATTTATATTATATATTATCTGCCTATCTATGTGTGTAGATATATAGATCAATAATAACATAAAGAAAGGAGGAAGGGATTGTCATCTTGGAATAAAGTTCCTAAATTTTACTGGAATTCAGTTAGTATTAATCTAAAGTGGACTATAATAATTTAAGATTCATACCACAATCTCTAGAACCACTAAAAAGTCCTTTAAAATATGGTTAAAACAATCAACAAAAAAATAAAATCTAAAAATCTTTATTGAACACACCACAAAGAGGCAGGAGAGTGGGAACACACGAATAAAAAAGATAAGGGACATATAATAAAATACACAGCAACATGGCAAATATAAATAGAATAATATTAATGATATTAAATGTGAATGGTCAAAATAATCCATATAAAAGGTGATTATTGTCAAAAAGCAAGATCCAATTATATACCATCTATAGGAGGCATACCTTAGATTCTAAGACACACACAGGTTGAACGTAACACAAAACAAAACAAAAACCATAAAAACAGAAACCAAAAGAGATCTGTAGTGGCTACTATAACATTAAATAGAACCAGGACAAGAATTATCTGTAGAAATGAAGAGGGGCATTTTATATTAATAAAAGAGCCAATACATCAGATAATGTGACAATTGTAAAGGGATATATGGTTAACAACCTCAAAAAGCCTCAAAATTCATGAATCAAAAACTGAGAGAGCTGAAAGAAAAAATAGATCATCAGAGACTTCAAGAGCACACTCTCAATCACTGATAGGAAAACGAGACAGGAAATCAGTGAGGATATGAAGGACTTGAACAACACTGTAAACTCAGTGGGCCTACCAGACATTTACAGAACAATCTACTGACGGGACTGCTGAACACACATCCTTTTCAAGCAAACATGGAACATTGTCAAGATCTGCCATATGCTAGGCCATTAGACAAACATCAATAAATGTAAACTAATTGAAATCATACAGGGTGTCTCATTTTATCACATATTGGAAATCAACAACAAAAAGAAATATAAAGCCTCTGCGTCCCTCTTCTGGTTTAACAAAGCATGGCCTGCAGTAACCAGATGATGGGGCAGCTGTCTCTCTCCTGGGAAAGGAATACTTCTGGAGGAAGTAAGAATTCTGTTCCCACTGAGCCTCTTTTTTCCTCCCTTATAAATACCTCTCTTTCTCCATTCAGTTAGAAGTTGCAACCCCAAGAAAATGGGTGGTACTATACCTATTAGAGGCCTTTAAGTGGGTTGATATTCAATGTCAGAAACCATAAAAAATGGAGTATTCATCTACATGACCCTAAACACCTACAGGATAGTTACAATATATGCAGATCTTAAGAGTGATCCTCTGAGCAGTATTCAGTAGGTTAATTCATGCTCAGAGAAGTGCAGGTTTAGTGAACCTAACCAGGGTCATGTGTTACACAGGGTGTTTTAATATCTTATTCCCTGAATCTTTACCAAAACTCTATGAGGTAGGCATGATTCTCATTTCACAGATGAGAGAACTGAGGCTCAGAGAGGTTAAGTTACCCAAAGCCACACAGGGGTAAGGCCTGTGACATGAATTCACCAAATTTAGAAATTTTGTTAATGGAGAATAGGGTTACAGAGAATTCAATGCAAAGAAGCAATGGAAAAATGAATTTTTCTCTTACAAATTTAACAATGAGTTCGTAAGTGACATTTGAATGATTTTACTTGATGAGGGCATTGAAATATTTTATGATAACATTTTTAACATTTTTAATATAATGTGTGTGTGGAGTGGCGGGGGGGGGGGGTTGGTGGGGAGGATAGGAATTCATTATTCTCATGCTACAGGTGAGAAAACCAGAGCTGAGACACAGACCATGGAAGTGACTTGTCCAGTGTGACAGAGCTAAATGGGGGCAAAGCAGGATGTAGAACCCAGGCCTCCCAGACCCTGGTGAGTGTGGAAAACAGCAGTTGTATTGGGTATCAGGGCTCCGTAACTGAAAAAATGCAAGCTGTGTGTAGGCAATGAACTCCTGACCCAAAATTAGGTCACCTGCCCTCTGCTGGAGGGGTGTTGAAACCTACCTCCAGAGGGCAGAGGGGTGTTGAATAGCCTGTGCCCCTGGGAACAGATAGGAAGGGGGGTGTCCCCATCCCCAGAGAGCCGACGACGTGTGTGTTAGGGCAGGATGCCCCCACAGCTCACTCCTCCACCTACAAGCCTCACAATCCCCTTTCCCTTCCTAAAGGCTGACCATCATCCCTAAATCCTCTCCGTTGCTCGGCCAAGTCCACCTATCCTTCCTGAAAGAGCAGCAAGAAGGTAGCTCTTTGCTGTGACTCTACACTGTGCTGTCTGCACAGGCCCATTGTTCTTCCTGTTTTTCCTTCATTCTGCCCGAGATGCAGTCCTGACTCGTTGTGTGGAGTTCTACCAGGCTTCACTTAGCTATGTGCCACGCCACTGGGTTTCAAACAGCAGGGGACTCCAGAGTTTTAGACCTGCAGCTCGTGTTCGGTGAATGGGATTTTTATGAGGCCGCCGCAATCAGTCTTGCATACAGGGTGCTAAAAATTTTTATGGCTGGCTGGGATTTGTTGGAAGCGCCAAGCTGGAACGTGATGGAGTTTCCCATTAGAGAATGTCCCCAGGAAAGCGGGCTTGCATGGTTCCCTGGTACTCGGAGGTGTCAGAGAGCTGGTTTTATGGAAAGCAATTTCCTCAGTAAAGAAAAAATATGCTCCAGAGACGGAGCGATTTCAGCACAGGGGCCCTGCCACCCTGGGTTTAACGGGCTTCCTTAGCAGGCGGTCCCTGGTGATTGCAAAGACAAATGGGTCCTACCCATTCTGGCTGCTAGCAAACTTTTCTTCCCTTCCGTTCTTTAAAAACACACATTTAAAAAATAAATAATAAAAAGGTTTGAAATAAAGAAAATGAGCTGTAATGATATCAACTACTCAATAGTATTGTTCACATTGTTATATATGCACATATATTTTTGACATAGTTTGGACACAGCTACGATACAGTTTTATAACTTTTCTTTAACATTTTATGATAGACATTTGAAGTCATGAAAATTGCTTTGTAGACCTCATTTTAAGTAACTTTATAATGTTCCATTAGGCAGATATACCATAAAGTGGTACCATTTTCCATATTGTTGGATATGGAGGCGGTTTCTGATTTTTTTTTTTTTATTATAAATAATGGCACCATGAACATCTGGGAACATATAGTTTTGCTCATATTTCCAATGAGTTCCTTGAAATATATTTCTAGAAGTAGAATTACTGGATCAAGGATGTCACATTTAAAAATTTTTTTTTTAACATTTATTTATTTTTGAGACAGAGAGAGACAGAGCATGAACGGGGGAGGGTCAGAGAGAGAGGGAGACACAGAATCTGAAACAGGCTCCAGGCTCTGAGCCATCAGCACAGAGCCTGACGCAGGGCTTGAACTCACAAACTGCGAGATCATGACCTGAGCCGAAGCCGGACGCTTAACCGACTGAGCCACCCAGGCGCCCCTACATTTTAAAGTGTCCTGATATATATGGCCAACTTGCTTTCCCTTAAGGTGTTATCAGTTTACACTTCCATTGACCGTATATGAGAATGTATATATTACCGCACACTTGCCAACACTGAGATCTTCAGTTTTTAATGTATCTATTAATTTACAAAATACAAATGTCATCTCATTGTGTCTTAACTTGCATTTTTGAAGTTTATTTATTTATTTTGAGAGAGACAGAGAGACAGAGAGAGAGAGAGAGAGAACGAATGAACTCCAAGCAGGCTCTATGCTGTCAGTGCAGAGCCCAACGTGAGGCTCAAACTCACAAGCCATGAGATCATGACCTGTGCCCAAACCAAGAGTCGACGCTAACCAACTGAGCTACCCAAGCGCCCCTTAACTTGAATTTTTGGATTAATAGTAAGGTTGAATGTTTTGCTCATATGTGTATCAATTATTTGCATTTCTTTTGTTCTACTAATATCTTAATGTTTTTTCTCTTTACTATAGAAAGGATTGTCTGCTATATTTGCTACTATATATATATAAAATATAACACACACACACACACACATATATATATAATTTTTTTCTTACCAATTTGATGTTCCTGGCAAACCTCTCAAGCAAAACCCAAAGGGAGACCCTTTGTACATCTGTACAATGATCAACCCAAGGATGTCCCAGGCCCCAGCATTTCTTTATATACCATTCTTTCTTGCCCTTATCACCTACCTGCCTACCTTTACATGATACCTTTTATGTGCTAAGCACTAGGACTGGAGTTAAAAATATGGCTCCTGCCCCAAAGGAACTCACAGTCAGTGGACCGAGTGTGTATATGTAATCAGAGGCACTTAGAGAAAGCACTTTGGGTCACTAGGGCTCAGAGGTGGCTTGGGGAGATGGGGGTAGAAGTCCTCGCCTGGCTTACACCGTCACAGGCAAGTTTCCTCTGGTCTACCAGGTGACAGCAAAGCACAGGAAGGCCAATCAAAGATCGAAGCACGAGGCTCCACTTCAGCACCTTGACCATGTGGTTTGGAAGCAATAAGGTAAGCTTTGGAATCAGGCACTGCCCCTGACTACCTGTGGGGCCTTGGACAATTTACTTCTCCTCTCTGGGCCTTAGTTTTCTGATCTCTACAATGGGCCATGCAATCATCTGTGAGAAATAAAGCACATGGTAGAATGTCTGACACAGAGTGGGTACATTTCCTTCTTTATTAAGCTCATCCTTATTAAGGATGTGCCCCACCCTCTTTAAAATCAATTAGAATTTTCTCTTTTTAAAAATTTCTCTCCATGTGAAACAGCCCAACTTCAGTGAATAATCTTATCTTCTGTCCTCTGCCTGAGAGAGTTAACCACAGATGGGCCCAAATGCAGGCTGTGACCTGCCCTGCTCCTTGGAGGACACTGCGCCTGCCCCCACCTGCTCCCTTCTGGCTAACCATAGCTCTGATTCTAGCTCCTGTTAGATCAGCCTCTGGGCCGCTGAAGTATTCCTTAAATCAGAGTTATATGGCCAACTGTGTCCTTCCAGCTGTCTTCTTTCTGCTAATAAAGCTCTTACATGAGGCTCCCAAACAGTCCGAAATCTGTTTTGACCTTGGTGTGGTGATGGTTAATACACAGAAAGCAAGAGAGAGTGAGAGAGCATATGCACCTGCATGTGGGGGAGGGGCAGGAGGAGAGGGAGAAAGAGAGAGAATCCCAAGCAGGTTCCACACCCAGTGCGGAGCCCAACACGGGGCCTATCTTACAACTCTGAGAGCATGACCTGAGGTGAAATCAAGAGTCAGATGCTTAACTGACTGAGCCATCCAGGTGCCCCTGGTGATGGTTAATTTTATATGTCAACTTGACTGGTTCATGGGGTGCCCAAATATCCAAACAGTATTTCTGGATATGTCTGTGAGGGTATTTCTGGATGAGATTAGCATCTGAATTCATAGAATGAGTAAAGCAGATTGCCCTTCCCAGAACAGATGGGCAGGCATTACCCAAACCTCTGAGGGCATAAATAAAACAAAAATGTGGAGGAAGGGAGAATTTGCTCCCTCTGCGTAACTGCCCGAGCTGTGACATTGAACTGGGCATGATACCACTGGCATTCCTGGTTCTCAGGCCTTTGGACTAAGAATGGTCCAAAGGCCTGAGAACCCTGAGGTTCCTGGCTCTCTTAAGTCTCCAGGGTACAGAGAGCAGATCATGGGACTTCTTAGGTTCCATAATTAATGAGCTAAATCCTTATGCTAAATCAATCAATCTATCTATCTCCCTTCCTCCTTCCCTCCCTCCCTCCTTTCTTTCCCTCTTTCCCTCCCTCCCTCCCACTCATCCATCCATCCATCCCTCTCTTTCCCTCCCTCCCATCCATCCATCCATCCCCACTCATCCATCCATCCATCCATCCATCCATCCCTCTCTTTCCCTCCCTCCCATCCATCCATCCATCC
>NC_064808.1:59461214-59531440 GCF_023721935.1 Panthera uncia
ATCCATCCATCCCTCTCTTTCCCTCCCTCCCATCCATCCATCCATCCATCCATCCATCCATCCAATTGGTTCTGTTTCTCTGGAGAACCTAACACAGTCCTGTTTCTGGATGCCTGTTATGGTCACCTGAAAAAGGCCTCCGTAGGCCAGTCCTGCCTTGCTTCTATGAGACCTTCTTCCAAGACTGACCTCCCTGAGGTCCTTGGCCTATGTGCCTCCATTCTGGAGTGTGAAATCTGTGGCCAGATCCTGGCCAGAACCTTGGCTGAGGCCTGCATCCTTCTCACTTGGCAGCTCCTGTCCAGCATCGGGAAGTCAGTCTAGTGCCCGATGCTAATGTTTTTTCAGTGCCCTGAAGGTTGGGAGAAACTTATGGCCAGAAATGAATATAATTTAGATGAATATCACAACTGAAATCAATAGCACAGTCACTAAGCATGAAGTCGAACAGACAATTTCCCCAGGAAGGGTACCCTGACCATCTCTTTTTTTATTGCCTTTTCACAAATCCAGTGACTTCAACTGTCATTCTGATTCATGAAGCCAAATTCCGGTCAAAGTTCTTCCCTTGGTTTCCTTCCTTTCCAGAAAACCTACTTCTTGAGAGGGACCCCCAGCTGATTTCCCACCTCCATGTATCTTTGTAAAAACGTTGGTGGGGCAGCAGCCAGGTGGCCTGGCACAGCCCTCATGACAAACTCATCAAGCCACCAGCCCTTAGAGGAGCAAAGAGGAGCAAAGACCCACAACATAATAAGCCAGCGAACTGGGACAGGCTCCTCCATCCCAGGGGCCATGAGGTTGAATTCTGTAGCACAGTTTCCAGATCTTTAATTCAGAGAGCCAGAGATCTCACTGGGAGGGCTGCCTCTGTCTTTAACCCCTATGCGTTCCGCTTTTCCCTGATGGTCCTGGTAGACCCCTTTCTCTGCAGGAGGACAAGGTCTCTGGAGCCAAGGCCCTAAAGAAGAGACATGGCTGCTGGTCCATCCCACTACCTGCAGGATCTCTCCGGCAAAAGCTGGAAGGAAGAGGAGACCGGTGCTGGTGCTTACTTCACACCTATGTGCCAGGCGATCCCCCATTTAATCCTTGTGATAACCCCGCCCTGGAGAGCACTGCTCCTGATTTCCAGAGGAGGAAACTGAGGTAGAGTTTTTCTGCTGTCTGACATAAAGCAGGTGCTTGATAAATGCTTGTCAAGCTGAATCATCTTCAGGTGCTTGAGAAATGCTAAAGCTTTCTGAAAACATGAAGAACTGTAACTCATATTGTCAATGTGCTTTGCTGTGCTGAATGAGGTTCAGGAGGTACAAGACAGCATTTACTGAGTTTCGGGTGTATTCACACAGGAGAGACGCTAACTGTCCCTCACACGTGTGCTCTCCCATCTCGGGTCTGGACTCATGGCTGCCCAGCTAAGGACGACATTGCTCAGGTCCCCGTTCACCTAGGTGGGGCCGAGGCACTGGATCGCACCTATGGAATTGAACATCTCCTCAGTCTAGGTGGTTAGGAAGCAGGTCTGCCTCTTCTCCCTTTTCTCCTATTTTGCAGATGACTCTGAAGCTCTTGGGGATGGAAGAGCCACAAGACAGAAGGAGTCTGGGTCTCTGAATCATGCCTGGAATTAGGAAATGTTGCCTGCCAACCAGGAACACTGCATCAAACTGATGCATGGATAAGATATATGTACACAAGCCTCTGAAACTGTGGGGTCTGTTTCCTACCATAACTGGCGTTATCCTAGTATAGTGGATGTGGTTTATATTCCTGGGCCTCTTTGCCAGTGGACGTTCGGGGTGTGGCAGATGATCAGGGGACACAGAGCTCTGATTAAGCCTTTCTCGTACTCCTTCCCTTATGCCCTTCAACACGAGCAGCCACACCAGACTGTTCCCACCCCTTTTGGCCTCTCTGCAGTCCTCATGATGTCCCCTCAGGCCATTATACTCTTTTACACTGACAATATTCTACCTTGCCTTCACAGTGTCCCGTATGTCACCCCCTCGGGGAAGCTGTCCGTGACGCCCCCTCCCGCAGGCAGAGTCAATCATCTCATGTCTCTACAGTGATTATCAGACTTGTCCTGTTGCTGTTTTTTGACAACTCCTTCCCCACCCAGCCCTCCTCCACTGCGCTGTCTGGGCCAGGCGCCAGGCCCGACGCCTTTCTCCTTGCCCTGTCAATACAGGCTGACAGTACAGACATGGCGGGGAGCAAGTGGAATCCAGCACTCCCGCTGGAGTGCCGAGGAGCTGGCAGAACTCCTGCAGGGCTGGGTGGGTAGGACTCCAAGTCCAAATCAGGCCCGCTGGGAAAGGGGGCTGAGATCAGTCAGTGCCGTCTGCCACGGGTGTAGGTCGAGGTAGCTGCTAAATGCATGCCATGCATCTGCTATCTTGGATTAAATGCACCCTGGTCAATTAGAGGCGAGGGAATACTCCAAAATTCCAAAGCTTCCACACCTCAATCCCAGCCGCAGCCCCAGCCCAGACAGCAGCCCTGGGGCCCTACGTGATCTAGCTGCTCTGTGACTATACCTCTGGCCTCCTGGCTGTCCACCTTCCTGTGCTCACGGAGGCCACTAGGTCCTCCTTGCCGTCACCCAGGCTCACCAAGCACGCTCCCGGCCACAGGGTCTCTGCAGTGGTGTGTCCTCCATTGGGGAAATTCCTCTCCTGGATGACTGAGCCCCTTACCGCCTTCAATTCTTTGCTCAAATGCACCCCAAGGTTACTTTTCTCACCACTCTGTTTCAAGTTGAGACTTTCCTCCCCACTGACTTTCCTACCTGATGTTCCAGACTCCCCTACTTCCTATTTTACGTTGCCCTATAGTCTCTTTTACCGCTCAACATACTCTATGACAATCTTATTTATCTGTCCACGAGGGCAGCGTTTTGCTGCCTGTATCCCCAGTGTCCCCCACAGTGCCCGGCTCACAGCAGACGGCCCATAAATATTTGTTGGAAGAATCGATAGCGAAGAAGTGGGCAAGTCGAGGACTCATGCTCGGGCCATTTCCACTGTAACGAAAAGCTGCCCGTTTGCTCAGCAGCTAACTTGAATGTGACCTGTAGGATGTCCCCGCCAACAGAGCCTAAGGAGCCACGGCCTAGCGACCTGTTCTCTCTTCCCCACAGCTCACCAGCAATTCGAGAGGAGGCCTCTATCTGCTGGTTCCCTGCCAGTCCCCTGAACTTTGGAATCCATGTGTCTATTAATTTGTTATCTAGTTAAGGACCACTAGGACTGGCTTTTCCAGAATGCCCTCAAACCAAACTAATACAGCATATGCGCATTCTAATCAATGGAGACGGTTCTCCTTAATGTCTGCCTTTAGCAGCCAGAAACTGCTGCACTCCCAGGTCTAGGGCTGGGAAGTACCTTCTCACTTCATTAGGCCCCAAATGGTCTAAGCGCACAGTGGCCACCAGGGCTCTGCTTACACAGCGAGAGGCAGCTGTTTCAGGGGCCTGGGTGATGAGCGAGCAAGACTCTCTGTAGGGAGAACCGCCTTTTCTCTGTCCTTTGCAAACTGAGTTAAAACCACAGAGAAAGTAGCCTCTGGGAGACACCAAGGGGGGCAAAGGTGGGCCAGAGAGCCTTAAGGCAGCCTTGACCAAGCGCCAAAACTTTTACAACCAGGAGGCCAAGGGTGGTGGATGTGCACACAGCTCTCCCTGGGGTTAGGGGCCCCTCACTGGCCTTCAACCATACTCTGACTCACCGACATGCTCTGACACACTCACACCTCTGCTGACATATAGACATACTGACAGACACATGTTCTGACAAATGGATTTAATGGCATACCCTCGACATGCTCTGACATATATGTATATATGCACATACACCTACTCAGCCATACTCTGAAATGCAGACATACTCACGTACACGTACTCTGACACACAGACATACACAGTCGCACGTACTCTGATGTACGGACACACGGACAGGCTCGCACGTATTCTGACGTACAAGCACGCTCACACACACTCTGACGCAGGGACGTACGCACACGCTCGCCCCGGCGCCGGCACACTCACGCCTCTCTGCCGCTGCACGCATCTCACTGCCTCACTCTACAGGAGTAGACACGGGAAACATTTGTCGAACTGAGTTAAAATACCTCATTAGGCTACTGGGAGAAAATCTACGTGAGAAGCTCAGCACATGATAATGATTCCTGAGTCCACGGTCTAAGGCACTACAACTTTGAACACTCGTGCTGCCCCGAGTGGTGCCAGGAGCCACTGTAATCAAGCGACGCTGCACTGCTCCCACAGGTGCGAGGAATACTGGTGGCCACCTCTTCCCGTCTCATCTGGGGGTCATCAGCATATGGGGGAAAGCCAGCCCCATGATTCCATGAGAAAAAAGCCAGTTAGTGTGTATGCGTGTGTGTATTCTAAGAAACACCTTCATTGTTCAACTCCCCCACAGTGCAAAACCTATTCAATGAAAACAACAGGCAATAAAAAATTATACTGTAGCCTTCTAGTAATGTCTGTTACGGTCAAGAACCAAAGGAGGGGAAAGGATTCCATAGCATTTGAGAGTCTGCTGTGTTTCTAGCGCCATACTTACTGGTGAAGATTCCACACGGAATGAAAGAGATACAGTTCCTGCCCTCATGGAGCTTTTATGAAAGAGATACAGTTCCTGCCCTCATGGAGCTTTTAGTGTGGTGAGGAGACATAGAATACATGGAAACACAACAGACAACCAAAAAAAAAAAAAAAATGGCCATATGTGCTATGTAGCATATAAAGAAACAAGACAACTTGAGAGAGAATACCAAGACATTAGTTCAGATCACATTGTCCGAAAAGTTCTGAGATGGCCATTAGGTTGAGATCTAAAGAATGAGAGGGGCGAAGAATGCCAAAAGTAGATGGAAGAGCATTCCAAGGAGGGGAACAGCATGTGAAAAGGGCAACAAGCTTCATGTGTCCAAGGAACTGCAAGTGTGGCTAGGGTGGGGTAAGGAGACTGGCAGGAAACAAGCCGGATGAAACTGCAGACCTTGGAGGGTCTCCTAGGCTGTGGAAAATCTCTGGATTTTATTTTAGGAATGAAGGGAAGCCATAAAAGGGTTTTGAGCAGGAATATAACAGCATTCCAGTTTCTCTCTTGCAAAGATATTTTGCATAGGAGACAGAGTGGAAATTGGGAGAAGAGGAAACAGTAGTTCAGCTGAAAGACCATGGGGACTTGAATTAGGGTTGAGTAGAGATACACTGAAAGATGGATTTGGGATAGGGTTTTGGTTTGGTTTTGTTATTTTTATTTTTATTTTTTTTTTGGAGGTAGAGCCCATAGGACCTGTTATTGATTTGGATATGGAAGCTTAAAGAATGGCAGGAATCAAAGGTGACATAGGTTTCTAACTTAGGCAAACAGGTATTTTTATTTGTTGAGATGGGGAGGAATCTGGGGAGATATAGGGCTTGTGGTCATGATCATGAGTTATGTTAAGTTTGAGAGGCTCGCTACACATCCAACTAGAGATGTTAGGAGATGACTAGAGACAGATGTGTGGCGTTTAGGGGAGAGGTAGGGGCTGAAGATATAAATCTGACTGGTACTTAAAGCACAGAAATGGATGAGATCACTTTGAGAGTCAAGGTGGGAACCGTTAAATGACAGGAGAGATAATGAAACAGATAGTACTCCCCATGCCCAGGAAAAACTAGCTGAATGAAATCCCAGAGTTAATATCATATATGTGACTAAGTCTCTGGGGGGAGCATTCAGCTGCCAGCCCCTTACTGGAGTCACCAAGAGACCCCAAGGTGAATGACAGAGGGGGTGTGACTGTGGACTGGTCAAGAATAGGGTGTGAGTCTGGATCCTTCCTTTCACATTTACTTGCTGAGCTCTGGATGCTCTATGTGTAAAGAGGTAATTATAAGACCTACCTCACAGAGTCGTCCTGAGGGTAAACGTGTGTGCACATGGTTCCTGGCACACAGTAAATTCCCATGGGAGCTATTGTTACCATTAAGCTGCATCCACAGAGGTGGCGTGGCTAGGAGGATGGGGGAGATCAATTTCTCTCTACTTCGAGCACGACAGACTGTCCCTGGTAGATCAGTTGGCCCATTCTGGGCCCCACATACTCAGAAAGTCACAGACAAGCAAGAGTGGCCCAGACCGCATACCCTGTGAGGAGAGGCTGAAGGAACAGTCTGGATAAAAGAAGCTGAAGCTGAGAGACGTGAAGTGGGTAGGGAGTTGGTTTCTGTTTTCATATGAATGAAGGGTTTTACCAGAGATGAAGAACTGGCCTTGTTTTGTGGGGTTCCAAAGGGGAATCAGTAGAAGCAGCTATAATAAGGCAAATCACCACTGGACACCAGGAATTATGTTCTAATACAAGGCATAGAAAGTCTATTTAATATGCGAACTTTAGATTTTAAAAACGGAAGAAAGGTAAAAATACATATTTATGTCTTCTAAAGAAATCCTGGAAGGATACACAGAACCCCAAAAGGAATTACCTATGGGAGGGGGATAAGGGCTGCTGGGAACTGAGCAGGAAGGAGGGGAAGGGGTGGAAATAAAACTCTTCATCATGTCCCATTTTATCTTGTTTGACTTTCAAACCGTGCGCACATATTTCATATTCAAGAAATTAAACTAGAAATATAACTGTAGCAAGCAGGCAAGCATGCAGGAAAGCAGGAAGGAGAAAACAGGCTGTGTGGGGAGCAGGGCTATGTGGGGGAGCAGTGCTGGCTTCATGAAGTTGGGGTGTCATACAGGACCCCGGGCTCAGAAGGGCTTACACATGACTTAGTACTCTGGGCTGCTGTCTTAAACTTCTTAATAATCTTGAAACATGGAGCCCTGCATTTTCGTTTTGCACTGGGTTCCACAAATTATGCAGCAGGTCCCGCATATGGGATGGTGGTAGAAACAACAGTCCTCATCCTCAGGGGACTATGAGCTGGGGCTAGGAAACCACTCGGCTGAATGCCATGGGATGGCCTCCCTCACAGGCAGAAGATGAATTGGGTGACCCTGAAATACAGGAAGCTCCTAATGTTAGGCATCTCTTACGCCAGAGCCCTACCTGCCGATCGCACATTCCAGCTGGCCGGGGATGCTTCTGGTCCATGCCTGTTGCCCCAGTGTAATTATTAACAGTATCCCGTTGACTCTGAGAAGTGTCCCAGTTTGGACACCAAATTAAAAAAATTTTTTTGTCAATGTTTATTTATTTTTGAGAGATAGAGAGAGACAGAGGGTGAGTAGGGAAGGGGCAGAGAGAGAGGGAGACACAGAATTCAAAGCAGGCCCCAGGCTCTGAGCTGTCAGTACAGAGCCCGATGTGGCTCAAACCCATGAACCATGAGATCGTGACCTGGGCCGAAGTCGGACGCCCAGCCGACTGAGCCACCCAGGTGCCCCTGGACACCAAATTTTATAGCCACCTAACCTCAGGCTTTCCTGCCAATAGCCACACACTTCATGTGATGGGCCAGGGCACATCTCCCTCACTTGGGCTGCTTAGTGATCAAGGCCACTGCCTAGACCCCATCTGCCATCCCCAGACACACCAGGCACAGGTATGTGTGCATGCATGCATGCCTCCCCTAGCTCACAAGGAAGCTGATTATTTGTAGCCTGGCAGAAGATAGTTTTAAGATAAGGAAATGGCACACAGGCCTGATTGAAACAATGTACTCATCTCCGTCTGGAGAGGAAAGAGTGGCCAAAAACAGATTGCTCGGAATAGGTTTGCTTGTTCCTGGAGACTTCCCTCCCCTTATTTTCAGAATGAGTTTAATATGTGACATGTGATTTGAGCAGGGCCTAGGGTGAGGCATGGTGGTGATTCACTCCAACCAAGCTAATCCACATGTTCTTTGCAGGCTTTTTTTTTTTTTTAGCCAGACTTTCAAACTGACAGTTTTAGAATGACAGGGCTGGCAGGACTCTGGAGGTGAGTTAGTCCACCTCTTTTCACAGAGAGGAGAACTGAGGCCCAGACAGGGCATGGGGCCTGCCCAGGGTCTTACGGTCTAGAATGCAGACTCCTATGCTCACCCCACCCCCCATCACTTGGATTTCTTCTGGGGGGACTCCCCATCCAGCAGCAGTAGTTGGGAGGTGACTCATGGGAAAGCAAAGGAAAGCTTCTACAAAAAAAGATCCAGATGCATTTTCTGCAGTGCCTGCTTTCCCCACACACTTCCACATCTCTGTGAAAGCGGGCGCTTCTGAGTACAATGCCTGTTCATATTGAAGACAGCAAATGCATCCGAGGCCTAGACCCTTCACTAGTACCCAGGGCCTTGACCAGAGCCTGGTAGAGGGAGACAGAAAGGCAGGGAGCATGGATGGAAGTCAGCACAGGAGTCGGGACACAATGACCTGTGCACCATCCCGAAACTCCATTCTCTCACTTTTTCAGGGATGGGGGACAAAAAGGACTTCCAATGGAGGTCACAGAGAGAACAGCGCACCCCCTCCAAAGCCCTTGCACCTCAAAAACCACCCAGGGTGCCATTTCTCCTTGGCTAGCCATAATAGCTGACTCTACTAGAAAAGGCAGAATTGCCTTCTCCATATTTCAAGTTCCTGCTCAAATGTCACCTCTTCCAGAAAGCCTTGAAGAGGAAGTTCTCCCTACTTTGTTCATAAAGCACATCCCACCCCTCTCCCCGCAACTCCCATTTCTTTATAACTTCAGGGACTGTTTATTGATCACCTTCTATGTACAGTGTTCTGTACTAAGTACAGGTTCTGAGCTAGGAGCCTCAAAATTTGAAGACAAAGAAGATACTGTCACTGTGCTCAAGTTCCCAGTCCTGGGAGAGGGGGATTGAGGGAGGTGAAAACATAGACAGCACGGCATTAAAATGTGGGATTAGAAGGAAGTGCTGGAAGGTGAGGAATGCCAAGGGTGCACCCCCCTCAAACCAGCCTTGAGGCTCAAGAGAATTCTTGGCAGTGAGACTTGAGTGGCCTCTTGAAAGGTGAGCCTGCAGAGGCGAGGGGGTGGGGAACAAAGGTGAAAGGTAATGACCAACCACCTTGATATCCTGCCACTCTGGCAGCCTTTCAGCTTTGTAGAGTCTGCTGGACCCACTCATCTTTTCATGTCCCTGTATCCCTATCTCTTTTTCAGAACTCATCACTTCTTTGTTAAACAGATCAACAGTGGCAAAACACTCCTTCTTATCTTCCAGCCACAGACAAAACCAGGCTACCTTACAGACCTAGGAGATTCAAAAAGCCCCTTGCTAGAGAGTTGGGCAGCTGGGATCAGCCTCTAGTACAACCTCAGCCATCAATTAACGCTACAGTTAGACTGACACCGAACACTAATTTTGCAGGCATAAAAAGTGCTATTAGAAATTTCCTTCCAAATGTTGAGTTCATGTTGCTAATTCTGTTTTAATATTAACTATCCCATTTGGCAATTATATTTCAATAATGAAAAGGTTATCTGTACTGTAAGATAAATAATGAGAAAGATTCACTGGCTTCGGCTAGATCGTGGGAATTTATGTGTCATTGGAGCTGTATTCTCAATTACAACCCAACAAACTGATTAAATATCAGCCAAGCATGAACAATAGCTTGTAGCTCTGATTCCTCCACCTCACCCCACCTCTCACTGCTTCAAAACCTTGGAATATAAATGTGAATTTTTCCTGGCATTAACAAAGACTCAAACTTTCTATTTTTGACCTGTTGTCTGCTATGACAGACAACGTTCCAACCACCTGGGCCTCAAGATCGATGATGTAAGGAGAAAGGTGTTTCTCAGGTGGGCAAAGGAGTCTTGTGGTCAGAGGCCTCTTCCTCCCACATTGATCTGCTCAGTTCACTTCAACCAACATCGACTGAGCACCTACTCTATGCCAAGCTCTGAGCCAGACCTACGCCCATAGAGATAATTCAACAGGGGAAAAAAGCTGGTGCTGGGTACATGTCTTACTCCTCTGAGCTCCCAAGATCCCGTCTGCAGCTGCACACCTCCACCAATGACAGATCACACAGTGTTGGAACGACCTTTCCTGCTTCTGTCCCTTCCAATATATGGCATGTGGTCTCAAGGACAGAGGATGTGTATTAATTGTCTTTGTATCCCTGCCAGGCCAGCCCAGAGCCTAGCACACAACAGACACTCAATGAATGTTTGCTGAATTTTAGTGAAGGCTTGAAATTTTATGTATGTTATTGACTCCTCACAGTGACCCAGAAAGAAGTCCTTTCTTCTACACAGCCCTCATCACACTCAACTTGAGTGTTTCCCAGCCTCTTCCCAAGAATATAAGTATATGAAGGCAGGGAAAATTTATTATTCATTTAGTGACCTTCCATGGCTGAGAGACTGGCCATGTCTCCCCCAGTGTTTTCTCTTGTATCTGGGACTAGTGTCCTAGTGTTTAAGTTCTCCCAGGAGCAAACTCTGAAAAAAAAAAAAAAAAAAAGAGAGATCCAAGTGAAAGTGGTACCTGAGAAGGTATAGGTGAAGGAATGGGGATTTGAGACAGGAAAAGGAAGGAGGCCCAAACAGGTGCCTTCTCTGAAGTATCCCACCTGAGAAGTGATGCAACTGGGTGGTATTCATCCACCAATACCCATCAACCACGGGTAGAGTGGGTGCTCCAGAGTGTGGTAACTGCTTGTCACTTCTGACCTCCTCTAGGCATGGGCAAAGTTGGTTTCAGAGTCCAGAGAAAGTCCCAGAGGAGGGGGGAAAAGTAGAGTTGAAAGTTGGGCTGTGTCTACTGCAGTGATCAGAGGGTACGAATGGGGTACACACCGAAGTAGCCACGGATAAGGAATTATGATCACATGATGACAAGGCACCCCCCAGAGCATCCGAAGGGGATGGGATTTGGACATTCATGATGTATCTGGAGGTTGGGACCAGAGGACATCCGAGGCTCTCTACAGCACTAATCTCCTAGAGTGTCATGACTGCATGTGTCACTTTGGCTTTCCAAATACAAACCACCTTCAGAAGAAAATCCTTTTGTCATTGGACTGAGCGAGTAAAAGAGGTAGGCCTGTGACAGGAGGGTGCTGGGGCCACCTGGCTGGTTTGGCTCAACTATTGAGATCTCTTGAGAATCAAGGGCACTGATGCTGAGATAGCCCACAGGGACGGAGAGAGGGTGGAGGGTGGGCTAGAGTCCTAACAGGACACGCTAGGGAGGTCCAATAACCTTGCTGGCCTCCTCCAAGTCATCTGACATCTTATCAACCACCTACGTTGTGTCAGGCACTGTGTTGCCTTCTTTATGCGTATTAATTTATATCAGTTAATCTTCACAGCCACCCTGAAAGATGTTATGAAAATACAATTTTGCAGATGAAGAAACTGAGGCTCAGAGAGGCCCAGCAGAAATGCAAACCCAAGGTGGGAATGTGAATCTGTTCCTCATTTTGTGACCCCACAGTGCCCTTCTCTACAGCTGTTCATCCATGGCCTTCAAAGGAGGTGCCACTGAGCTCAGCTATGCAGTAAACAGCCCCAGTAAAGGATCTTTGTGCTGATTTGTGATTAAAGGCAAACATGATAATCAGTCCCAGGACCTGGGGGTGGGGGGAGTGGAGAGCTGTCCTCACCCTCATGCATTCCTCCATTCACACGGCCCTGGAAACCTTTCAACGTGACAGTAGCTGCAGCAATTACTCTGAAGACTGCAGAATAAAGGGTCCTGTCTGGAAATGCAATTATTTCAAAATAAAGGGTTTCTAAAAGACACACAAAAACGACAGCATTTTGTTTTCCTGAAACCGATACTCCCAATAAGGACAAAGATTAACCTTGATCAACGTCTGTAAAGCTTTGGCAAAAATGATGAACATGGTAAGGACCGTGAAGAAGACGGTGATGATGATGAAGGATAGTGATGAGAGGGGTAATGAGCATGGAGCTATGGAGACGGTGATGAGAAGGAGGATAATGGCGGCGACGATGACGGTAGCAACTACCCGTGCTTGAATCGTAAGTCCAAATCCTGTGCCTGTAACCACGACCGATTTGCTTCGTGCATTTACTTTTCCATTTGCTCAGCTGTTGAAAAAAAAAAATTCATTCATCTCTTCAAAATATTTACTTAGTCCCAGGTATACCTAAGATAGCTGCTAGACCCTTCTAATTCCCAATTTGTCAAGAAAATGCCTGTATCCTCACATTAGGGATAAATGAAAATGAGGGCGAATTGCATTCAAATAAAGATTTATCACAATGAATGTTCCCAAAACTGGTGTGAAAAGAACTATTAATGATTTTTCAGCTCCTGGAAGCTAATGTCAATGATCTGCTTCATTGTTAATTAATGTGGCAGTAAAAAGCTGCTCAGTGATTGCATAAAGAGGGGGGCTGTCTTGCTTTTCACTGAGACCTGCGCTCCAGGCCCAGCGGACCAGGATGGGTGGGTACCAGGAAGAGCTCTTGAAGGCCCGCGGCGCAAGGCTGACATCTGTGGGGATGAACCTAGTGAGAGATTTGGGCAGCGCGTCCTGTGTTGCTAGGCCCTGGGGTGGCTCGATGGGCAACAGTGGGCCTCATAGCCACTTAGTCTGTACCGTGGCACCAGGCAAGAAGCCCTGAACGTGATTGTAACAATCCTACAGTTCGGAGAAGTCAAATGACCTCTTGAGGTCACTCACTTGGTAAGTGGGGGAATTAAGACTTGATTGTATCTGCCTATGAGGTTTCTAAGTTTACCTAAGAGCTGCTTCCAATAGAGATGCCCACCCCCTCCCCCCCTCACTTTCTATAGTGGGAACGACAATGAAAATGAAGGATGGAGAGAAGGCCTAGATGAGGTCTGGTGGCTGGGGCATCTGGGTTCTAGGTCCCAGCACCTGTTCTGTCACTGACTCAGACTGAACCTACCTGCAACACCTCTGTTCTTGGTGCTGCAGGATCTCCGTCTACACAAAGAAGCGGTTGGTGTGTGGGGTTTCTCTCTTCTAGCCTCCCCAGACCTTCTCAGACTCCGGTTTACAGACTGCTCACCTATTCCTTACCTCATCTGCTCAAAAGAAAAACTACAGGACAGAGGAAGGGAGGGTGGTCTGTGCAGCTTGAATGGAAAGACTCGGGATACTATAAAGTTATTTATATCCAGAAAACACATCTCTGGAGTAAACAGATGACTCATGGAAAAGTCACATTCAATATGCAGAAAACTAGTTTACATCTTAAGCTAGATCTAGTTCCTTGTATTCTCTCATTGCCTGCCTAGGTCATCTGTGAAAGTTTTGTCCCAAGAAGCTGAGCAGCTTGAGGGCAGGGACTGCACCATGTGATTCTTTTTTTTGCATCCCTCAGAGACTCTAGCACAATTCTGGGCGTGGAAAAGGATTGATGAATATTTCTGCCCAAATAAAGTTTCAGTACTTGTGCATGTTGCCTTTGAGCATTACCCCCGAGGTCACCTTGACCAGTACTTAGCTTTGCATTTTCTACAGATGGAGCCCGGGGCTCCGAGAAACCTAACAGCTTGGTCAAGGGCCGCT
Source organism: Panthera uncia (assembly GCF_023721935.1). Lineage (NCBI taxonomy): Eukaryota > Metazoa > Chordata > Mammalia > Carnivora > Felidae > Panthera > Panthera uncia. Next base: position 59,474,720 of record NC_064808.1, read on the forward strand.
CAACCAGGTTTCTTAATTCCCAGGCTAAGGCTCTTGTCTCCAGCTTTTGAAAGAAGGTACAATTCTTCTCTGAGGAGAGGGATGAGGATGTTGAGAATTGTCCCTCTTGAGGACAGAGGCACCTGGGAGCGGGAGCATTCAGAGAACTGTCACAGATTCTCTGGGAACCCCAAGAAGATACGGGAGTGAGGAAAGTGAGTGCTCGGTTCCTTTTACTTTCTCCAGTACAACGAATCCCGCTCCCTGACCTAGGGCTTGGTGATTTAAGTGCCTCTCTGTCTCTCACATTAGTCTGAGGGCCCCTGGGCCAGGGCTTGCGGCCACATTCATGTGCATTTCCTGCTCCCTCCCAAACCCAAGATGGTCTGGCACAACATTGGAATAAATGAATGAGTGATTTGGTCAAGACAGTGGGGAGGATTTAGATGCTTTCAAAAGCATGCATGGTCCCACAGTCCCTAAAAACAGTCTCTGCTTTTTAATGAATAATAATAACTATTATTATAATCAACATCTCTTTATGAAGTTTCGCAAACACTTCTGCAGGTCAAGGGCTATCATCTCATTTTGGGAGATCTTCCAAGGTCACGGAGACATTATAAGTAGCTGTCATTTACTGAGCTTCATGTCAAGACTTTTGTTGGTAATAGCTCATTTAATGCTTGGCAAAACCCCTCTTTGTTGGATACTATTATTATAATACCCATTGTTCAGATGAGAAGACTAAGGCTCCAGAAGGTGACCTGCCTAAGGTCACCTGGGCAGTAACTTTATTTAAAGCCAAAGTGATGTGACTCCAAAGCCTGAGCATTTTCTATTCAGGGCAAGCTCCATGATCAACCTCCCCGAAATGTGGGTTTGGATGCCCTAACGAGACACTGTCGGGCTGATGGTCCTGTCAGCCAAATGGAGGCTAATAGAGAATTTTTATAGGGGCAACAAAAACAAGCCTATCTCTTAATAACATGGAATGAGAGTCTGCATGTGAGCTTCATGGCTGACTCAGGTGCATGCTGCTTACGAGTGTGTATTTGTGGGAGTACTCATGTGTCTACTTGTCTTCTCTGAAGTTGAAATACAATGGACCCATTCAGATCTCATCTCTTAAATATTCCTAGTGCTGCAAGCCCTCTATTCCCTGTGCATCATTCCCTCTGTGTCAGCAATAAGGTAACAGGTGTCAGTGATCACCGTATCTATGAGCAGGATTCAAGGGCAGTGCCTGGCCAGATGTGAACTGTTGGGCAAGTGTCCAGGGCTGAGAGGAACTACCGATAGTTTATTTATTTTTTAATGAAAATTGTATATATTAAAGGCATGTGATGGATTTGATATCCACATGTATAGTGGAATTATTACTGTAGTTTAGCTAATTAACATATTTCTTCCCATAGTTACCTGTTGTGTGTGTACTTGTGTGTGTGTGTGTGTGTGTGAGATGAGAAAATCTGAAATCCACTGTCTTCATTTCTATTTTGACATTCATGAAGGGTATTCTCCGAGCCTTGCATCACTCTGGGTGTGAGGCCAGAGACAGTTAAAAAGTAACAGTGGCTACAATAAAACCAACTTAACGAAGCTGCCCCTGTTATCTCTGGGAAGAACAAGAGCAAATATTTGCAGATAAGATTCAAGGCAGAGCCCTTTCTGACAGTAGTCAGACCACAGGGGACTAAAGATTACCACCCAAGGAAGTGAGTAGAAGGAAGGGTTATATAGAGCACATGGACATAGGCGTATGGCTGTGCTCCACCAATGTAGTCAAGCAGAGAAAGGAGGTAAGCAGTTAGGACATCTCCAAACTCTCCAAGATGGAAGATAGTGAAGCCCTCCTGGAACCCCAATGGTAGTATTACAGAAATCGTACTTTACCCCTTTGTAGAACACTCACTTTGGGTCAGGCACTGTTGGGTACTTTCTATGAATCACCTCATCTTATCCTCACAACAAACCCAGAAAGGTGAGGGTTATTGTTTCAGCTTGACAGAGAAGAGACTTCAATGATTTGTTGTTAGGTTGACTAAAAGCTGGGCAGTCTGATCCCCAAACCCTACAGAGTGGCTGTGGACTTCCCGGACACAACAGATCACTCTAGATGATCGTGCAGGAGAAGGGACAGAACTTCCTGGACTTAGATAAAAGGGCAATGCCGATGGAATTTTTTGGAAGTCTTCCATTCAAACAACCCTGGGCAGAGCTGGCCGCTCTGTGTAGACTCTGGTACTATTCTGTGTAGGGGTGGGGGGAGAAGGCTGGGGTGGCAGTGAGATTTGTAAATCAGAATTCTGGGTTTTCTGGTTGAATGTGCCATCTTGAAGTTTCTTCCCTCTACCACTCTTTGTTTTTAATTTGACACAGCAAGAGGAAGAGGAATTAAGACAGGAATGAAGTCCTTGTTCTCAAAGATGCTCAAAGACAAACACTCTCATGTGGAATACAAGAGGGCAAATGGCAAGTGAGGTGGTAGAGAAGGGGTGAATGTGGACTAAATAGGAGGCCTTGAAGTTGGAATTATCCAGACATAAAAGCTCTAAAAGGGAACCTTGGGCAATTATGGGGAAGTTAGGGCAGAAAATGCTTCTAATAGTAGGTTTGTGGTTTCCTTCTGCAAACCACAGAAGGCTAACAATTCTCCCCCAACTAAGGCAAAGCCCAGAGATTCATGCAGTCACCAAGGTATGGAGCTAGGAAGGTCTTGGAGACCATGATGAGTCCATTTCCACTGTAGGCCAAGATCAGGGAATGCTGAATTTCCCTGGGTCACATAGCTCTTTTGTGACAGAGCCAGGATACGACACTCTTCCAGTCAAAGCCTACTAGCTTTTGGTTGAGGATTTCATGGGTCAGGTGGTCACAGGGCCTGGATCCCACCAGGACACCCTGAATCTTCCATGTCATTGCTCCTATAAAGACCTAGAGACCAGAATTCTCAGCCGCATCTTTCTTCTTGGATTGATGTTCCTGTCTCCCCCCAATTTTGCAGATCTGTACATTGGGGCAGCTCATCTCTCCCTTTCCTCAGTCTTTTTCCACATACTCATCTTCTCTTAAACCCATTTCTCTCATTTCCTTGGCCATTTTGTTGGTGGACAATTTTTAAACCTTGACCATCTCAGGGCTTCCTGTAGGAGAGCCCCCTTCCTTCATGCATCTCCTTACGAGTGTTTACTGGGTGCCTGTCAAGACCTATCTGTTCACCTGCTGAGCCCCAAGCATGTGTTGGATACTTTACACAGATTGAGCCTCAATGCAGCCCCCTTAGAGTCCTGCAGTGTAGATACCACAAACCCCAATTTACAGATGAGGAAACCAAAGCCCAGCTGGGTTCTACTTGCATGAAGATCATACAGCTAGCACATGGAAGAGCTTGCTTGACCCCTGGAACTGGTTCTGTTAGAGCCAGGATGTCTGGATTTGAACCCGAGCTCTGCCACTTGGTAGCTATGTAACCCTGAGTACACTAATGTTTCCATGCCTCCGTTTCTCACTTGTGAAAGGGAGATAGTAGCAGGGTTGTGGTACAGATCTGGGGAGAAAATAAATATAAAGCACTTAGGACATAGTAAGACCCCAATAAATATTAGGTACTGCTGTTGCTATATTATTATTATTATTATTATTATTATTATTATTATATCAGGTTATCTAATTCTCAAGACTATGTGCTTTCCATCGTTCGCTGTTTCTCAAACGGCCTGTCTTGGGTCAGGTTGCCTGAGAACAGGGAACAGAAACAGACCCTGGGACAGAGATCTGTTGGTAGGAGGCTGCTTGCTGTCAGGAACACCCCTGTGAAGGAGTGAGGGCAGCAGGACTGGGCAGAGAACGCTGCAGTGCCACTTCTGCCCGTCTCGTGATGAGCTCCGGGGGTGAGCTGGCCTTTCCTCGTTGCCTCAAAGGAGACTGAGGAGGCCGAGCCTTTCTATAATTCTCACGCCCACCCCTCCCTCCCCCAAGGAGGAGTCCCCAGACACAGGCTGCCTCCAGGGTTAGCCTGGGCTGGGTAAGGCAGCTCCCTCGGAGGAAGACAACCTCCCGAGAAAGAAGTAGCTGCCGGTACCTCCTGGCATCTGGGAAAACGAGTGCCTCAGCTTGGGGGTGCACCTGGGTGAGGCACCTTCTGCTAGAAGGATACGTATCCCCCTCCTCAGCGCGGGATTGCTGTTAGCGTGATTGCATCCATATCGCCTGGGCGATAGTGAACACGCTGTGGGGTCCCACCTTAGAGCACCGTCAATCATAATCCCTGGGAAGGGGGCCCAGGATTCTTCACGTTTAAGCAGCACCCCAGGTGGTATGTGTGCACTCTGAAGTTTGAGAACCAGTGCCCTAAAAAGTTGAGGAAGTGGCCTGAAGTGGTCACTTGCTTGTTTGACATTTCATTAAATTTTCATATTTTATCTTAAGAATTCACTCCAGGGGCTCCTGCGTGTCTTAGTCAGTTAAGCGTCCAACTTTGGCTCAGGTCACAGTCTCAAAGTTTGTGGGTTCGAGCCCCGCGTCGGGCTCTGTGCTGACAGCTCAGAGCCTGGAACCTGCTTCGGATTCTGTGTCTCCCTCTCTCTCTGCCCCACCCCCACTTGCGCTCTGTCTCTCTCTCTCTTTCTCTCTCTCAAAAATAAACATTAAAAAAAAGGAATTCACTCTAATTTTTCATCCTCTTTCATGATATATTCATATTTGCTTTAATACAAGAACATCTTTCCTTCATATCTTCAGAAATACAGGGCATCATCACCTTGCCTGATAATCTGCACACAGGCCAAGGATACCCCCCCCCTCAATGTGAGAAGCCCAACTGCCTCTTTGTATCTTCACCAGCTTCCAGGGATGCAAATATATTAAGACCCAGCCTCCTCCCTCAAAGGAGCTCCAAGTCTAGCAGACAGGTGAGACACAGGTATCTTCCAGAGCTTTACTCTCCCCCCAGCCTTCTCTGCCTGCTACCTTCACCTGCTTACTGGGAGCCGATAACCAATGCTGTTACAGAGTTAGCAAACTTACTTAATGCTGGTTATTTAAGTTAGCAAACTTACTCCTCTCCACCCCACAGCCCTCAATCAATTTCTTTCCCTCCGAGGGCAGTGTACAGCCAGTATAGTTTCTCCTCTGTCCATGTTCTCTACTTTCTGGATCATTAAATTGTTCTCGTCCAAATTCAGCAATCTATTTCATCCTCGAGGTCTGGCTGTCTTGAAACCCAAGACCCTCTGCAGGAATGGAAGGCCCAAGAGAAGAGAATGATTTAGAGCGCCTCAAAACCAGGCCTCGACATTTCTCAGTCCCATTCCCAGAGGGGTCTTTGCAGTTGGAATCTCAATTCAGAAAGTACTTTCAAAGTTGGCAGGCAAGGAGGGCAGGCGGAAGGGCATGAAATGGGACGGGCATGATTCCTATTTGTGCGGAGGAGTTTTCTCTATCCAGGTGGGCCCTTTTCCAGGAAGCCCTATGAATAATGCTATTCACTGTGGTAACAGCTTTCATTCCGAGAAATCCCCAGGTCCTTTATGGGGAGAAGTCATATCACCCGACAATGGACTTGATCTCCTAAACACAGTAAAGTTAACAGCTGTTAAACAGCTGCATTACTCTAGCGAGAGAAAAAAAGGGTTGGGGGCCTCGGAAGAAGTTTGGGCAAGGAAAGAGAGCCTCAACTCCTCTGGTGGGAGGCACTCCGAATGCATCCAGGGTTCACAGCAGGATTCCCGCCTCCTCTGCGGCATTTGGGCATGTAATCACAGGAAGAAACTTGGAGAGTGACACGGGGGCCAGGGCTGGCGTTTGGGGAGCATTTGTGTGCCAGGCACTGTGCTAAGCCATTTACAAGCATTATTTAATAGATGCCTCACACCTACTGGATGATGTGGCTTCTAACATTACTCCCACTTTCCAGAAGCCTCAGAGAAGTGAAGAGACTGACGCAGGCTTACCCGGCAAACGTGTGGAGCCCAGGCTGGGCTCCTGAGTCACTCTAAATCAGGCAGGTTCAGAAACCGTCTCTCACCTGGGCTCACATGGAGGGCTTGGAGCAAGTCTGGCCTGAAAATGGGAGGGGGGTGCCTATTTCAAGAGCTAAAGAACCTTCTCAGCTGGACATGCCAGCAACCAAAACTTCCAGAGCCTCCCCTTTCAGCAGGGAGGGGAGAGGATCTCACACTGGACATCTGCAGCCTGTCCCTCTTGGGGTCCTGGCCCCCAATCCCTCTCCACGTCTAGGAACTTTCCCCAGAGGCACACTGAGCACAGTGGAGCCATGCGCTGCTTGGGCCTGGCTCTCAGTGGATGATTTATGGGCCTCATATCCTACCATCCCTAGGAGGGAGTGATTCTTCCTACTTATAGCCCAGCCAGGCCGACTCCTGTCAAACAGCCTTGCAGACCCCCTTAAATGACAGTAATTCTCCCACCAGGAGGAAACCGAAGGGGCAGGTATCTGAATGAGATCCAGCACCCTTCGGGAAGCTTCTTGGCTGGTCCCAGTAAAGGACACCGCTGGATATGAACAGAGATGAAAGACGGAGAGAGGCAGAGAGAAAGCAGGAAGACAAAGAGAAGGAGACACAGAGGTGGATAAAGGACATTTATGTGAGTGATTGCTTGTGTGAAGGAAGCTTGCCCCTCCTACCACGCTAGGGACCATGTCTGGTTTTACTCAGTGTTGTATCCTCAGCAGCCAGAACAGTGAGTAACACACAGATGTTCCTGAGTACTTACTAAATGAAATTTTTAAAAAAGAGAGATAAGAGTACAGAGAACACAAGTCCTAACCCAGAAGAGTTGCTAAGGAAATCCCTGTTGACTGACTACATACACACCTATGGACAGAGAGTATTTTAGAGGGGAAGAACGGGGGACCCAGACTCCAGAACAGGTGCCCAGCAGATCTGCCAAGGGAAGAAAGCATTGAGGACGGAGGGCCTGAGGCTGCACTCAGCAAGAGGGGACCAGGATCGGGCCTGCGCCCACTCCCGGGGGGCTTCTGAGTCAGGGTGGAGAATCAGAAGGGAAAGGAGCCTTCTGAGAGGTTCCAGGAAGCCGGCAGCAGGTGCTCAGGGTCTGGAATAGAGGAGGAGTAGGGAGTCAATGGTTGGGTCAGGAGCTCATAACTACTTTCTCGGAATCTAGCATAAATCCAGACAAGCAGGGGCGCTCAACAGACATCTGCTCAATGAGTGAATGAGAACAAGACTTTGGGGTGAAAAGGTCCCAGCAATGGTTTAGGATTGCATCCGTGAAACAACAGTGTGATCTGTGAGGTGGGCCCACAGGCTGAAGGGGGCAGGCTGGGCTGGACTGGCCCTGTCTTGAGACTTGGTGCCCCTGGGCACGTGTGAGTGAACGCTGCTTCTACTTTGACTGTAGAGCAGTGGTTCTCAACAGGGGCGATCGTAACCCCCAGAAGACATTTGGCAATGTCTGGAAACATTTTTGGTGGCCACGAATGAGGAGGGCTGCTACTGGCATCTAGGGGGTAGAGCCCGGGATTCTGGCAGACATCCTACAATGCATAGGGTAGACCCCACGATGAAGAATTATCTCGTCCAAATGTGACAGCTGTGAACCCCTTGCTCTGGAGCCCTATGGGAACACCACTGGCCTCACCCAACATCCTGAATCCGAACCCTCATTTTGAGGTAGTTTAATTACTATAATTAGGATCACAACCATCACTAAAGATTTACTGAGACTTGGTATGCAAAAGCAGATACATATCTTCTTGACTTTCCTCTCCTGAAACAGACGACGGTGGTTTGGGACTCAGAGGAGACCAGTGTGAACACAAGCCATTGTATGGATAGCTAGAGATCACCACTGCTGCAGCCACTGGGGAGCTCCGTGCTGGGGACCTCTCTTTATCCTTCTGGAATTTATAAACTTGATCCTTAGAACAGGAAGGCATCATAGGAGCATACAGTCTCATGGCGTCCTTTTACAAAAAAGCTGAAGTCCCAAGAGGGAAATGATAAACGACCTGTCCGGGGTCACATGGCAGATGAGTGGCAGAACCAGAGCTGGAACCCAGATCTCCTGATGCCAGCCTGCTTGGTGCTTTTTCTATGAGAAAGTATCTAGTGACTTAAGTTTCTAAAAAGTGCTTCCTGCAATACTGAGCAGTACGTGTGATGCATGTAAATGAAGATTTGAGAGCCTTTCAAATGTTCAGGTGGTCAGGTGCGGCTCACCTGAGGCTGACCGTTGCTCAGGGAGCAGGAGTCTAAGAGAAGGTTCTGGTGAGGCTTTGATGCATAATTTGCTTTGATAGAAACGTAATTGCTTGAAGAGGTCTTTAAGCATTCATAGGGGGCCCCAAAGACCCAAAGCAAGATGACTTATAAATAATCAGGTTATTTCCCTCCTGTTGTCCCAAGGAAAGGTAGTACTAGGAAACAAAAAGATGGGAGTGCCCAGTGGCTCAGGTGGTTAAGCATCTGACTCTTGATTTCGGCTCAGGTCATGATCTCACAGTTTGTGGGTTCAAGCCCCACACCGGGCTCTGAGCTAACAACATGGAGCCTATTTGGGAATCTCTCTCTCTCTCTCTCTCTCTCTCTCTCTCTCTTTCTCTCTCCCTCTCTCCCTGCCCCTCACCCTGCTCGTGCTCTCTCTCTCTCTCTCTCTCAAATAAGCTTAAACATTTAAAAAAAGGAAATAAAAAGATTGGCACCAAAATTAGTATTTCTTCCCCAAACCCCAGGCCTCTGAGACTTATTTTGATGACAAAAGCTGCTGATCATTTGCAAGAACACACCAGTGACTACCTCACTTAAAGTGGAAATTAAAGAGCACAGCCGGAGAGGTGGGGCAGGGAGCAGTATTCCCTGTGCCCTCCACCCTCCATCCATCTACTCATCTTTGAAGACTCTGTTCCTGCACTCCCCACCCTCTAAAACATTTCTAACTCCCTCCCACAAGGAAGAACTAAATCTGCGCCACGTAATGACCCGCTGACCCTTACAATCCAGCTCCTGATAGGTTAATGTGTATTGTCTATTGTCCATCTCCTCCACTAGACTCTGTCCCAAGAGCCTGGCACAAGGGTAGGCAAACAACAGGTGTTCAACAAATACTTGTGGATTTGCTGAAGTAAAATAAGGAGAAGTGGCACCCCAGGGGAGAAGGTGCATACCAGAGGAGGGATGGGGGTGTATATTTTCGGGGATGGAGAACAAAGTGCTGTTTTAACATTTAGATTCTACCAAAGAAAAGATCCTACAATTTCCCGATCTCTTGCTATGCACAAAGCACTATGGTCACTGGCGTAGTCCTCCTGACAAGCCTATAAGCAAAGTATCATCATCCCCAGTTCCTTGATAAGAAAATGAATACTCCGAGAGCCAGGATGAAATGGGGCCAAAGCACAAGCTTTCTTGATCCACATGCTGTCTCATGCCACATAAGTCCTATCATTTCTGTGCTTCAATAAAGCCCTCACGGTGCCTACTTGGACTGGCAGGATTTCTCACATCAGAGCTTCTGCTCAGGGTTTGTTTTCTTTCTTTTCTTATCTTTTTTTTTTGAGAGAGTGCACACGTGCACATGCAGATGAGCAAGTAAGCAGGGTGGGGGAAGAGGAAGAGGGAGAGAGAGAGTCCCAAGCAGGCTCCATGCCAGCGTGAAGCCTGACACAGGGCTCCATCCCATGGACCGTGAGATCATGACATGAACCAAATCAAGGGTCAGATGCTTCACCGACTGAGCCACCCAGGCTCCCCGTGTGCTCATGTGTTCACATCTAACACACGCATTTAATAATAACTATTTTCACTATCAGAAACTAGAAGCTTCTTCAGAAGTCTGAATAAACCTGTCAACAACTAAATCAGTAAACAAACTGATTTGACCTGTATACTTAAGATTTATGAAGTTATTTACTTGAAAAGTCCTACAAAGAGAGAAATAAACTACATTCTGCTAAGCACTTGATGAATTGACTTTAATGTTTAGTCTCCAAAATCAGACTAATCCAGGAAGTCTAGGGTTTTGCCATAATCATTGATAAGAGGAGGTGACTTAGTGTAATGGAAACAATACAGACAAGAGAGTGAGTGAAAGGGACAGGGTAGGGTCACATGCTGTCACTTACTAGGGGAGTTTTAGTTCTCTTATCTGTCAAATGGGAATAATAAAACCCAGATCTATCAGGCCTGTTTTGAAGACACAACTTAAAAGCAGTTTTGTAAACTGCAAAGCAACGTAGAGGCATTAGCTGTTACGGTTGTTGAGGAAATTTTGGCATTTTATACCCACTTGTGAGCACTTGATTTCAAAGAGGCTTTAATTATGTCCATCGAAAAGTTAAAAATAAAAACCACCTCCCTGAATAGAGTACAATGTTGGAACTACTTCCTAATGTGCTTCTGAGTTCAACATCTTTCCTTTGCCACTGCCCGTCAGGGCTGAGAGGACCTTGTAATTTGTAGCATAGTTAGTGGAACCCCAGATGCTATTCTTGTGCCTCATGAAGGCGTAATCCTTGTTAACCTCCAGCCCTCAGAGGCACATAGTGGAGATCCCGCTCTCCTTGTGGGTATAATTAGAGACATTTTTAGCTCTCTAGAAATTTCTTCAAAGAACAAAATGTTCTCAAGAAATCCTAAACCACTATACAGGAAATATTGTGGAAATTTAATTAAAAAATTTTTTTTGTAAATTTAGGTCTTTATGGGGCCTAAAAAAAAATCTCAAAATATAGGGGAAGGGAAGGAAAAACAAGATACAAACAGAAAGGAAGGCAAACCATAAGAGACTCTTAAATACAGGGACCAATCTGAGGTTGGTGGGGATGGGGGTGGGTGGAAAAATGGGTAACGGGCATTATGGAGGGCACTTGTTGGGATGAGCACTGGTGTTATATGTAAGCGATGAATCCCGGGTTCTACTCCTTAAGTCAAGACTACACTGTATGTTAACTAACTTGAGAATAAAAAAAAAATACAGGGGCGCCTGGGTGGCTCAGTCGGTTAAGCGTCCGACTTCAGCTCAGGTCCTGATCTCACAATCGGTGAGTTCGAGCCCTGTGTTGGGCTCTGTGCTGACAGCTCAGAGCCTGGAGCCTACTTCAGATTCTGTGTGTGTGTGTCTCTCTCTCTCTGTCCCTCCCCTGCTCATGCTCTGTCTCTCTCTGTCTCAAAAATAAATAAAAACATTAAAAAAAATTAAAAATTAAAAAAAACTAATAAATAAAGTTAGGTCTTTATGGGGCCTAAAAAACCATCTCAAAAACTGTTTTTTGGAACAGTATGTCTTTGAGATATTAACGGGCATTCCACAAAAAATGTGTCTGTGGTCAAACAGGCCTGGAAAGGCCTAGATGACAAGGTTAACTAACCCATGATCATGGGACCTATCCAGGCATGTGCTGTGCTGGCGGGTATAGTACATCCCTATGAGTGGACCCAGCAGACAGAGGTTTTTACATATATTTGAGAAGTTTTCATCTCTCAGGGAGTCTGGGAGACTAGTTTTGCACAGAACAAACTTTCAGAACTCTGCTCTAAAACTGGTTGTCATACTGTGCCTAGCAGAATCCCAAAGGCTCTTGGAGAAGGTCTCAGGAGCCAGAGAGGGCTAGAACGAAGGCCTTGCTATGGTCTGAATATCTATATCCCTTCCAAATTCATGTTGAAACCCTAATGCCCAACATGATGGTATTAGAAGGCAGGGCTTTTGTGAGATGCTTGGGTCATGAGGGTAGAACTCACATAAATGGGATTGGGATTAGTATTCTTATTAAAGAGACCCTACAGATCTCCCCGGCCCCTGCTACCATGTGAGGGTAGAAAGAGAAAGCATGGGCTGTTAACAGGGAAGAGGGCTCTCACCAGAACTTGACCGTGTCAGTGCCTTTTTCTTAGATTTCCAGCCTCCAGAATTGTGAGCAGTAAGTTTCTGTTGCTTACAGGCCCCCTAGTCTATGGTATTTTGTTATAGCAGCCTGAAAGGATGAAGACAACCCCTTCGTTTTCACGGAACATCTCCCCTAAAACCTGCAACACCACTGTTCTATAGAACAGACCAAGACAGAGACCCTTCAGACGGCCTACCCCTTTGTGTCTGTCCATCTTCAGACTACAACGTTGCCTTCACTGTCTGAACCAAGGGGTTCAGAGTACAGAATGACAAGATGAAGTATGTATACCACTTCATTCTTTCCTTGACCTTAGAACATGTGCTTGACCCCACCCAAGCTCTTCTCCTCAGCTGGACAAAGCCAACGGCACTCATCTTGCAGACTACACACTGGCATATGACTGGCACACAGCAGAGGCTCTAGAAACAACACCGGGACATCTGAAATATCCTTTTGTTCTTTCTATCTTTTATGTTAAGTAAAAATTCTCAGCCCACCTCAGGTATAGCCATTTGCACCCTGTACTCTGTCCGTGCACTCTACTGAGCCCATGCTGGCATTAGGTCTCTCTATCCTGCTTTGGGATTTCTTCCTTAAAACATTTTTGGTCAATTTTTCTTATCACATAGTGATACACATTCAGTGCAGAAGATTATAAACATTCAGACAAGGAAAGAGAAAAGAAAACACACACAAAAAAAATCACCCCTAATTCCACTATTGGAATTATGCTATTAATGTGTTCCTTTTTAATTTCAGCTCATCTGAGAAATGTCACTACAGCTTCCTGCGGTTCTTCTCTGCTGTGTTGTCAAACTTACGTTTACCAAAATCACACATCCTTCGTCTTCTTTTATATTAGTTAATTTGCATACTTTTTATCTACAAAACAATCCTAACTTGTATTTATATATTTGGATTCAAGCAATACAGATGCAAGGTGAACACAAATGCAAGTCTTCCTTCCCTCCTTCCCCTCCCATCCCGCTTGTGTCCTGAGGAAACCGCTGTTAAATATTGTATTTACAGACGTTTTCCGATTTATTTCCATATTATAGTAGCTGGTGTTCAAAGACATAAAAGGTGGTCTCACACCTACTGTTTTATTTTTCAACCCTCTTGAATCATCTTTTCAAAGATATCTTAAAACTAAACCTAGTATTTTCTCTGAAGTTTCTGAAATCAACTTTCTTAAAAGTCTAGGGCAGTGCTTCTCACGTGTGTGTGTGTGTGTGTGTGTGTGTGTGTGTGTGTGTGTGTACCACTTAGATACCTTGTTAGAAAAGCAGATTCTGACTCCATATGTCTAGAGTGGGGCTGAGATTCTGTGTTTCTCACCAGCTCACGCTCTCAGTCCACTTCGGGGAGCGAGGCTCCAGAGCACATATCTGCTCATGTCCTGCATTCTTTGCCTTGGCTTATATGAACTCCAAGATGGCTGCTTTCTCCCATGAATCCCACACCCCTGCTTCGCCAGCTTTACTTGATTGGCCAGAATTAAGCCCAATGCATGAGTCTCCCTCAAGATGTGGGGGTAACTGATGGTGTGGAGTTCCTGGGGATCTAGGTCCCACAGTGGAAGACACCTCAGTGTTCAGGTCTTTTCTGCAGGGAAGAAACATCTAGAGGAGCAGAAGATATAATAACCATAGTGCCAATCTCCTGAAGTCATGACATGAATGCTTAACCAAAGAACATCCAAGGGGAGCAGAAGTGAGGAGGTTTTAACCTCACTGGGGGAGAAAAACTCAAAGAGGCACAGTGAGATTTAGAGAAACAGTGAGATTTAGATACCCAAATTTAGCTGAAGCAGTCAAGTACTTTCAGGCAACTGAGTTGATTGGGTGATGAACAGGGCCTGAGGCATGGAGATGGGAGAGTCAGTGAAAGCATGCTGTCCCTGCCCTGTCATTAGGTATGGCCCTTTAGGAGGCTCTCCTGCTATCAGCCAAGGCACACACAAGGGAGCCTTCTACCACACGGCCAATTGCACCCAGCGTGGTTCTTAAAAGATAGCCCCCTGGCACCCACGATGTCCCCAGCACTGGGTTGAGTGGGGAAAAGCACCTTCAAAGCTAATCAGATGGTCAGCCTTCTCATCAGTCTGGGAGGTCTGAGGAGAGTTTCCCTCCAGCCACTGTTCTCTTGGGATCAAAGAGCTCAGATTTCTGCTTGGTTAATGACGGTACAACAGAACCCAGAAAACGCATTCCTTACAGTTTCTACAGTTAAGCACACCACAGTTCATTTTGCTTCATCTTTTAAGCTGTTGGCTACTAGAAAAACCCTCTAGGAAAAGCCCTTCTCTAATTGACCACCACATCTCAAGTTGTCTTTGCTGATGTGAGAGATTTTTCTCTGTGATGTGTATATTATACAAATATATATGTAAATATAATTCCTCCCAAATAACTGAAACCTGCCCAGGAAAGCCAGTGGACACTTATTTGCACAGTTCTCATCCAAATCCACCAGGTTATCCAAAGCAAAGAATGCAAGGGGCAAGGGAAATAAATATATATTTCTAATAAACTCTTCATGAATTTGACCTGCATGGGGATCATCAGAAGACTTGGTTCTTTCTTAATCAAATCAGAACAACGGTACAAGAAAATGACTCCTAGGGTGGAGCAAAGCAGAAGGGCTTGTGCTTGAGAACCAGTGGATGACAGTCAACCTCAACTCTAAAATGCCTTCCTTTTACAGGGTATCGCAAGGAAAACATGGCAGAGACATATGGCCAAACCATCCCAATCAGAGGTCCTGCAAAGTCCAAAGCTGGGCAATGGGAGTCAGGAAACACCATCAGTGGGACCTCTGTTTTGCTGATCACTGTATGCCCAGCATCGAGCACCGAGCCTCCCTAGCGTAGGCACTGCATACGTTTCCCTGGAATGAATGAGCGAATGGATACATGGATGAGAGAGTGAATGATCACTTCTAAATCAGTGTCTCCAGGACCCCTTACTCAGCTCCAGGTGTTTAGTAATTATCTCTACTTAGCTGTCTTCCAGGTGTTTCAAATTCATCATATCTCAAATTCCAACCCATCAGGCACCACTCCATCCCTGTAAACTGCTCCTTGGGGGCTCTGGAATTCCGACACCATCTCTGACTGTCTGAGCTATTCTCACCTTCTTCATCTACAAAACTCCCACTGCAAATGTTATGTCCTCTCGGATGCTTTCCCTGGACACTGCTCACCCCCTCTTCCTCACTGGCCTTTCTTACTTAAATATTGATTAGAGTCTGAGATGGTGTCTGTCAAAGGCTTTATGCAGACTGAGAAAAGGAGGCTGAGCTAAACACCAGGCAGCTGAGCTCTCTCTCAGCTGAAACAAAGGAAACTCTTTTTTGCTCCTTCATCTCATTTCTTTCTTTTGCTTCTCTAGCTGTGGTGAAACAGAACCTTATTCTGGGGAAGCAGAGATGGTCAAGAGCTCTGACCACTAACTACAGACGTCATACATTCAAATCTTGACTTGTGAGGGAGTTTAAACTTAGCAGTTAGGTTGCAGGAAGCCCAGCCTCCTGGAGAAAGACCCAGGAGAGGGGAGAAGCTTTTTTTGTGACCATTCTGTTTCCATGCACTGCCATGGGAAAGCAAGACTTTAAACTTCTGATGAAGTTCCCTGACTGCCCAAAGACGACCAGGATGACATTTGTAGTCTTAAAACAGGTGTATTCAGCTTGCTGACAAAAGGGTGGATGCACCCTAGGGTCACCTTGGGCTTGGGAAGGGCCTCTTACAGGGTTTACACTCATGTTGGATGATTTTAAAGAGGAATCAGGGAAGTAGGGGCAGGTTCTGGAGTGGATGGATACTCTCAAGAGGCAGGGACAATGAAATGAATGACCATTTTCATTTCGAGGAGGGAGGGTTAAAGCAGGGGTAGACTTAGCAGTACGTAAAGAAGCAGTACTTACTCCGAGAAGGGCGATGGCAGTCAGAGAAGGTGGATGTTCAGTAACTTTCATGGTCATGCACTGACCACATTTATGCCCTGAACATGGTCATGGAGGGGTTTGTTATTGACCTGTTCACAGCACTGTTTCCATTTGTTGGGAATGTCACAGGATTGTTGTCAGCAGGGCAGTTTTCCATTTCCTTTGTCATTTCTATGAAGCTACTACTTATTTCGTGCCGGGCACTATCCTAACCACATGGTAGATGTCAACTCATTTCTTCTTCATAATACGACTTTATGAGAGAGGTAGGTACTGCAACCATTTCACTGATGAGAATGGCTTAACGATGTTAGTAACATTCCCACGCTCACAGAGATAAGGAAATGTGAGAGCCAGAGTTTGAACTCAGGTCGGACCAACCCTAAAGCCTGTGCCTTCTACATTCTACCGTTTCCATTTCATCACTACCAGTGTCTCCTCCATCCATTCAGTTAATATTATTGGGCCCATGGTAGCCACTGGCCTAGGCATTGGGGGTATGGGTACAAGATATGTTCCTTGCCTTCCGAGAGCTGAAAAAAAAAACTCTTGATTCTAGAGCTGTGCTATCCAATATGGTACCCACTAATTACATATGGTTAAACTTAGATTTAAAATTAAATTAAGCAAAGTTAAAAAAATTCATTTCCTCAGTTGTAATAGCCACATTCCAAGCGTTAGATAACCACACGTGGCTAATGACTACTGTATAGGACAGTGCAGATACAGAATATTTCCATCATTGCAGAAAGTCATCTTGGACAGTGTAGTTCTTAGATTAAAAAAAATTATGCTCTTTTTTTATTTTTGAGAGACAGAGTGCAAGCAGGGGAGGGGCAGAGAGAGAGGGAGACAGAATCTGAAGCAGGCTGCAGGCTCTGAGCTGTCAGCACAGAGCCCAATGCAGGGCTTGAACTCACGACTGTGAAATCATGACCTGAGCCAAAGTTGGACGTCCAACCGACTGAGCCACCCAGGAGCCCCTGGACAGTGTAGTTCTAGAGGAAATGGGTTCCCCATCCCTCCTTGAGTCTAACTTAAAAAGGTATACCTGCTTTTTAAGTGCTGTCCCTTTTGTTCTACTTTCTAGCTAGACCGAAACAAAAACAAAAAAAAAACAAAAACAAAAACACACACACAAAAAAAACAAAAAAAAACAAAAAAAACAAAAAAACAACAAAAACTACTAAACCCTATCAAGAGCCAAAATATTTTTCTGATTCCCAGTGTCTGTTCTTGCTTTGCTGAGTCATGCCCATTTGTCTTACAGTCACCAAAGAGTTTTGGAGCTGTGATGACAGCAGAGTAAATACCACTGAAACTTGGACAGACCCCAGCCCTACATTTCCCACACATCAACAGAACTGTCAGCCCGGCTCAGATTCCAGAACCTTTATTGCTCAGGAAGCATGGAGAAGCAAAAAGAAGCCAGCCTGATTTTTAGGCTCTGGAGACAAGAAGAGAAAACATCTTTTGACTTGTAAACTGAACAAATTTGGATGTGACGTCATCCCTGGCAGAGTTCCTTCACAGCAAAGAATTCTGCTTACCGGCGGATGGGCAGGACTCCCTCCGAGGGAGATGCAGGCACCTAACCTAACCTTCAGTTAGGCCATAAAAGTCCACAGCCAAGTGGAGCAAACAGAACATTTTAATTCCTTTTGTTTTTCCTCCTAACCCCAAAAGCCTTTCGGGAGGACTGAGTGCAGGCCCAGAGTGAGGGGACAGAAAGAGAAGACAAAATCTTTATTCTTCTGGAGTGAAAAGTCTAGATGGCGTCGTCTATGGCAAAGAAACGGCCTTGCGCCAGCCCGCCCATGGCCCCTTCAGGTGCAAAGAGCCCGCCCAGGGCTACTGCTGGGGCGTGGGCCTAGGGTGCCAGGCTGCACACACCACATGGCTCTGCCCTGCCCGACTCCACCCACTTTCCTTTAACCAATGGCTTGACGCGAAAAGACGGGCTCAGCCAACCAGATTCTAGCTTTGAGGTTGAACGCGGAAGCAGGAAGTGCCCCACCAAGAAGCAAGAAGAAGCCAAAGCATGCACAGTGCCCTAGAGGTAAGACTGTCAGGTGAAGACCTGTTACCTCCAGCCTTGAATCCAGAACTTCCAGGCTATTTCCAGTCCAGTCCAAACCACGCTGGTTTGGCACCTGTTCTTGATTATCATGCCAGCTTTATCATTAGGCATATTACCCTTCTATAAACCCTACTCCTTGTGCAAGTTTTAATGCCTCTCTGTCCACGTGTAACTCAGTGATGTTTTAGATCTGGAAAAGGTATCACTCATTCCGTAACAGGAAATGGTTCAGGTGAGTAACGCAGAGGTGAAAGGGGAATAATGTTCCAAGTGCCTAGTCTGTGTCAAGCAGTATCTGGAGTGCTCCCACATAACAGAGAAGATTCAGTACTCACAAGAGCCCTGCCTCCTAGGCACAGTCACCATCCTGTTTCACAGGTGAGGTGCCAGGTTCCTCCAGATCAGCTGTCAGCATGCCCCAGCTGTCCTCAGTGCCTGCTGGTAAGAAGCTCTTCCTACTCTAAGCTGCTCAGAGAAGGGAAAGATGACAGAAAGTGAGGAGCAAGTAAGGCTTCCTGGAGAAGCTGAAGGTTGGGAAGTGACTTTCTGAACTTCAGTGTCTTTTCCTGTAAAATGAGAACACAAATTTTGGGCCAAAAGAGTAGTGTGGAATTGGTGAGATAAAGAATGGAGAACACTGAGCATTATGCTGAACATAGACAAAAGGTGCTGGACCTCAACCACAAGTCCCCTCTCCTTCTTCATCTATTGCTTTTGTCCAGCCTCTGGGAGCTGCCAGCCTTTGGCCTCCTGCCTCCTTCCTGCACCAGCCCGGGAACCTTAGTCACACTCTGGATCTGGTCCCAGTCTCCTTGGCGGAGGCCTGGTGTTCACTGCATTTATTATTCCAGGCACCCTGTGATTTACTTTTCTAGTGAGTTAATTGCAAAATCCATATGGAGCAGAGAGAAAACATCAACCCAAGCTTGCCACGCAAAGCAGGGGAACAGAGGAAGCTTTCTATCTCAGCCAGTGCGGCCTAGAGAAGCAGGGAGGGAGGTAGAGGCTGTCTCCCTTAGTGTACAGAGGGCCAGATCTGCCAAGCTCAGTGGAAGGCACATGGTGTTCAGAGCCTACTTATTCCCCCCTTTGTTTTTTAAGCTCATCCCTCTAGAGAAGAACCTAAGCTTTAGAAACCTACTATGGGGTATATAGAGTGTAGGTTATCAAATCTCAGTGTGCATAAAAATAAGAAGCACCTGGGAAGTTCATTTAAAATGCAGATTCCCAAGCATCTCTCTCCAGAGTTCAGTGCACTGAGGCTGGGAGGAGACGCCGGGGTTTGGTGTGTGTGTGATGCAGGTGACATACGAGCCAGAGTGGAGAAACAACAATGCCAAGGAAAGCTCAGTGGTTCTGGCGTTAGAAGGATTTACGTTCGGTTCTTGGTTCTCCCTCTTACCAGCTCTGTGTCCCTGGGCAAATCATCTTTTCTCTCTGGCCTCAGTGCTGTTCTCTCTGAAGTAAAAATGAGAGTACTTACTTCACGGGACCGTTGGGAGATAAAGGTAATAGATATTGAAAGTCCTTAACACAAATCTCGGCACACTGGAGGCACTCAAAAAAAAAAAATTAAAGAAACAATTTGCCTTTTTTTTTTTTAAACCCAGAGAAGTTTCTCTTTAAAACTAGCCTGAGCATCTTCACTTCTGAATGTTAATACATTTCTGTATCTGTTTATGGTCTGTAACTTGTAAAGAGGGGCCTTTGGGGGAAACCAGTTCTTGTTTTGAAAGCACTTTGAAGATGAAAAGGTGTCAAATCCTCCAGAGACCTGCTTGGTGGAAGGTAAAACAAATGTTTATTTTAATTTGGTGAGTTATAATTTATTAAAGGCTTTCGGAAAATGGAAATACGATTTATATTTTCACAAGGGACCTCACAGTTTTGAATAGTTTAATTTCTTCACTTGTTCAAGGAACATTCACTGAGCACCTGGGTGCCTAGCCAGATGAACAAGTGCCAGCCCTCTGGGGGGGACTCAGGGTCTGGACGATGATAGCGACTTGGTAGGGACCACAGTCTGTGCTGCAGAAGGCCGGAGAACAGTCAATGACTTCTCTCAGCCTAAGGAACTGGGTCTTGAGAAGCGGATCAGCAGGAAATGATTCTATTTTGAAAGATTGAAACAATTTAAAAAGCAATCCTGTTACCAATAGGTGTATAATTTGAGATCCCTGGAGGAAAGAACTCTTCTCAGCATAGGTTACTCCCATCTTTAATTTATTAGGTTACTCCAGAAGGGTATGAACAGTACCTAAGTACTAAGTTCTAAGAGTACTTAGATCCTCCTAAGCACCAGGCCCTATTATGTGAGTGTTCTGTGGACATCTTGACTTGGAGTTTCCAAAGGCATTTCTAACTCAGCAATATCTAACACTCAGCTTCTTATCTTTCCCCACAAACGTGCTCCAGCATTTCTTACCGCATCCACAGCTACCCCAATCAAAAATGGGGTCACCAGCCTGGATCCATTTCTTCTCCCACGGCCTACATTCATTAGTCACCAAATTTCATCAGTTCTTCCACTTAAGTACCTCTCATATCTGTCCCCATGACCACTACCCTGATTTTGTGGGCCACTATCTGTCGCTCACTCTCCTTCCTCACGTGGAAGCCAGGTGATCTTTCTAAAACACAAAGAGTCCTGTCCTTTCTTAAAGCCCTCTGATGGCTTTCCTTCCTTTACAGAATAAGGTTCAAATATCTACAGGTGCTGCCCAAGGCCCTGCTTACCTAGTCTCACCTCTTGCTACACAAGCCGCCCCCTATACACTTCAGCAGTCATACTATATACATGTACATACAGACATACCAGCACCCCCTGGCTCCATCCTGGAAGATTCTAGTGAATGGCTCCCCCCGCCTCAAATCTTATATCACAACTCGTTTCCCCCTCTCCACCATACTCTTGATGTCCTCCAGCTCTTAGGTCTGTCCACTTGTCTCTTCTACTGGATGGAAACGTCTCGAGGACAGGTACTCAATTGTGTTCATACCCCAGCCCTTTTTATTATGCTAAGTTGTACAGGGCTTCTGGTGGTTACCAATCTGGTTGTCTTCTGTTTCTGGGCACATGGGAGGAGCACACATTCCTGCTACCTGGCAGTTAGGTGAGGCCATATGACTAAGTCAGGCCCATGGGCTGTGAGAAGCAGCCAAGAAGACCATTTGCTCTAGAGAGTGCAGCTATAAGACGGTGGAGCCTTGATAAGCCTGGCTTTTGAGAGACTGTGTGAAGAAACCCTTCCTCCCACACCCCTGAAGCATGATGAGTAAGTACACGACATGAGAAAGAAACTCTGTTACGTTACAGAAATATGAGCTATTTGTTACTGCAACATGGATTAACCTCTACTGACTATTATGTAACTCTTATTTCTATCTATAGTCATTAAAACAGGGCCTGGAAATATCAGGTTCTCCATAAACATTTGATGAACAAATGAATGCAAGAATGGCTGAATGGACAAAGAAGCCTAGAAAAAGGAACATGAGGTCCGGAGTCAAAAGAAAATAGCCTATAATAACCACCGCATATCCCTCTTTCCCCCTCACCAGTACTGCTCTTCGCTATCTCTATTTGACTCCAGAGGCGGGACTGAATCTCTGATTCCTCTCTCTGAAGTATCTCTGTACTGATGCCAACCAAATCTACAGCAGATCCTGGCCTATGCCTCAATGTCTGGAGGAAACACACCGGTGACATATTTTTGCCAGTTTTTCACCAATCCATAATCCTACTGTCTTTGAACTTCATGCTGCCAGGGTTGCATCTGTATTTGGCCCCCAAGATGGGGATTCCTAAGCTTCCTAAACTAAGGGCTTCTAATTCTGACACCCAGTTTCCTTGCACCCCATACCTCAACCAGATTAAAGAATGACTGTATGTGACCAAATATATTTTTCTATATGGGGAAGATACTCAGTAATTATCCCTTAAGCCTTTCAACACATTTCAGTTAAGCACAAAGGCAGAGGCTGTGAGATGTGGACCAATTCTACATCTTTTAGAAAGTAAACAAAAACAAAGAATGTCATTCCAAAGTCGCTATCCTGAAATTACTGCTTAGCAAGGAGGTCAGGGCACTGAGAGAAACGTCTCCAAGGAGCATGTAGCTAATCAGATTAGAAAGATCAGCGTGCCGGCAGTGCTGAGGATGGAGTGCAGTGGGGGGCCCAGGAGGGGGGGGGGGCGAGGGAGGAGAGATGGTAGGGCCCTCAACCAAAGGAGCTGGTGGAGGAATTGGCCTTGGCAATGTCTGGTTTGCCAGTCGCGTGGGTTCTTCACTATTACGGCAACTTGTGAGCACTGGCCCTGAAACTTGGAGGAAACACATGATTCTAGAAACGGGATGGGCTCGCTGCACACAGACACAGGTTTATATCCTCTTCCATCGCTTAGGAGCTGTGACTGTGGCCAAGATCCCTGCCTTTGTGACTCGTAGTCTGCTCACGTATAAAGTGGGGCAAATATGGCAACCTCCCAGTGTTGCGAGGGTTACCCACATGCTGGGTTAAAAGGGGAAGCATCCATCCATCTGCTTGCCCTAATCCCAAACACTTCCATATCCCTTGGGCCTGATCCTGCAGATGTACTCGATAAATGTATGTTGAAGGAATGGATGAATAAGGTGCTCTACGTTGGTGGATTTTTTTTAAAGTATTTTTTTTATTATAGAAAAATATATACAACACAAAGTTTACCCTTTTAATCATTTTAATGTGTACATATTCAGTGGCATTTTGCACATGGCCAGTATTGTGCAACCGTTACTACGATGCATTCTAAACATTTTATCACCGTGCCCCCAAAACCCCTGTACCCATTAAGCGGTCACTTCCTTTTCCACCTCCTATGCCAAAGTCTATGGCGGTTTTAGCTAAATCCAATGCCTTAAAATATTGCTGGTGGATATTACTTTGGTGACAAAGTTGGGAGGGGTGGGTCAAGCAAGAATTTATTTCCTGAGTACCCACCCCATGCATGCCTCCGTGTGAGACACGTGTAGACGCGACAGATAGCTCTGACAGGTGTGTGTGAGGCAGTACAAGAGGCTGTGACCAGGGAACGCTTGAACTGGAACCTGAATCAACGCAGAATGGTAAGAGATGAGGCCAACAAGGTCAGAAGGGTCCCACGGGATTGGGGGGCCGAGGGGGGTTCTGCATGCAGAGAAACCTGGACTTGAGTCAGTGAATGGGGGCTCAGCCCTCTCTCTTGCCTAGTGCATCCTGGGGACACTGATGGGTGGGGATCTGGGAGATATGCAGCCCCTTCTCAGCTGATTCATCTGTAGTGGGAAGGCCCGAGCCTGGCTGTGATTGAGCTCCAGCTCCAGAGAAGCCCGACTTGGAGGCAGGCAGCCATGGACAGTTAATGAGTGATTTATTGGTGCTGCCGCACAGGCAGCTTCCCTGGGACCTGTTCCTAATTAACAACCACTAACTGGATGACATCTCTCTCTCTCTCTCTCTCTCTCTCTCTCTCTCTCTCGTTTTCAAAATAAAAAAAAGGCCCCTAAAGCCTTTCTTCTCCATCTTTATAGGAGGAAAGATTTCACCTTTGGCTGCTGCCTGATTCTGAACCACAACAGGTATCTGGCAGAAATCCCACCCACTCCCTCGCTCATGCGCAGACACACATAGACATATCCTCACGTACAGTCAAACCTGTCCGCTGTTGTTCACATGTTCCCCACACCCGGTTGCACGTTAATTCCCCTGCTGACATAATTACCCTGACGTCACCATACACTTGCACTCACACACCACTGAGCGTATCTGTACTGGTCACCTGGGGTCCCACATATGCATACGTTCCTGCCCCCCACACACTCAAGCCAGCCGCTCAGCCGAGTCCTTGCACACAGCCCCACACATATTGGCACGCACACCCCCTGCTGTGAATGGCAAAGCCCCACAGTCTCCCGCATGGCCTCAGGCGGCAATCTTCTCTGTGGTACCCACAGCTCCAATGAAGGGGCTCACCCGCTTAGAGGAGGCCTAAAATTTGGTGTCCTGACCCAGCTGGCTTAGCGGTGAGGTAGTGTGTGCCAAGGAGAGGGAAGGGAAGCTGTAGCCAGTCCAGTGTGGAGAGTTGCAACTGCCGTATCATTCAGACTAAAATGGTTTCTCCTGTTTATCACTCCTAGGGCATTAAGAAGCTCCAAATTCACTTAAGAGTCAGGCTGCGGACTGGCGGTGGGGGCAAAGTGCCTGGTATCTAATAACCATCTGTTATGGACTGAATTATTCCCCTCCAAAAGAAAAAAAAAAGACATGTTGAAGCCTGCTACAGACTCAGTGCTTCTGTCCCCCTAAAATTCACATGTTGGAGTTCTAACCTCCAATGTGATCGTTTAAGGGGGTGGGGCCTTTGGAAGGCAATTAGGTCATGAGCCATCCTGAACGGGATTAATGCCCTTATAAAATCGACCCCAGAGAGCTTCCTCACCCTTCTGCCATGTGAGGACACAGCAAGAAGGCAGCCATCTATGAATTAGGAAACCGTCTCTGATAAGACACTGATCTTGGCCTTGGTCTTGGACTTCCCAGCCTCCAGAAATGTGTGAAATAAATGTTTATTGTGTAAGCCATCAGTCTGTGGTATTTGGCTATTGCATCCTGAACAGACTAAGACAAAGTCCTAACTCCGAGCACCTCAGTATGCGACCTTATTTGGAAATAGGGTCATTACAGATGTAATGAGTGAAGATGAGGCCTAGGGATAGCTTAGGATGGGCCCCTGATTCGACAAGACTGGTATCCTTATATGGAGACCTCCACGTGAAGACAGACATATAAGAGAACACCACGTGTTAAAGAAGACAGAGATTGTATTCCTGTAGCTGAAGCCAAGGAATGTCCGTGATTGCCAGCAACCCATCAGAAACTAGGGAGAGATAAGGAAAGATTCCCTCACACACGTCAGATGGAACATGGCTGTGTCAGTACCTTGATTGCACACTTGTAGCTTCTGGAACTGTGAGGCAATCAGTTTCTGCTGTTTGGAGGCAGCCGGTTTGTGGTACTTTGTTAAGCAGCTCTAGAAAACTAACAGAGCACCCAATAAGTACTACGGCCTTCTTCTGTTTGCTTCCCTGGGCCTCAGTCTAGTACCCTGAAACGCGGGTACGTGCTCCTTCATAGGATGCCGTAAGAACCCCACGTACGGAATCTCATGTGACAGGCCCTGATTCTTCTGAAATAGATAAATGAATCATGGTCTGGCCTAGAGCGGCACAGATCTGTGAAAAGGCTTCTAGATAAATACAAAACAGACCACTGAAAGATAAGTGACGCCTCCAGCCAAGGCACCAACTGAAACCGGTCTTCACGTTCTTCTGCCTTCCCCAGTTAAACAATGCTGAACCTCTGAAGGGGACGGCAAGGTGAACCATCACTCCTACTGAAAAGTTCCACCCCAGCTTTTGAGCTGTACATATTGAGTTTCATTAAGACATTGTTGTCGTGGAATATAAAGTTAATCAATAATGGGCAGCTCTTTTGCCTATTAATTAGCCAACTGTGCAAGAATAAAAAATAGATCCAGCTCACCCTCCCTCTCGGGGGGGATGCCAGGATGAGCTCACTTTGTTGGGAGTCACGACAGCAGCTCCCAAGAACCATGTTATTCTGGCGGGGCCTGGGTGTAGGCGACCTGTGCCATTTTGTGGTCTTAACCACCCACCCCCTGTCACCCTGCCCGTATGGGAATACGCCTTGGATTAGTCCCGGAGCTGAACAGTCTCGGCCACAGCTCATGGCTTGGCAAGTCACAGCCGTCAGGGCCTGTAAGGAGCCATGAGTCAAAGAGGCCCGGGTCAGGGGAAAAGCATGGGTTTTGGAACCGGGCAGGTCCATGTTTGAAATCAGTTTCTACTACCTCTTATATGCATGGCCTTAGGGAAGTCCCTTAACCTGTCCCAGCCTCTATTTCCTCATCTGCCAAAAACAAAGCACCAATCTTGCAGAGATATTAAGGGATGAAATGAGATTATGTAAAGAGGCTCATGTGGTACCTGACCTGTAATAACTATTCAGTAAATAACCTGTATTATTTGAGCACATATTGTTAAATGAATAATTATTTAATAGAACTTAATACAATAGCACTTATTATTAAATAAGTGATTTTCATTATTATCTTCCTGGGACACTGAGATATATCACAGGCACAAGTCACTGAAGGCTCTCAAAGCAAGCCGTCATCTTGAGACAGTGGGTCTGTTCCCTTATCTTTTGGTTGGGGATGAGAAAGAGCAAAGCAGTCCTTGACAGCCAGGAAGCGGCCTGGCATTCACAGCTAGGTGGTCGCTTTTACCTGCTGAATATAAACAATTTCACCAACTTCAGAGGGGGGCTCTGACTGTGACTAAGACGAAGGCAAGACCCCTCTGCAATCATGTCTGATACTCAACAAAAATGGAACACTGTCCAAACTGCAAAATGACTGAACATCCCCCTATCCTGGATAATATGAATGACTGGTGCTTCTTTTCCAGTTACAACTTGATTTTTTTTTAATGTTTATTTATTTTTGAGACAGACAGAGTGCAAGTCGGGGAGGGGCAGAGAGAAATGGAGATACAGAATCCGAAGCAGGCTCCAGGCTCTGAGCTGTCAGCACAGATCACAATGCAGGGCTCGAACCCCTGAACCATGAGATCATGACCCGGGCCGGAGTCAGACGCTTAACCGACGAGCCACCCAGGTGCCCCTCCAGTTACAACTTTAACCTGACTTCATTCTTTCTGGCTTCTACATAAGATTTAAGACACACAGGCACAGAGTTACTCCTACTGCCTGACAGTATCCAATCCAGAACAAAGCTCCACTTCCTTGAACCCACCCCCAAATAATTTAACACAGGGCCAACCCTGTACTGAGGCACCCAATGCCCCCCCCCCCATAGTGTGCATTTGCCCTCACTGCCAAGAGTCTAGAAACCTCACTCAACCACAGGGGAGCTACTGGTGGTCTTTGGCTGGAGGGCATTAAAGATATTTTGATGTTTCCATGCCCTAACAGAGAGGCTGACATAGTCAAGGGGGTCTGGAGCTTTCACACCTGAGCACCAGGTAAGG
The DNA here is from genome assembly GCF_023721935.1 of Panthera uncia. NCBI lineage: Eukaryota > Metazoa > Chordata > Mammalia > Carnivora > Felidae > Panthera > Panthera uncia. The sequence continues at coordinate 59,501,688 of NC_064808.1, forward strand.
CTCTCCCCTGGCCTGTTTCTGAACCAAGCAGGCATCCTTGTCCCACAGTCTCCAAGCTGCCCCTCCCCCTTGGCCATCGGAACTCCTGAAAACTGTGTTCCAGGATTGGCAGGGGTGCAGGGCTACTGTGGTACCCTTTCTTCTTGCTGTGTTCCTGTCCCCACTCTCCCTGGGCAGGTACTCAGGGCTGCAGGGGATCTTAGCAATCATTTTACTCAGGGGCAGGTTTCTTCTGCCGATTCTCTGACTGCTGGCCACCCAGCACTCATGCAACACTACGCAGATCCTGTGCAGGTATGTGGTGCTCTTCCTTGGCCCGTGAGCCCCTGGGGCCAGAGCCCATGTCTGCTTCACCACAGCGTTCGTGCCACACTTGCACATGTTGCTGAGTGGGTACAGGGGAGGCATGTGGCTTCACGATCCCTCCGGCCCCCAGTTCATCCGCATGACTGCAGCCCAAGGAGTGTGCCCCCAAGGCCCCACTGCAGGAGCGTTCAAACGTGCTTCTCTTTTTCCTGAGGAAGATCCATCAGTTCACTTTCTCTGCTCTTTCACTGCTCCAGTAGTGGGCTCTCCGTATCAAGTGATGTCTTATAAAGTTCATAACCACACGAGAGTTATCACATGAAACATGAAGTCAAGGGCTACAAAGCTGCCCTGAGAAGGACACACTGGGTGGTCTGATAGGGTGACTCACAAGCTGCATGGGACTCACGCAGAGACTCACGCAGAAGAGTTAACGCAAAGGACCAAGCCTGCCACCTTAGAAAGGTCAGCTTGCAAGGCTGGCCCATGGCTGGGGTCTGGGTAAACAGGTCCTTACCTGACATGAAACCTTCCCTAAATGTTAAGAGTAGCTTTGGGCTGCCTGGGTGGCTCAGTCAGTTAAGCATCCTACTTCAGATCAGGTCATGATCTTGTGGTTCAGGGGTTCGAGCCCCGTGATGGGCTCTGTGCTGACAGCTCAGAGTCTAGAGCCCACTTCAGGTTCTGTGTCTCCCCCTCTCTCTGCCCCTCCCCCGCTCACACACACTCTCTCTCTCAAAAATAAGTAAACATTAAAAAAAAAAAAGTGGCTTGACCATGCCTAGACAGTGTGTATAAATAATGAGCGTCTTCCTTCTGAGAGTCTAAAATTTGGGCCTGAGTTAGGTAGAAGGCACCTATGTGACCAGCCGTCTGATGAAATCTTTCGGCACACGGCCTCTTTTGAGCTTCTTGGTAGAGAGCACTTTGCATGTCATTACCACTCATTGCTGGAATCAGGCCCATCCCCAGTGACTCTGCTGGGAGAGGACTCTTGGAAGCTTGTGCCTGGTTTCCTCCAGACTTCACCCTCCGCACCTTTTCCCTTTGTTCGTTTGCTTTGTATCCTTTTGCTGTAATAAGTCTTAGCCATGTGTCTCACTGTATGCCGAGCCCTGTGAGTCCGTCTAGGGACTCACTGAGCCTTGGGCACTCCCCCCCGCCCCCATCCCACCCAGCACACATGCATGGGCTCCAAGTTCAAAGCTCCCCTGACAGGGTTCAAAGTCAGGGTGTGGGCTCAGGTGCCCTAGACCAGGGAATTGATGTGCTAATTTATGAAATGCTGGGTATTAAAGGACATTGTGAGCTATTACACACTCCCCAGATGTGAGTAATAATGGCCCAGCGCCACAGCCGACTTTTGAAGAGCTTTTTAAATCTAGCTGAGGGAAAAAAGTGACACGATTATTTTCTCCAAATAAAATGCATCTTTTAGCACTGCTAACTCTAGCGTGGAGGTAATAAATTGTCGAAAGTTGTGGATGTATGTAGAAAGAAGGGTAAATCCTTTGGACTTGAGCAGTTTCCCTCTTTTTTTGCTACCATGTAAGGCCACAGGACTGGAGAGATGCCCGCAGTACCTTACTTCTAATGGGTTGTCTACCTTCTGACTTAGCCCATTTGGTTCCTATTGAAGAGTCTCCTCCGCATTTTCACAGCCCAGTTCACACCCATCATGGCCCGGCTCTCCTCCCTCTTCCACCCTTCTGAGCAGCTGGAGTGGCAAACAATCTCCCTTTGTTTATACCACACTTCAAACCTGGTTTGCTCCATATGATTATCTGCTTTTTGGAGGCACATTCAGAAAAGCAATTTGTTTTGTAGCTAAGGTCCTACAAAGCTGAGCACAGAAAACTCATTTAGGAGCCAGGCTGCCGAGTGGCAGTGGAAAGAAAAGTGCTCTTCAGTATTTGGAACATAGAGGGTTCGGCTCTTTATTTGAAAGGAAGTTTCCTCCCGAACAAAGAGCCCAGGCTGAGATCCTTCTCCTAGTGCGACTGGGAGAAACGGGCCTGAGCAAAATCAGGCCCTGGTAGCTGGGGAGTCATCTTTGGCGGGAGGGGCCAGGCTGGGGCCAGCTGCCAGTTACAGTTACGGACACCAGTGTGTGGGTGTGGGGTCAGAGGGACCTGGGGTTGAATTCCATCCCGACCACTTCCCAGCCGTGTGATCTCAGGGCACTTCCAAAACAATGAAGACACAGAGATCTGCCTCCAAGGCTGCTGCAAATGTTGAACAGAATGTGAGCACACTTCGTAAATCACAAAGTGCCGCACAATTAATAACAACAACAGCCTAAGCTTATACGGCACTTCCTGTGCACCAGGCACTATTCTAAGTGCTTTAACCCTCTGGGCTCATTTAATCCTATGAGGGAGACAGGAGAAGTATTCCCGTTGTACTGGCGAGGAAACTGAGGCATGGGGAGATTCAGAAACTCGCCCACAGTTGTGGGACACTGTGTGACGCAGCTAGTAAGTTAAAGAGCTGGTGTTCAAATCCAGGCAGTCTGGCTCCGGAGTCTGTGCTTAGAGGTGTGAATTACCAAGCATTTTGTTTTTGTTTTGTTTCGTTTTGTTCGAGGGGATGGTCTTGCATGCTGGCACCTTTTTAACTCAGAAAACCGTTGGCACTCATCCCCTCGAATAGTTTTGCACTCCTGTCTCCCCGAGGCAGCACCGGCAGGGGTAAGAGCTTTGGATTTCAACAGCCCTGTGTTAGGCATCAGCTTTGTGACTTCCTGGCTGGCAAGTTACTTAAGCTTTCGAAGCCTGTCTTAGTCAGCTTGGGCTGCCATAACAAAATACCACAGCCTGGCTTCGACAACAGAAATACATTTTCTCACAGCTCTGGGGGGTGCCAGCATGGTTAGGTTCTGGTGAGAACTCTCTTCCTGGCTTGCAGATGGCTGCCTTCCTGCTACGTGCTCACGTGGATTTTCCTCCCTGCACGTGCATGGAGACAGCCACGTCTCCCTCTTCCTCTAAAGGCACTAATCCCGTCATGAGGGTGCCACCTTCACAACCTCATCTAAACCTAATTACCTACCATCACACTAGGGGTGAGAGCTTCAGCATGTGAATTTAGGACACCACCCCACGCACAGTGGCGCGAGGGGCAATTTCATCACAGCAGAATGGGAAGAACAAACTCTGTCCTGTTGGTTGACGTCCTCACCTCGATCAGGGAAAGCATTTTCCCCCTTTGACCTCTCCTTGCTTAAACCTTTTGTGTGTTTCCCTACGACCTTCAGGGGAAAGGCTGAGCTCTTGAGCCAGCAGTTTTCAGCTGTCCTCTGCCATGATGGGACCCAGTCTTTCTCTCTGGCCTCATCTCCTCTTAATCCCCACCGGCTCAGCCAGGACAAACTGTTTGCTATGTCCTGAACAGTGCACACGGCCGGGTGTCAGACCTGAGGCTTCTGACTGCTGGCTGAATGCTCCTTATCTTCACCATTGCTGCTCCCTGCCATCAGAAGAGGTTGGGAGCAACCTCTTGGGAGTTGAGTGGCTCCCTGCCACTTTGGGAAGAGTGTAGGGGAGGGCCTGGCTTTCTCTGAGACCTCTCCCCTGAAGAGGTATGTTGTGGGGTTTGCCTGGAGTCTGGATCCACATCCTGTGAGTAAGCACTGTTAACCTCTCTGCACTACGCTTCATGTATCAGGCTCACATGAACTCCCAGGAGCCCTTCCGCACACTTTCACATGTTCCACATGCTTCTCTCTGGCCCAAAGTCAAAGGAAAGAAAGCCATTGCTATACTGTAGTCAATCTGTTTGCGTTGATTAGGGTGTAATTAAATTTGTAACAAGCATCCCCAGGTCGGGGGAAGGCAAATTTGACTTAACACGCTAGCTGCCTGTGGTGCGCATGTAGATGTGCCCAGGTCCCTCTCCGGTTGCCTTTGTGCTGAGTAGAGAGATTCAGCTGGTTAGGTGAACGCAGGGATGGCTCTTCCAGTCCCCTGTATCTTCCTGAGTCAGCTCTTCCTGTCTGGGGGGTGCCTTTCCTGCTGTCTTCACAGCTCACAGTTACCCTAGGGCATGTTAGTCACCCCACTGGCCATTCTCATAGGAGAGATGGCTGGGGTCTACAAACCAGGGATGCCGGCTCTATCATCATTCACGCCATGTGACGATGGGCGAGTCGATCTGATCCCAGAGCCCAGCCTCCTTCTACTGAATCTTGAGGCCCTGACAAATCTATACTCATTCTCAGTAAGGGAGCCTTAGAAGTACCGATGTCAACAGTTTTTGGACAAGACTGTGACATCATGGATTGTGGAATCTTCAACCTAAGGGGTTCTTGAAGGAAAGGAATTGACGTGCACAAAGTCCTGCTATGTGCCAGGTACCATTTTTTAGTGTTAAACTTTCTTTTTTTCTAACTGAACCCCTCAGTAAGAAACACATTGTAGGTGATGACCTAGTTGACCTAATGCAGGTGCTATGTGTAAAGGATAATTAAAATAAAAATTCACAAACTGACTTTCCTCACTATGTGCTATGAACTCTATTCTGCTCCTCTCAGTTCTCTTTGCTAATACTATTTCAAATGATTGTGCTGAGCCACAGCCTTTATTTCGGGATTGGTCATGACCCAGTTTGGAAAACACAGTATTGACCCCTTCGTGTGCACAGTCACCTTTTAGCCTCGTTACAACTTTAGGAGGTAGGCACATGTTCATTGCCACGATGCAGATGAAGAAACCGAGGCCCGGTGAGATCCAGTAGGTTGCACAAAAATCACCCGATTCCTGAGCGGCTAAGCTGGGATTCTGAGTTCAACCCCAAAGCCCATTCTCCTTCCAAGTCATCTTGCTGCCCGAGATTCCAATAACCTCATCTGGTTGACGGGAAAACTAATACCTGGAGAGGAGGAGTGGCTTGCTCAGGGTCACACTGGGACTGGTGACAGAGGCTAAAACTGAAACCAGGTTTGTCCCTGGACTCCACACACCCTGGCACTGGAACGAGGCTCCCGTGGGTAAGGGAGCTCTTTCCCCACCACCAGTTACTCCCTTCCCCCCTGAAGTCATCCTGGATTAGATGCAGTTGAAACAGGCCCAGGATCCATTCTCCCGGGACAGAGCTGGGCTTATTGATGGGAAAAAAAAGGTGCCTGGAAAACGTCTTCTGGTAAGAAGTTTGTCACTGTGCACATCATTGCTTCCAATGAGTTGAGAATCGTGTTGGCTCAAATTGAAAGCAAAACTGTGGTTTGCTGTATCTCTCTGCACACGGCGGGTCCTAACCTAGTTTCGAGAATGCAATGTATCTTAATTTAGCATAGCTTTGACTCTCCCTATCTCGCTTTTCCTCTTCCCAGTGCGGAATTGTATTAGCATGTTCTGCCCACCAGGGAGAGCAATGAAGCTCGCCAGTGCCTCGCGGACTGGGGAGCATTGAAACTGGGCCAGGACTCCTTAAAGTCCCCTTACAAGGAACTCCCGAGAGCAACACTGTTCGTGGCTGTCAGATACTGGCTTCCAGATCCTAGGCAATTCTAGCAGACGTGAAGGTACGGAGAGGAGGCCCTGTGTCACACTTCACCAAGGCAGTTTGAAGCACCCGGCCAGAAGGAAGGGTTTTATGGAAATACGGCTGAAGGGAAGCTAAGATAATAACAACACAAGATGGTGCCAAGAGTCTCATGTGGGAGGTCAGGCAAGGCTGGGAGTGGGAGTCAGGCAGCAAGGTCAGCAGCGGGTCGGAGGGTGGGATGAGGGACAGGCAGGGGGGTTGGCTCATAGCCACGGCCATGAGAGAGCACGGGGTGCGGCATGGGACAGGCCAGTGCTCAAGGACCCAGCTGCTGGGCCAAAGGAGCTGTGAGGCTAGGAGAAGGGTCAAATGTGTCCCTCCCCTGAGAGTACCCGGGAGCCCATCTCGGTCACAGAATCTGAGTATGGAGGTCTTCCTCGCTGCTACGAGGCCCTGGAGGGACCAGGGAAGAGGTGGCTTGTTCCCTTCTCCAGGCCCAGATACGGTCTTCACTGCCTCCACGCTTCCTCTTTGTCTTAGCCCCCATCCTCTCTCTCTGGATTGTAGCAATAGCCTCCTACGTTGACATGGCCCACTAGAGTCTACTCTCAACAGAGCTTCCAGAATGCTCCTGTCTTAGCATCAATCAGAACCTGTCGCTCCTCAGCTCAGGACCCTCCCGTGACTGCTCATGCAATGGCCTGCCCCACATTACCTCTTTGACATCTCCCCGACCCCGGCCATACTGGTCTCATTGCTACTTTTCACACAAGCCAGATACGCTTCTGCCTCAAGGCTTTTGAACCTGCCCACCCTTCTGCCAGGATTGCTTTCCTTCCAGATGTCCTCACCACTTACTCCCATGCCTACCTCAAATGCCACCTTCTCAGTGAAGCCTTCTTTGGCCACCATGTTTAGAACCACAACCTTGCTCTCACCCTGGAATTCCCTCTCCCCTTTTTCAGAACATTCTGCAGCATTTAGTTTTTAAATTTTTTTTAATGTTTTATTTATTTTTGAGACACGGAGAGACAGAGCATGAACAGGGGAGGGTCAGAGAGAGGGAGACACAGAATCTGAAACAGGCTCCAGGCTCTGAGCTGTCAGCACAGAGCCCGACGCGGGGCTCAAACTCACGGACCGCGAGCTCATGACCTGAGCTGAAGTCGGCCACTTAACCAACTGAGCCACCCAGGTGCCCCAGCATTTAGTTTTTACACTTGTTTATCATCAATCTCCCCACTGAGCAGTGGGTGGTTTCATCTGTATCGACCATGCTGGGACCCCAAGACCTAAAACAGTAACTGGAACATAGTAGGTGCTCAATAAATAGTTGTTAAATGACAGGATCCTGCTCACTCTCCAACATCCCCTCCGAACACATCCCCTTCCCATATTCTCAGTTACACTCCTGTCTTCTAACTTCGTGGGACACACCTTTTACTTGTCCACCTTCATGCCTTGTCTACAGACAACGCCCTTTCTTCCCCCTTTTCACCTGTTAGTCTTTTCCACCCCTCAAAGCCCAGTGGCCAGCACTTCTTCCATAAAACCTTCTCAGATACCTTCTGGTTGGAATTTTTCTCTTAAACCTCTATGATCCCTACTCTAAATGTCTTTTGTCCAGCAGGTCACAACCTGAGAGTGGCCTGGTATGATCTCTAGCTCCACATCAACTCTAACAGGTTATAGATTCAGTTTCTTTTCTGCAAGCTTCTCACATTGACAAAGAACATTATGTTCTGAAAACAGCTAGAATCACCTCCTAGATTATATATATATATTGTACACGTTGACCTAATAGAAACATGTTTCTATAAAACAGAACAAACTGTGGAGTGCAGTGGCTAGGAAAGATCACGGGTATTGGGGAGAGGCGGATGTGGACTCAGACCCTGGTTCTGCCATTTACTAGCTGTGCAACCTTCAGCAAGTCACCTCTCTGAATCTCAGTTTCCTCGGCTGGAAATTGAGGAAAGGCTAAGAGTTAATGGGCTTGTTGTCTCTATGTTCCTTCTAGCTCCTGGATTCTCAGATTCTCGGGTTCTCGGGTTCTCTAATAAGGCTGTTTCTAATCCTTTTTTGGAAGTTGGGGCCTTACAGCACTCATTGTCCATGGATAGCTGCCCAGGTGGAGAGTCGAATTCCCGAACTCCTCCGTGTTCCTGAAAGGGAGTATGGGCAGCTCATGAGGAAGAAGTGCAGTCAAACCCAGCTGTCCAACTTCTCAGGCTGAGGGAGCCTGGCTTCCTACCTTAGAAGATGGAGCCTTATGCACACAATGGCTGCAGCTTCTGGCCTCTCAGGGAATTAATGATAGATATGCTTATAGATTTTTTAAACCAAGTCTCATGAGCATGGGGCTATGGAGGGTAGAGGATAAATTGAGTTAAATTGGTAATGAGCTTCTTTCTCACTGTGCTTTGGAGATGCTCCCCTAATCTTCTGACTCTGAATAAGCAATTTGGCTGCCTAATTAGGTTAACCAATAATTTCCCTTTTGACACCCAGGCTGCTTGATACTTTTGGGGTAACTGTGATTCTGTTCATCATTTCTTTTCTAAATGCATTTCTCAATGTGCCTCTGGGATTAAAGCACAGGGTAAATTCTCACTATTCCCCAGACCACCCCCCGCCCCCCGCCTGCCTCTTCACATGCCTCTAAGCCTCGCCTGGTGCAATTTTCTCTACCGGGAATGCCTCTCTCAGATCCCTGATGCTCAGTGAAATCCTACTTGGCCTTCAAGCCCACATGCATAACAAGAGTGAGATGAAGGAATGAGCCTTTGCACCCTCAGGGTAAGACCAATGGCTACTTTTACCATCATTCCACAGCTCCTTAGAAAATTAATATCAATAGCCAGCATCAGTTAAGGACCAACACAGACTGCATGCTTCACAGATATAGCGTAGGCTCATAGTAACACATCAAGGAAAGAAGACATGCTGATTCTGTTTTCTTTTAATTATTGTGGTAAAACATACATAACCCCTTTTTTTAACGTTTATTTATTTTTGAGACAGAGAGAGACAGAACGTGAGTGGGGGAGGGGCAGAGAGAGGGAGACACAGAGCCCGACGCGGGGCTCGAACCCACGGACCGTGAGATCATGACCTGAGCCGAAGTCAGACGCTTAACTGACTGAGCCACCCAGGCGCCCCAACATACATAACCCTTTAAACCAGTACAATCCAGAGCATGAAGTACATTCACATTGTTGTGTGACCGTCACCTATTCATCTGCAGAACTTTTACAGCATCCCTACCTCAAACTCCGCATCCATTAAACCCTAACTCCCCATTCCCTGCTCTCTTGGCCCCTGGTAACCACCGCCACATTGTCTTAGAAATGAGGAAGCCGTGGCTTGGGGAGCCGAGGGGTCTTGCCCAAGGTTTCAGAGCTGGACAGGGCACAATCAGGAGAGGAGAGCAGAGCTCCTCATTAGACTCCAGAACTGCTGCTCTTTCAACCCTGCAACAGTGCCTGCTATACCTCCGCTGTAGACAGAGACCCAAGGTCATCCTATCTCCACCTCCCTGCTATTCATCTAGACTCCTGACTCCAGAATCATGCCCAGCACACTGAGGGAGCTTGGGATAGGTATAGAGCGAATTACAATATGCATCTACAACAGAGACGTTGTTGTCAGACTGACCCAGCAGTTGGGAACGGAGCTCGAATCGCAACCTTTGCTTTCTAAAAACATTTATTGACGCCAACTGTGTGCCTGGCCTGGTGCCAACTTCTCCATGCCATCCCCTAGCCTGCTGGCCCCACTCAGCAGAGGAGGCCCGAGGGCTGGCTCTGCCTGACGGCCGTGGTGCAGAAAATTTGTGTTTACATTACCCAGTCAATTCTGTATTTATTTTGGATATTAAGCAGTGACATAAAAGCTGCTGACATTAACCTTCAGGGGCAGAAACTGGCTTTAATGGACCCCATAAAAGTTATTATTGATGGCAGCTGCATGCAGCATCGCCATGACCTCAGCAAAACCCTCCACCACTATCAATACTGTTGACAATTACTATTGACTAATGCGAGGCTGGGTGGGTAGGCAGAGTTGATGTTCCTTCCTGTGGCTGGAAGTTGCTGGAGTTACTCTGCATTTCACATTTGGTAAAGATCTCTGAGAACATGGTCATGTATTTTTGGTGGCCTCAACTGAGGGTCTAACACTCGCTGATTCAAATGGAGGTGGGCAAGGAGCTCAGATTATGGGACTGAAAGATCTGAGTTCCCACCCAAGCTTTGGTGACCTGCTGACTTCCCAGCTTCACAGTCTCCGCCAGGAGACTTTTTGGAGCCTCGGTTTCCCCATCTGGGAAACGGGAATGCCATGACACTGTCATGAGGATTAAAGGCAATCACGCATGAGCGGTGGCTTGACACATGATAGGCCCTCCGTATGGCTCCCCTGCACTTCTGGAAAGTGGTCACACTCTGAGGTGTCTGGCTAATGTACCCAGTGCGATAGGGTCCCGTTCTGGTGGCAAGACCCAAGTTCTCATCAAAGAAGGAGAACTAGGGGAGGGGATGAATGTGAGACAGAGAGAGGAGGGCAGAGGAGGGAGAAGGAGATGGGAGGGGCATGGAGAAGGGAGGGAGAGCAGACAGGACAGAACCAGACTCCTGGGTAGGGCCCGGTGTCAGCTCTTCCCCCTTCATTCCCAGAGCCCCGGTCCTCAGCTGTAAGTTGGGGAGACAATGGGGCACACAATAGCACTGTCAACTTCATCAGTAGACAAAAGGGAGCCATTCCTACGGCTCACGCACTGTCAGTATGATTCACTGTCACTATTTAGACCCGAGGATAACAAAGCTGTTAGCGTAGCTTTCCACCTAGGGGCAAGTGGACAAGCACGTGGGCAGCTGTGGGTGTCTGGGCTTGGGGAGTCCAGGCCTGGAAGGGCTGCGGAGGTCGGGGGATCTCTGTTAGAGTCACCTGTCCACCTCCTTCGCCTGCCTGTCTTCCTCGAGCACAGCGAGGCTTGAGTGCGACAGCCAGTGTTGAAACAGACCATCGGAAGAGAAGGAAGAGGTGGCCCGGCCAGGGAAAGCAGGCAGCCATTTCCTGTCCCCGTTATCAATTTCCCGTCCCTGTTATCAAAGGCTGAAGCTCTTGAGGCTCCTCGACCATGTCATTATCACCCAGCAGAGGCTTGATTCAGCTCTAATTCAGCTCTCAGGGAATATACAATAATGTGGGCGGCGTGCACCTCACTCTGTCATGACTTTGTGGAAAAATGATCATTTGTCACCACGGCCAGAAGCCTGCAAAAGAGCAAACAACCTAAGTACTTCGCTGCAGAGGAAATTCACGGTCACTAGGGCTACAAGAATAAAGATCTTAGAGTCATGAAGGCCTGAGTTCAAATCCTGTCTTGCTAGTGATGTGACTTCTGCAGGTATCTTAACCTCTCAGTGCCATAGTCTCCTTATTCTGCGCAATGGGGATGATACAACCTACCTCAAAGCAGTGTTCCTGGGGGGATATGAGATCCTAGAACTAAAGCATCAGCACTGCTTGGGGGCCGCTGGTTAGCAGCAGCTGCTGACTGCTAACGTTGCTATTATCATATTATCATTTTCTTCTTGTGAGCCTCCATCTTGACACAAGCACTTCAGATCACAGAATCCCAGATCTAGAAGGGCTTGCGGGTCCTTCAGCTCAGCTCTTCCCCAAAAGTGTTCATTAGAACACTGAACCCATCAGACGCTCTGAGAGCAAAGTGTTCCATGCTCACATCAATTTGGGGATGCTGCGTATGTCTCTCCTAGGTGGTTTACCCATTAGCAGGCACGTTAATAGATTAAAGGCTCTGAGAAGTCCTGCAGCAAAGAAATTGGCTTAAAACAACATAGTGTTTCCTACATTATTTGACCACAGGGCACTTTCCGGCTGTCATCCCCACCCCACCCTAAGAACTATTAACATTCTCAGACACAGGAAATGCTGATTTTGTTTAAAACTACTTATTTCACAGATGAGGAAAGGGAAACAGAGGTCCAGAGAAAGAATCCAACTTATCCGGTGCCACACTCCGGGTCAGTAATGGAACTGAAGCTCCCTGTCTCCTGATCAGAGACCATTTTCTCTGTAAAGGCCTTTCATATCAAATCCAAGCTCTTGTTCAGTGCATGGCGAGAGTGGGGGGCAAAGGGGCTGCTGCCTTGGCTTGGGCCTTGGTGGGAAGCTGGGAAGGTGGGAAGGTGGATGGCTTGTCACTGCAGAGAGGGGGATCTCCCTCGGTGCTGAGGTCATTGTCCTCCTCACAGGGCAAGGGAGGGTGACAAGGCCAAGCCAGTATCCAGGCACTGCTGCTCCCTCACCCCTCAGACAGGCGCACAGGCTCCCACAGGAAAACTTCCGAGCTCTCTGGGAGGGCTGGTGGAATGGATATTTGGAACTCTGCTGCACCTGACTCTTAAAGGAAATAAATTTCCCACCTGACCCTGACCTTACCTGGTCTCCTGCCCGACTCAAATCTGGGACTCTGTTGTGTCTAACCTAGCTAGAGCATCCTTTTCAGAGATTAACCTGCCGAAGCCTTCACCTCTGACCTGGTCTCCACCCTCGCCCTCCTCCCCAACACACGCCTCTGGGGAAGCCTGCACAGGAATTAGGAGGATCCTGCACTCGGAGCTGGAAACCAGTAGGGGGCACTGGTGCCTGGCTCGGCCTTTCCAGTTTTCACTCCCATTGCCCTTCCCACCCTGGTATGGCAGCACTAGCACATCCCCTTCCTGGACTTCTGAGACACAAAAAACCTCCCCGCTCCCCTGGGCAGAGGGGCTGTCCCTGTCTCCACTCCCCTCCCCAAGGCTGTGCTGCCAGACCCAGCAGCGGCCTCCTCAGTTCTGGCCCGGGTCCACAAAGCTGCCCAGAGTGTGGCTGGGCACAAAGCACCGGAGAAGGGAGACCGCAGGGCTGCAACTAACCCAGAGCTCCTCAGACATCTGCCAAGGAGGTCCCAAAAGTAAGGAGGGAAATTCTGAAACCGGGTTCCCGCCCTTCCCCTGTACCAAGGAGACATGTGAACGAGCTGCCATCTTTTTCTCCCACAACATCTCTTGGGCCTTGGAGGAAGGGGTGCAGAGGTGAGGGTGTGATCGAGCCCAGAACCTGCACGTCCCCAGATCTGCACATGAGATCGGGGGAAAGCTGGAGCAAACCCTCAGGCTTTGAGTTACCCCAACATGACAGTTTTTGTTCAAGGCCATCCTCTGACCAGCCTGAAATACGGGGGGGAGGGCGCCCCCGGTGGAGACCCCCCAGGACTGCTGAGCACCTGGAGGCTGGAGACGGAGAGGGATTCAGGAAGGACCAGACATGGCTGATGCAACAGAGAACAAGCTGCTGGAGATCCGTTACCGCTGCCCCCCCTGCCCCCACCACAGGCACCTTGCAAGTAATAACCCTGTGCCTGAGGCACCTCCCAATCTGAAAACCTGAAAACAAAGAGCAGTGACCCAATCTCTGCTGTGTCACCAGTGGGTAGGTGTTTTGTGTGACCGTGCAAAAGGCTCTGACTTTTGACCACTGAGAGCAAAGCGATTTTTCACCAACTTTACCGGAGCCCCAAGCGATGGAGCAGAAAATCAATATTGTAATTAAAACCCCAGCACCTGGCACAGGCCAAGGTGGCCACTCACCGGTCTCGGTGTTCTCGTGCTCAGTGTCGGTGAGCGTGAGGTTGGAGTTGGCCCGGCTGGACAGGCAGGAGCTGCGCCCCGACCGTGTGCTCCGGCCCCAGAGCCGCACGGGATGCTCAGGGGACAGTACAGTGTCGGCCTCAACGTCGGCATCAGAGCTGGCCCCCATGGAGTAGCCGCAGTGTGGGAGGCCTATGTCTGTCCGGTACAGGGTGCCATGAGGGGGCGTCACCTCTCCCAGCCCTAGCTCGCGCAGGGTGAAGTTGGCTCCTGGGAGGAAGTGCAGGTAAGCTTGGTTAGGGTCTCCTGAGCAGGGGTCTCCCCACCAGAAACCAGGCCACCCACCCCAGGATTCACTGTTGTCTGGTGAGCCTGTGTGGTGTTCTGCCCACGTGCCCCACTGCCGAAACGGCTCCTTCTGCCCCTCCCCCATCAGCCCACCTCCTCCACTTCCTTTAAGGCCCAACGCACATGGCCCCTTTGTGAGGTCTCCCCTAATACCTACACCCTGGGCGGGAGTCCTTGCTTCTTCCTGTATTCAAGCCCATTCTGAGAGTCCTTGGCCCTAGTCACCCTGCACAGTAGAACCAAAGGCCTGACCCTTCTGCTGGTGATGACTTCAGCAGGGGCAGGGAACCTGTCATGCTCATTCCTAAATCCCTGCGCCTAGAACAAAATGTGGGACTCAGTAGAGGCTCAGGAGATGTCTGTTAAATTGAGCCTTAGGTCTCTTCTTCTGATCGAGAGAGGACTTGCCAGAAAGGAGCACTCCTGAGCCGAGTGGACGCCTAGTTGATGAGACGCAGATGGCTGCCCTGGGACCAGAAGGTCCTTTCTGGTCAAGTCGGGAAAGCCTAGAACACGACAATGAAGATGGTGACTGGCAGAGAAAAGGGGGCCCCAAGCAACACCACGGGCTTCCTCATGCTAGGCAGGGCTGGGACCATGGCGGGGATCTGCAGGCTTTGGAGCAGTCCAAGGAGCCAAGCACACAGAGCTGGATTGCGGAGAAGTCTTGAGGGCTCGGGGAGGCCTGGAAACATCCAGGACTGAGGTCAGTGAAGAGGTGGGTGAGGGGAGTTCACTGGGGGATTAGCATTTGAGCAACAAAGGGAATGGTAACTTCCAGGAAAAACACAGCCTCCATGTTGCACCTGAATGTTGGCTCAACATCTGTTCAAGGACGGCTTCCTGCGTATTTCTAATATTCCCATGAGTGTTTGGGGAATGAAGAAGAAGGGGTGGACAGAGGCATTAACGGTCCCATTCCAATTAAACCACTTCTCTGGGTTTATAATCAGGTAGCTCCCACATTTAAGCCAATTCCAACTGGCCGTGGGTTTACAGACAAACAGCAATGAGCAGGGCGTGGTGCCTGGCTTTCCAGGCAAGTGGGGAAGCTACAACCAAATACACGATGACAGGTGGAAGTCCAAAGAGGGGAGATCCACGGAGAATGTTCTGGGAACACACAGGCAGAAGGTGGGAGCTCAGAGGACAGGTTTGCAGATGGGAGTGAACTTGGAGAAAGGAGTAAAGAGGGGAGCATAGATGCCTGAGCTTTGAAGGATTCCTGCAACCAGGGCCAGGGCTCACTGGGAAAGCCTTGCAAGGCCAGGACCTGCCAGAGAACAGGAGGGGAGCCAGCAGGGAGAGCCCCTACCACCATGGTGTGCATCACTCTGCAAAGAGGCCCTGTGCTCCCGAGCGTCCCGGTCAGCTCTGGGCCCAGACCTCTGTACTGACACAGGGTGCATGTTCTGTAGAAGTTTCAAGAAAACAGGCAGACACCCTCTGGCAGTACTTTGGGGGATGGATAAAGAGAGGGAAAGAGTGGGGGAGGAGGGACCAGTGGGGCCGCTGGGAAAATAAGAGCTGCAGTGGAGGCAGGGTGCCCCAATCCTGTGGCTCAGGTGGTTCATGTTGCTCCAGCCTTAATATGAGGTTAAGGTCATGAAATAGTTGTACACTGGCTGGCAACTGATGTCCGGGCCCACCCAGTGCCCCCGGCCTCCGCCCAGTCTACCCTAGCCCCTCCCCATAAACAACCCCCAGCCTCCCCATGATGTGGCACAGCAGGGACCTCTGGGCTCTGCTCAGTGGCCAGACATTCTGGTTGGTCAGGGTATGGGTCAGACCGATGTCAAATATTTTGAATATCCCCTATGTGCCATCCTCCGGTCTGCCCTTCCCCTGTGCCCTCCTTCTAAGTAGAAGAAACTCCACATTGGAGACCATATCCCCTGTCTGCTTTCCATCCTCTCTGCACACCATACTCACTGTTTGCCCCATTTACCTCTCTCTGGTCTCCCTTCTCCACCCCTGTCTTGTCCCCTGCCTCCATCCCAGCTCATGCTTGCCCCATTTACCTCTCTCTGATCTCCCTTCTCCACCCCTGTCTTGTCCCCTGCCTCCGTCCCAGCTCATGCTCCTGCCCTGATGGGCTGGACCTCTCAAGGAAAGCCAGTCACACATCAGAAGAATGTGAAATAAACAGCCCAGGCTGCATCAGTTTCCATGTGGCTTGCCCTATATACCCTTTTAAGCAGCCAGAGGCAGCATGAATGTGAGTGAGTTGAGAGATCTGTGGACGGAGAAGTGCAACGTGATGGCTGACTCTGAGGGCTCAGCGATCCCTTGGAGCCAGCTCAGCCCCTCTGAAGTGTGAGCTTAGGAGATTTATTTCCCCAAATGTGGGAAGTCCTTATGATCTGTTGACTTTATGGCCTTTTGGCGTCTTTCATGAGGATCCCCAGGACACAGGCTGACATATCACCCTGCTCAACCTCGACTTGTGTGATCTTGGGCTGCTGCAATCACCTAAGCCACAATGTTCTTGTCTTTAAAGTGGGGGTGGTAATCTATGACCTGCTAGCCTCACAGAATTTTTAAGGATCTCGGGAGGTAATGGGTGGGGGAGTACTCTCTAAACTGTCATGGCCATGTCTGCCTATGAAATGGGAATGATTCTTATTTAAAATTTGTAATGTTTATTTATTATTTTTGAGAGAGAGAGAGAGAGACATGAGCAGGGGAGGGGCAGAGAGAGAGGGAGATACAGAATCCGAAGCAGGCCCCAGGCTCTGAGCTGTCATCACAGAGCCCAACGCGGGGCTCAAATCCACAGACTGCGAGATCATGACCTGAGTCGAAGTCGGATGCTTAACCGACTGAGCCATCCAGGTGCCCCTGATTCTTAATTTTTATAAAGACAAGAGGGGGTTCCTCTCTGCAGCCTCCTGTGCTAGGGTGGCATCCAGGCCAAGCTGGGCCAGTCAGGGCTCACTGAGCTCTATCAGGCATGGGCAGGACAGAGCTGGAAGAAAGTTTTGATATCCTTTTGTCCCTTCTCCTCACTGAGACCCAGAGAAGGCAATGAGTGGTAGGCAGAATCTTTGAAGCATCTGCTCCACACCAGGCACTGTGTCAAGTACTTTATTTACAATCCTGATTAATCCTCATGACCATCCTACGATTAGGATCACTGTTAACCCATTCCCCAGGTGAAGAAGCTGAGGGCAATAAAAAAGGCAGATCCAGAATTCACATCAAGATCGGTCAGTTGCCAGTCTGAGCTCTTAAGCACAAGCTGGAAAAGAGCTAAAGATCGTTCCTCTTGAGCCTGAGAGGCAGCATTACAAACAGGCCAGCTTTCATGTGGATTCAGGCCTGTGGGAGAGGCCAGGTGGGTGTCAGGCTATATGAGGGTATACATGTTTGAGACCAGCTCCTCTTACCTCTGTGATCTGGGGCAAAGGATTCAGCTCGGGGTTGTTGTATGGATTAGATAACAGTGCCAGAATGTATATGAACTACACAGCACGCTGCCTGGCTAACCCTGGCTGTGGAAGGGAAGCGGGTAGGGCAGAATCAGCGACTGGTAGCAGCCCGTCAGGCATCACAGAGGGCTCAAGGGTCTGCAGGCAGAAAAATAGGAATCACTGCAGCACCAGGGTAAGGAACAAATACAGCAAGTGTGGGAATAATGAGTAGGTCTGAGGGTTGGAGCATGGGTGGCAGGGTGTGGAGAGGCGGGGGACAAAATAGTCCAGGAAGAAAAACGGAGTTGGGGAAAGTCCCTTATGCCAGCTTAAGGAGCTCACGTTATGGACAAGGGGGAGTCATTCCCAGCTTCACTCTAGGTGCAGTGCAGAGAATGGCCCAGAGGTGGCAGCACTGGGTGAAGGGGGGCTGTGGTCAACCTTCCCGGAGAGAGAGAGGACAGCGGCAGAGTGGATGAAGAAGAGGGATGGATTTGAAAGTTACTTTGGAGTAGGATGGACAGGCTCTGGTGACTAGTGTAGGCCGGAACTGAAGGAGAGGAGTCAGGTGCCAAGATATTATCCAATTACCAAGACTTTAGGTCTATTTCAGGAGCAACGCTTTGATAGACCGGGGCAATGCTCGAGGCAAAGAAGGTAATACGTCTGTTGAATGCATACATATATGACGAGTAATAAAACGAATAACTGACTTACTCCGCACTTGATGTTAGCATGCTTACCACTTACAACATGCCCCTCCAGCCCACAATTCAGTGCAGCCCATCTAACAGATGGGGACTGAGGCCTCCCGGAGAGCTGGTGGCTGTTCTGAACGCAACCCCAGTTAGTCTGGCCCGGAGCCCAGCTCGTAACCAGCTCTTTATGCCCGCGGACCGGGTGACCACGAAGATGAACTTAACTAAGCGTGAATTACAGGCAGGCTCTGACCAGATCTGGGAGCCAGAATAGCCGAGACCTGGTGTTGGCCCGCGTCCTCCCGCCAGCTGTCTGCTCACCTGCGCACGCACCCAGGTGCACAGCTGCCCCTCCCCCCCCAGCCCGGCCCCGGGGGCGCCCTCACCTGCGTGGCAGAACTCCTCGGCCTCTTGCGGCACCATGTCCTTGACTCGGCCGCCGTAGGCCAGGCGGGCATCCTGGTCGTAGGCCTTCAGGGTCTCGCTGGAGCTGTAGGACTTCTGTGGAGCCTTGCCCTCCTCGCTGTCCGCGGACGAGCTGGTGTAGCGGCGCTCGGCGTCGCGGCGCCGGGTCAGCGAGCGGTACGGCTTCCTCTCCTTCACGTCCATGGCCTCCGGCCCGCGCTCCTCCACATCCACGAACAGGGTCCTCGCCGCACTCAGGGCTGAGTGGTCTGCAGCCGGGAAACCAAAGAGAGGGTTGAGCCCGGGCCCCAGGAGGCAAAGGCAATACCCGAATCCATCCCGGCCTCGGATTCGCCCTGCGATGCTGTGGACGAGTGACTTCAGACTTGGAGAGGGGAGGGCTCCACAGCCACAAAGAGATCAGTAGCGGGGGGGGGGGGGGGGGGAGGACTTGCACCCGGGCCCTCTGAGGATGAATCCTCTTTCTGCTACTCCGCCTAGCCACCAGGAAGAGGCTTCAGCCTACCCTCCAGTAATGGGTATCAAGGAAGTTGAAACAAAGACCAGAGGGCACTGATTTCAGCAGCCTCCCTAGATAGGAATCATGTGTTTGTTCCCATCATGTCCCCAGCTGGGATAGGGCCTGACACGGAGCTGGGGCTCCTTAAGAATTCGTGAAACGGGGCTTCTGGTTGGCTCAGTTGGCTAAGCCTCAGACTTCAGTTCAGGTCATGATCTCACGGTTGGTGGATTCCAGACCCGCATTCAGATTCGCTCGCTCTCTCAAAAATAAATAAAACATTAAAAAAAAAAAAGAATTTGTGGGGGCGCCTGGGTGGCTCCGTCGGTTGAACGTCTGACTTTGGCTTAGGTCATGATCTCACAGTTTGTGAGTTCGAGCCCCGCATGGGGCTCTGTCTGACAGCTCAGAGCCTGGAGCCTGCTGGGGATTCTGTGTCTCCCATGCTGTCTGCCCCTACCCCCCCTCAAAAATAAATAAAAACATTAAAAAATTAAAAAAAAAAGATTTTGTGAAATGAAAAACAATGTAACATGTGGCTAAGCACTTAGCACACACTATCTCATTACATGGTCACACGGCCTGAGATGTTATTCTTGTTTCCAACCTTTTTTGGAAATGAGTCAGAGTATAAATAACCAATTCACATGTATCATGACCAGATAATTAAACAACTACTTGATAATTGTCTGTTTTCTCCCACTAATAAGTAAGCTCCATGAGAGCAGGTGCTTTAGCTGTTTTGCTCACTCCAGAGCCTGGTGCATCTGATATACATTTGTTTATTTAATTGGCCAACCAATCCCCATCTGACAGATGAGAAAACTAAGGTTCAGAACCTCCTTCAAGGTCACTGAGGCGGTAACAAAGCCCGGATCTGAACCCAGGTCTGTTAGGCTCTAAAACTGGAGTTTTTCTATTCTATCACACTTCCATGAGTCCCCTTCCTTCCACTACACAAAAGTGTCCTTCCAGCTAGGCTGACCCTGGCCACCATGGCAATCTGAGAACTCCCTCACGTCCAGACCTACAAGCCTCAACAGGGACACCATCAGCACCTGGGGAAGCCACAGTGTCAGCCCCATTTGCCTGGGTGTTGCCAGGGTGTCTGATTGGTGGGAAGCTCCTGATATCACTTTTTTTTTCTTTTCCCCATTGGACCTTTTTGCTCTAAACGGACATCCTGGGATTTTTTTTTTTTTTTTTTATACCCGTGATAGCACTCCCTTCTTCCTTCCAAATGTCTTCCTTTGGCTCTGGAATAGCAAATGCAGCCCCATACAAGAGCCAGGAGATAAGCACAGGAGGAAAACAGAATATCCTGAGCAAGGCTTGATGAGAGCTCTTATTTTTCTTGACGCATACAGCTTTCTCAGTTCTTTCTTTCACTGTTCCACTTCTTAGAGCCCTGTGGATATACAAACTGTGCAACTGTCCTGTAGAAAAGCAACAGAGCAAGAGCTATGACCAATGGTGCCATGCTGGTGTGGAGGCTCCGTGCCTGGGGTGGGGTCTCTGACAGACGGCGGCGAGGGCCGGGCCTGCCAAGAGGACAGTTGGGCACTCAATGCCTGCAGGGCTGCAATGTAGCAAGCAGTACAGGGTGGCTTATTCATTTTTAAGACAAGCTAGAAATTTGGACTTAGACACAAAATGTGTGATTTTTGGATTCTCTCCATGATTTCTTCAAATCTCAAAACACTTTGTAGGCCAAACAAAACACACTGAAGGTTAGTTTTGGTCTGATGGGTGGATGTTTCCAAGTTCTTCGTTCGGTCATGGACAGATGAGGCATCCTTTTGGCCGAAGATGCCCTCTTCCCTACCAAGACCCAAAAGGCCATCTCCCGGGGAAGGTCTCAGCCTGGTTCTACTGCAAACTCTGCTCATCTGGTTACAGAGCCCTCTAGACCCACTCAAATGGGTCCATTATGTCCTAACCTGGAAAGCTGCATCACTTCACTTAGCAAAAGAATGGTCTGAGGTTACCACTGGTAACTGGTTGGAGTCTTTGGGATTTATCATAGATCCCAAGTGTCTACTATAGACTTCCTTCTACATGTTCTCCATGATTTTCAAAGAGTGCAAACATTTGTGATTTCATTGGTACCCCCTAATAACCATAAAGCATATAAGACAACTATTTTCACCCCCATTTTATACATGGGGCAACAGTGACCCAGAGCCATCCAGCTGTCTGCCCAAGGCCACACGGTGAGTTAGTAGCAAAGCCAACATTACTAGACAGACAATGCCTTAGGGTTGCAGCTAGAGCCAATCAAGATGTGTAGGTGATATTTTTTGGGTCCCAGTTCTCAAAATACCCATGGAAATTAGTTATGGGACAAGGAAAAAGACGTAAGATACATAGAAATCAAATCACCTTACTGAAGCCCAAACCCAAGTTTCCGAGCTCTGGTCTCTTAACATTCAGTCTTCTGACACTGGCTGATGCAGTGATAGTTGGTCGTCTGAGTACCTGAGGGGCAGGGCTGGAGGGAAGACCGGTGATAACACTTTCTACTCCAGGGCTGTGAAACCTTTTTGCCTGCGATCCATAATTTGAAAAACATCTTACGTTGTGACTGGATACACACATTTATGTATATGAATGCGTGTGTTTGTGTGTATAAAATGGAAAGAAGATTCGCAAAACCAAAGTTACCACATGATGAACAATGTATTCTGATGTTTCCTATTTCATTCTCTTTCAGTTTTTTTAAAAAGGCAGATGATAACTCTCTAACTTGACCCAATACTGGCTTTTGACCCAAAGCACTGTTCTGGTCTAATTTGGATGAGGATTTATGGCGACTGTCACCTAGCCTCTGTGCCCTCTGGCCCTTCACCTCCAACCCACCCCCCTGGATGACAATAATGATGATGATAATATAATAAGAGTAAGCACTGAAGTAATGTTAGCCATTGTTAATACTAGTGACTAATAATTCATAATAATGATTTCATAATAATAACCAATATTATGTTATTATTAGTAGCTAATATTTGCTGAGTACTGTTACTAATATTGTACATGGTAATATTTTAATCCTCACTTCAATTCTGTGTTATAGGTACTATGACTATCTGTAAATTACAGGTGAGAAATTATGAGGTTAAATATATTGTCTAAGGTTACACAGATCTTGAGTGGTGGACCCAGAATTCTGGTCCAGGGGTTGAACTTGGCATATGGATACAGCCATGAGATGATTTTGCCTCGGTAGGTTGTGCCAGATGAATTTCTTAAGCCCAGATCATTCCACTACCCTGTTGATGCCTCTCTAGGAGCTCAGAATAAATTCTTGTCTCCTGGTCAAAATGGAAGGTTAATCTTTGATCTGGCTCATTTCACTTCCTTCTCACTGAGTCACTTGCAACCTTCCTGGATGTTAATTCTGTGGCCTCTCTGCCTTTGTTCATGTTGATTTATCACTGTACATCCAGCTAACTCAATGGTCTATATTCATGTCTGCTTTCCCCTTGATGGCAGTTCCCTGAGGGCAGGCCTGGCATCCACAGAGCTCGTGAAATGCACGTGGAGTGAATGAATGAATGAATACAATTACTTGACAGCTACTTTTTACTTCTTACCAATCTTAGGTGATATAAAATATTAGTAGTTTGATTTAGGTAAATATGTATTAGATATATCTAAAATTGAATCAAAGGCATTGTTTATACGACTTTTTTTAAAATTTCAAAGGGGCACCCAGGTGACGTGGTTAAGCATTCGACTCCGGCTTGGGTCATGAGTTCGAGCCCAGCATTGGGCTCGCCACTGTCAGTGCAGAGCCTGCTTCAGATCCTCTGTCCCTCTCTCTGGCTGCCCCTGCCCCACTCGCTCTTGCTCTCTCTCTCAAAAATAAACATTTAAAAAAAAATAAAATAAAATTTCAAAGTAAGCCTACGTTTGAAGTATGTGTCTAGTATGTAGCAGCTGTTGTGACCTGGGACAAGTTATTCAACCTCTCTGCGCTTCAGTTTCCTCATCTGTAAAACAGCATCAGCCTCTTAGGGTTGTTCTGAGGATTAAATAATAGTTAATACATGTCCCTGGTACATATTGTCCCTAATACATAGCAGGTGCTCAGTAAATGTTAGCCATTATTATCATCAGAAAAAAAAGCCGACATTTTATTTTTAAAAGGCACCCTCTAGGAGGCTCCAGTTGAGCATCAGTTATAGCTGGAGAGGAACATCCCCTCAGAAACGTACGTTAATAAGGCTGAGACACATTTTAGGCTGTTAAATTGGTGGATGACTATGTTTTTTTATCAGTGTGTGCCTGTTGACCAAAGACACCGGCTTCAAGGCAAAGGCTCAGTAACTATGAATTACTAACAACACAGCCCCGAAACTCACAGCTTCCCTGTCACAGAGCAGAGGCAGGGAGAACATTTGCCTTGCTCTTACTCCCCTTTAATTTTTCCCCCAGTTTTGAGTTAATATAGTGATTAAATAAATGGTAAATATCTATTTTTTAACAGATGGGAGGTTGGTCATGGTTCACACTCGGCTTGGCATTTAATAGAGGAGGAAGAGGTTGGGAGGTGAGAGGCGACAGTGGAGCGAGGGTCCCAAGCACAGTGACGCAGAGACCGGGCGGGAGGGTGGAGGAATGCTGGGGAGGGGGCCCAGCTCGGACCCACCCGCCCAGCCCTCCCCGCCCAGGCTGGGCAGCCCAGGCACCTGGTACACATTCATGTTTCAACATGGCAGTCCCTCCTCACCTGACCAGGGGCTCCCCCCTGCCCCTACCTCTATTAGCCTGACCTTCCCCACCCTCCCTCTGCTCCTTCCCGCTGCCCACAGAGCACCTGGCTTCTCCCAGACGCACACCCTCCGTTTCTGTCCCTCAGAGCTGCCGGCCATTTCTCAGACATCCTGTACCCTTGCTGCCACGGAGCCTCTGCATACCTGGCTCACCGGGCTCACCTGAGGGAGATGGGGCAGGAGGGTGTAGGCAAGAGGTCACAGTGCTGCATCCTTGCTCTCTCCCTGCTCCGTAGCCCTTTGTCCACTCATCTGACACCAGGAAATGAATGAGGAGCTGGATCCATCCATCTCCAGACCTTCCTTCCCACAACCCTCCACCACGCACAGTGACAGAACCAGCTTCCATGGTCTCGCTCCAGCCACCTCCTGGCTATGGGGCTCTGGGCAGGCTGGAGGTGTTGGCTTTATTATATGCTTTGTGAACTAATGTACCTTATCCCTACAGGCAGAAGGGATTGGGAAGTGACTACTAACCGTGTCGTCACCATCATCATCATTGACATGTTGTTATTTCTGACCAACATATCATGTAACTGCACCCACGTAACATGTGTGAGACCCCGGCCTGCTCCTGAGGCGGGGCTTGCGGAAACTCTTCTTCAGGTAAGACCCGAGCACCATGAAGATGTCTCCAGAGAGGAGTTCATTTCCACAACCTGTTACATACATACTTATGCTGGGCCCTGGGGCCGGAGATGAGCGGGACGGAAGCCCTCTGTCCAGGGTGTCAGCCAGAGGAGGCGACCGCCAGTGCTTTGCTAAGCAGGACCTACGCTTCTACACGTTTCTCCTTAAGCAGACACAGGTGTCATTCTTGGCCTCTCTATGGGGAAGGAGAGTGGGCCCCGGACAAGGAAAGGGAAGAAATATGTGTGCATCGAGCCCTGCCCTCAGTGCCTTCCACACAGCCCCGTTAAGAGCCCTAGTCAATTATCACTTTAGACAGCAGGCGACATGACCTGGGTGGTTGGTCAAGTTCACGCAGCCGGTAGGTGACTCTAAAATCTACATTTTAGGCTTTTTTTTTTTCCTCTTTTACACAGACCTGGGCTCAGATAGATCTGGAAGGTTTGAACAGAATGTGGGCAGGGCTGGGGGACCCTGGTGGTGATGGTGATCAGGGTATGATCTCAGACAGGTAAAGAGGTAATAACAATAGAATGACTACCATGTATCGAACAACTACTCCTGTGCTGGGTATTTTGTACACACTATTTCTAATCTCTGCAGCAATTATGCAGGTTAGATACATGCTCTTTTATATTTTCTCTTATTTATTCTTGTTGTGCAAATGAGATAACAAGCTCACGAAAGAGATCACGTGACTTGCTCTAGACGCCATGGTTTCAAATGTCAGGGCCTCGTTTTGAATCAGGAGAAAGGTATTGCACACCTAGTACCAAGGTTAATTCATTTAGCAAATGCTTACTGAGGACCTTTCCTGTCCTAAGCGCTGCAGAAGATGTGATGAGGTAACACGCCAGGCTTCCTTGTTCCCTCCCTCCCCTTGACCTCTTCTCCCACCCGGCCTCTTCTCTCCCGCACTGAGTTCCCACCCTGCTGTCCCAAGCCTCACATGAGGTCTATACAATGGAGTACTACTTGGCAAGGAGTAAGAATGAAATCCTGCCATTTGTAGCAATGTGGATGGAACTGGAGGGTATTACGCCAAGTGAAACAAGTCAGTCAGAGAAGGACAGATAACACGTTTTCGCTCATATGTGGATCTTGAGAAACTTAACAGAAGACCAGAAAAGGGAAGGGGAAAAAATAGTTACAAATAGAGAGGGAGGGAGGCAAACCACAAGAGACTCTTAAATACAGAGAACAGACTGAGGGTTGATGGCAGGTGAGGGAGAGGGAAAATGGGTGGTGGGCACTGAAGAGGGCACTTGTCGGGATGAGCGCTGAGTGTCGTATGTAAGCGATGAACCAAGGGAAGGAATCTACCCCTGAAGCCAAGAGCACACTGTATACCCTGTATGTTAGCCAATTTGACAGTAAATTATATTAAAAAAAAAAAAGACAAACGAGCTTCCACCTCCTTGGAGCTTCTCCACAGTGGACAAGTCGGCCAGGGAGAGAGGCAGGGGAAGGACCACAGGGGCCCCTCGCCTGGGCCAGATGGGCCAACGGTGGACAGAAGATCAGAGACCACTGCCCAGAGAAAGTGACATTTAAACTATGACCGAAACATGTCAAGTAGAAGTGAGCCAGGCCAGACAGTTTTGAGGTAAGGAGAGAAAAGAAGTCTAGATGTGACTTTCTGTTTTCTCTGATGCACGGTGAAAATGCATTTCACAATCCAGAACACACACGCATGGACACATTTCTAACTAAAAAAAAAATTTCAGAAACTATGCCTCATCTTTCCTCAAAGGTGGACTCTGACATTTTCTGTTTTATTCTTCTCTACCAAATCAGGATCATGGATGGCTTGCCAACCTACGGTGTGCAAAGCACTGTTCTAGTCACAGCACGGATGAAGCCGAAGGTGTATGAGAACTGGGACCAGAGGGAGACCCCGTTACTCTCTGAGTCCAGCCTTGAGGGAGAGAGAAAGGTGGAAAGGGAAGCCTGAGAGCGGAGGAGTGAGCAGCCTGGTGGAGAAAAAGCAACTTCCATGAACAGTTGTCATCTAAGTGGGCAGTAAAATGCAAGCGAGCATGTGGCAGAAAGCCTGGATGGGAGGTCCCTGGAGAACGTGTCCTCCACGTCTTGGGTTTTGGAAGCCCTGATGTGGCGGTGGCCGGGAGCTGGCCTGGAAGAATGGCACAGGTGTTGGACCCGGGAGAGAAGGGGAGATGGGCAAAACAAAGCTTTAGGTGTGTGGGGAGAAACTCAAGAAGCAAAGTTGAGCCCTTCATGCCGGCTCCAGCAATATTTATGAGGGGCAGGGGCCCGGAACACTGGCAGGGAGACCTGCACAGACATACCTCACTGCCCAGGAACCTCGCCCCTGCCAAAGCCCTCGGGGAAACGGGGGCTGTTACCACCCTGGGTTTCCTTGTGACCTACAGAACAGCGAGAGACGAACCAGGAAATTGACTGAATTCCTACCAGACTAAAGTTTTATAAGTTTTCCTTAACATAAGCACATGGTGATATTTTTAGCTCTTTGTGTGTCAAGATGGGCCCATAAATATTTCATAGCTAAAATGTGTTCTATAAAATAGAAGTCCCGAGCATTATCTGTTTGTGTATGTGTGCATAAGACCATCATAAATTTTTACTTTCCTTAGTCCTTCAGAGTTTGGTGTTGCAAGTCCTTTGTTTTAAACCCTACTGTGATATGAAAGTGGATGCCAGAAGTGGAGGGGACACATCTATGCTGTGTGGGGACTGTGTCAGGCTACATGTGCACCAGAGAACTAGGGGTTATCCCCACTTTACAGATTTGGAAACTGAAGCTCAGAGTAGCAAAGTGATGTCCAAGTTCATACGATATGCCAAGACCGGAATCTGACTCTAAGTCTGTGTTCTCTGTAATGGTACCCAGAGCTCACGTCTCTGGCCCTGTCACTTGAGGGAATGTCTTGCTTTTAAACACAGTGGCACAGTGAGGGGCACTTGGGTGGCTCAATCATTTGAGCGTCCGACTTCTGCTCAGGTCACCATTTTACAGCTCACGGGTTTAAGCGTCACGTTGGGCTCTGCACCGACAGCTCAGAGCCTGGAGTCTGCTTCAGATTCTGTGTCTCTCCTTCTCTCTCTGCCCCTCCCCTGCCTGTGCTCTCTCTCTCTCTCTCCCTCTCTCAAAACTAAGTAAATAAATAAACATTAAAAAAAATAAAAAACAGTGACACAGTGATTACAATAATGGTGGCTAAGAGCAAGGTCTTTATATGCATGACCTCATTTTATCGTCACCATATCCCCAAACCACCCTTATTTTATAGCTTAGAAACCTGGGACTGAGAGAGGTTAAGTACCTTGCCCAGAAGACCACAGCAAGAAGGTATCAGAACCGGGACTCAAACTTGGGTCTATATGACCCCAACACTCAAGCTTTTACTCATAACCTATACTGCTTCCCACACAGGTCATCCCGTATTTTAGTTTCCTTAGATGTTCTATTTGCTTTTTCATTCTGTTTTGTTAGCAGTGTTAATTCCTTTGATGGACCAGGTTAGCAACTACCCTGGACTTTCTGGAAGGATTGCTGTTATACCTGCTGCTCAAAGTGGCCCCAGAAAGTGTTGTGGGCCAAAAAAAGGGCTTTTTTGGGAACACGGTGGAGTGTGGCTGTGTGCCCAGCCAAGCTACTGGGATATCCCTAATCAGTGGCTGGCAAGCAGGTGACAGATGGTGCCATTGCCTACAGGTGCCATCTCGCCCTTTTATTTGAGGGCCTGTCACAGGCCAGGTATCGAAGGGAGGTGACTGTTGTATGGGCATCATCCTCCGATCCTGAGCTCAGAGAGCTCCCACCAGAGCTGCCTAGACCACTCAAAAGGGCTGAGCGTGCACAGGACCTGGGACGCAACAGGCCCTCAACCCACAGGAGGGGGTATGAGGGCGGTGTTTTCCACATTCTTCCATCCAGATGCTTCCCCTCCCGGAGCTACCTACCAGTCAACGATTCCCGTTTATGAATGAGGACCTCTTAGAGTCAGAAAATGTGGCATTTACTATCTTAAGATTGAAAGGATCATCAAAGGTCAGCTGGTCCATGCCCCATTGATGTCAGTCCCCTCTGTGCCATCCCCAAGTGGTCATGCCACCTCCAAATCTGGGGACCTCACTACCTCTAGGGAAAGTTTCGTGTTTCCTGACATGTAGCCGAAGCTTCTTTTAGCCAAAGGCCTCAGCTCTAATCCGTGGGGTCCCAGGGAGGAAGTCCAGCGCCTTTGTCCCAGCAACAGCCCTTCCGGCCTGAAGACAGACTTGTCTGTGTGTCCTTGAGTCTCCTTGTCAGGCCGAACATCCCTCCTAAGATTTTCAAGCCCTCACCTTCCTGGCGAACTTTCCCTGGGTTCATCCATCCTTGCCTGCTCTTTCCCATCCACCAAGCCTTTCCAATCGGGGGTGGGGGGCGGCGCTGGGGACAAGGAAGTGATCAGACACAGTTAGAGGGACAGACACATCTAGATGGTTCCAGCACAGCGAGCACAAAAGAGCAACTGACAGAGATGCTCGAGGCAGAGTAGGGGACATCAGCTCAGGTGGGGCAGGCAGCAGGACAGCCAGAAAGAGGTCACAGCTAAGCTGAGGCCCAAGAGCTGCACAGGAGTTAACCAGGGGACAGGGAAAGGGGCACGCTCACGTTCATCCACATGCCGCTCACGTGGGGTGGGCTAGAACCCCTGGGAACCTCTTGGTGCAGCTGAAATGCCCCCCACGCACCCCTCTCTTGCACCCACTGGGCAGCTCAACTCCACGTGGCTTTCTAGGAAGCACACCCACCCAGCCCAGGTGTGCTGGCTATGTGCTGCGACTCAGCTTCTCCATGACCCTTGAGAAATTGTTCTGCCCCTCAGCTCCCCCCGGAAGGGGCTTTCTCCTTCTCCCTGGAGAATCCATTCAAGGGCCAAGCCCCAAACCCAAGTTTTATCAGCATGCCAATACTCTGCAAAAAAGTGTGCAAAGGCCCTGCACAGATTTCTGATTCTCTATGGGCTTCTTATTCTGGGACCACATTATGAGATCATCAGAGGGAGGGGAGAGGCAGTCGGGCTGATTAATTGCACATCCCCTCCTGTGTCCGAGGCTTAAACCCGTAATTACCTGGGGCTCTTGCATTAGGCCTCCACTCTGGAGGGAGAGCTGGAGGGGAAAACTGTCACCACAGGTAGCAAGGACTGACTCCGGGCTCTGGAAATAGTGAGCCTCTCAGTTGTTACACTAACTCCGTCCATCCCACAAGAGCCCCGCAGATTTGTGAAGGTAGCAACTGCTTGTGCCCTCTTGCTCTGCCCAGGGCTCTGTGTCCATAGAAAGAAGAAAGCTCTCAGGCGGCTGTGACTTGGTGATTGCCACACCAGCAAGTAAAGAGACAGGAGTTGCCGGGTTTATGTTTCCCTTCATAACCTCAGTTTTCTCCTCTGTATATTGGGGTGGTGTGAGGGTCATCCCAGGTAATCCATGCCTGAGGACTGCCTCTATGTACACACACACACACACACACACACACACACACACAC
>NC_064808.1:59531450-59556322 GCF_023721935.1 Panthera uncia
ACACACACACACACACACACACACACACACACACACGTTGAATTCAAAGTACTCTGTCAAGGGCTTCAAGTTCTGTAAAGTGTAATGATCGCAAAGCCCTTTGGGGAGGAATCGAGAGGGGTCCTTGCAGCAGACAAAGTTTGTTCACAAAGGTATCCCAGAAAGGGATGCCCAGTTGCAAAGCAAGAGAGAAAGAAGTGGCTTTGGCAGAATTTCACTTATATCTCTGTGTATGCAAGCCTCAAAGAGGTGGAGGGAAAGGCCCATAATGATGGGAAAACCCTAACTGCCTGAAGCTGCCACCATTTCCAATAATTAAAGGCAGACTTAATAGATATTAGGGCCCTCTTTCCAGCAGCTGGGTGGTCAGGCAATTTTTATTTCAATAATTAGCTGCTGTAAGTCACACGGAGCTGGAGACAGATAAAGGCAGGGCCAGGCTCTCACGGAGCTAATTGTGCCCAGAGTCCTACACGCCTAATCAAGCCTTGCGCTGCTCGTATCCCTTTCATCCAAGGCCTCAAAGGACCTCGCCATCGGTAATTAAGTCTCATAAGTGCTGCAAGGAAAGGGATTCTCCTTGATGGTCTGGATGAAGAAGAGGCTGCTGGGGTGGAGGTGGGGCAGGCAGCCAGGTGGCTGGCCCCAGGATGAGGAAAGAGAGCAGGAACAGGCCCCAGCCTCCGAGCCTGGGCCCTTCAAGCCTTTGGCTACTGTGTACTCTATCCTTAGGCAGGAAAACTCGCAGACCTTGTGGCCTCAATGGCCACCTCCTGTTGACTCTGGCTCAACCTGCCCCGAACTGGAGACAGCCCAGTTGTCCACGGAAAGCCTTTCCAAATGTATCAACCTGGATGGTCTCTGGTCGATGTATTTGTTAGACACACAAGGTCAGGCAGGGGTCATTCAGATACCACTCTCCTAGAGTCTTAGAATTAGAGAGGAACATAAAGGATATTAGTCACCCAAGCCCCATCTGAAGCTTGGAATCCTGCTGTGAGTCCACATGAACACCAGGAAGGTTTTGCTTGATCTCGGATGATGGGGCATTCACTCCTGACACACTTTATCCTCTAAGCAGTGGCCTTCAAAGGTTAATAATAATAATAATAATAATAATTCTTCTTCTTCTTCTTCTTCTTCTTCTTCTTCTTTAATGTTTTATTTATTTTTGAGAGAGAGAGAAACAGAGCTCGAGCGGGGGAGGGGCAGAGAGAGAGAAGAAGACACAGAATCGGAATCAGGCTCCAGGCTCTGGGCTGTCAGCACTCACGGACTGCGAGATCATGACCTGAGCCGAAGTTGGACGCTTAACCGACTGAGTCACCCAGACGCCCCTTTGAAGGGTCTTTCTGATAGCAAAAGCTAAAATTTACTGATTTCAAGAAGCTTCTTGCTGGTCCTAACTCTGCCTTAGAACCTCGCAAACAAGCCTAATCCCTTGCCCTGCCCCCGCTCTAACCCCAGAATAAGATTTCTCTTTCTCAAGCTTCAGAAAGCAGTGGAGCACAGTGGTAAAAAACACGAGCTTTACATCAAAAGCACAACCCAAAAAGAAAAAAAAAACTGATAAGCTGGACTTCACTGAAATTCAAACCTGTGCTCTGTGGAAGACTCCGTTACTAGGATGAAAAGAAAGTATTTGCAAACCTCATATCCAACAAAGGTCTAGCATCTAGAGTACACAAAGAGTGCTCCAAACTCAACAGTAAACAACAACAACAACAACAACAACAACAACGACAACGAAAAACCCTCAAACAGCCCAATTAGAAAATGGCCAAAAGACATGAGCAGATATTCACTGGGGAGGATACACAGATGGCAAATGAGCACGTGAAAAGATGCTCAACATCACCGGCCATCAGGGACATACAAATGAAAACTACAATATCCCCACGTACCCATCAGAGTAGCTAAAAGAAAAAATAGTGATAACTCTAAATGCTGGCAAGGATGCACAGAAACTGAAGTGCACACACATTTCTGGGAGGAATATAAATTAGTACAGACCTTCAAAAATACTTTGACACTTTCTCATGGAAATAAACACGCAATTACTGCACAATCTAATGACTGCGCTTTGAGTGTTTATTTCTCAGAAGTGAAAACTATGCTCACACAAAAACCTGTACAACAATGGTTGTAGAGGCTTTATTCATTATAGCAAAAAAACCGGACAGTCTGGATGTCCTCCGACAGGCAAATGGTTAAATAAAGGGAACACCATGGAATACTATTCAGTGAGAAAAATGAATGACTAATGATACTAATGACTCTCTAGAGAATTATGCCGAGTGGAAAAAAAAACACAATCACAAATATTATGTCTTATATGATCCCATTTGTGTAACATTTTTGACATGACCAAATGTTGGAAATGGAGAACAGATCAGCAGCTGCAAGGGGTTAGGGATGGGGCAGGGGTGAGAAGGAGGTGGGTATGGCTATAGAAGGGCAGTGTGAGAAATCCTGTGGTGCTGGAAAGGTTCGCTATCTTGACTAGACACACTAAGCTACAGGTGATAAAACAGTACAGAAGTAAACACACACATACACACCAGTAGGACACATGCAAAACTGGGGAAATCTACATATAATGAATGCATTGTACCAATGCTCCCATCCTGGTTGTGATATCTGCTCTCTTACTGATGTTGTGCAAAATGTTACTGCTGCGGGAAACCTGGGTAAAGAGTACCCAGAATATCTCTGTATTATCTTTTACAACTGCCTGTGAGCTACAATTACCTTTATAGAAACTTCAATGATAACAATAGGTTTTGTGAGTCCAGAAGACCGGGGCTTGAACCCTGACCCTACTAGGTACTTCCTGTGCAACTCTGAACAAAGAAACTATCTGAGACTCAGTTTCCTCATCTGTAAAATGAAGATAGAGTCCAACATCTTACATGGCCGTCCTGAGGCTTACATGAGGCAAACCTTGGGAATGTTCTTTAATTCCGTACCTGGTGCATAAATAAGTATTCAATAAATAACGGTAATAGATGTTACAAGATAATACAGGAGAAATGGCCCTGTGCCTTCTCCTAATTCAGTGCCCGCTCACCTTCCTTCCACCCTGGCCATCCTTCTCCGAAAAAGTTCCTTTTGATCAAGATCACTCCTAAAAATACCAGGGTTAAAAGCTGCGATGCAGTGTCAGTATCAGCAATGCTCTGACATCTTAGTATTTCTAGCCACATTGCCATACTTTACATGGGTTTGTTTTTGACCAATCATTAGCTTCTCATTTTCTGTGTCATTTATTTTCCCCCCAATAACGTAGCGAGCTGCTCAGATCCATAGTCACTTAACAATTCTTAATCAAGTACTATGTGCAGGTACAACCAACACCACCGGTGTGGTATCACATAACGATCACAAAGTCCTTGGGATAATGGGGACGTTAGGTGTGGTGGGAGACTACTCTAGAAATGACACCTCCCTGTATTTTACCCTTGTGCAGTCTCCCACACTGACTCCCGGGTTGTCCATTTTGCACTGGCCGAGGGGCCCAGGGGACATTAGCAAACGGGATTCAGAAGCGTGAAATACCCTTGAGTTTTGGGTTTGCCTTCTCTGGCTACTTTTGGAAAACATCTATCATATAAAGAGACTCAGGGGGCGCCTGGGTGGCGCAGTCGGTTAAGCGTCCGACTTCAGCCAGGTCACGATCTCGCGGTCCGTGAGTTCGAGCCCCGCGTCAGGCTCTGGGCTGATGGCTCGGAGCCTGGAGCCTGTTTCCGATTCTGTGTCTCCCTCTCTCTCTGCCCCTCCCCCGTTCATGCTCTGTCTCTCTCTGTCCCCAAAATAAATAAAAAACGTTGAAAAAAAAAAAATTAAAAAAAAAAAAAAAAAAAAAAAGAGACTCAGGCTGGCCAGCTTGTTAGAGGCAGAGGGCTGAGCCTATGAGACCCCTGGAGATTGCAGCCTCATGAGTGAGCTCAGAGTAAAACTGGCTGAGCCACCTAGCTCTGCCCAGCCTAAATTACTGACTCTTAGAAACCAATAAATGGTCATTTTAAGCTGCTATGATTTGTGGTGGTATATTACATGGAAAGGCTAACTAATGCACATGTTATAATTCCCATGTTACAGATGAGGAAAGTGGGGCTCAGATCATTGAATTACCTTTAAAAATAAGAGGAAAGGGCTCCTGGGTGGCTCAGTCGGCTAAGCATCCAGCTTTTGATTTTGGCTCAGGTCATGATCTCATGGTTTTTGAGTTTGAGCCCCCCGTCAGACTCTGCGCTGGCAGTACGGGGCCTGCTTAGAATTCCGTCTCTCCCTCTCTCTCTTTCTCTCAAAATAAATAAATAAACTTTAAAAAAACCGAGGAAATGTCATGAGAACAACAAGGATAATAGCTAATGTTTAAACAGTACTTCGGAGCTTATAAATTTCTTCTACATGTTTGTGTGATTTAAATTCATCAGCCTATACTCTTTTTGGAAAGGTATCAACGTGATATTTATATTGTATTTATATTTCAGTAGTTGCTTAATTACATGCTCCAGACTGTATGGAGATAGGGATCACGTCCATCTCGTTCAGCATCGTTCAAACTTTGAGCCTTGCAAACAGTGGGCACTTAATAAATAATGACTGATTAATGGAACAAACACCTCTGAGTAACTATGTCATGGTCCTGTATTAGATAAGAGGACTGATGTTCACAGAGGTGAAGTTCCTTGTTTCAAAGTCGCACAGCTACAAAGAGGCGGGGCTTAGATGCAGCCTACGTCTTTTGACTCAAAGTGCAAAGGTTTGCCTTAAATTCTCTGCGTATCCCGAGGGTGAGACAGACAAGGAAATGAATAACTACCCCACAGTTAGGAGGGAATGTTGTTGGATGAATTCCACATGTTTAAGGAATGTCAATCCCCATGCTAAGAGGATTCTGATCAAACCAAGCTTCCACTGAAGCAAAAATATGTTGCAGCGTGAACCCCAGTGCCTGGGATCAAAGATGCCTGTTGGCACAAATCCCACGTCAGCGTGTACCATCCAGCCCCCAACCCCCACAGGGCACCCCAATCCAACACAAAACTCTCCAGCAAACACAGGAACACTGAACAGCTCTGCCCTTGGCCCTAGGCCAGGCCGCGTGCTCCTTAGCGAGGGACCAGCAGATATGAGGGATGAGCCCTTCAATCTCCTGTTCCAGGAGCCCCCTTCCTTCTACCTGGTCTTTCCCCACTGCCCAAGGCACAGAGATGACATTCTCAGAATGCTCTTATCGGCTCTGCCCCGGGAGCCCCAGACTCTAGCCGAGGAGGTTCTGTTTACCCTCCCAGCCACCACCAGGAACAGAGGAAGGAACAGTACACCTCCCAGGCTGCCCCGGCACCACGGTGGGCTCACACAGACTCAGCAGAGCCTCTCCACCTTCCCACAGAGCCCTGGGGCTGTCTTCTCCGTGGGGAAGCTCTGGCCTTTGGCCCCTCTGCTGGCTAGTGTTACACATGGCTCACTGCAGTCCTGGCTTCTTGGGGCCACTCACTTTGTTCTCTTGATTGTGGCTCTATATTCGGTTTCATTAAGAAACTGCTTGTCACTCTGTTAATTCTGGGGGTTTGGGGTTGTTAACCTCAGTTCACTGTAGCAGTCTTTCTGGCTCCTCCAGCCAGGAGAGGAAGTAAACCGGGGCTATGCACTCCTCTCCAGGGCTGGAACGCAGCGGGGTCACGGCAGCTGGGGCCCAGCCTGGCCCGTACTAGCCAGCACCAGCCCAGATTTGTCTAGTACGGTGTTTCTAATGCAAAGTCCCTTCTCATCTCAAAAAAGTCATGGAGGCCCCGAATGCTGAATGCACATCCTCTCCGTCCCCAGCTTACAGAAGAGGACATTCCCAGGCAGACGGAAAGTCATACGTAGTAGCTAAGAACCAGACTGCTAGGGTTCAAATCCCAGCTCTATCACTGCCCAGCCGTGTGCCCTGCACATGTTACTCAACCTCTCTGTGCCTCTTATTGTGAAGTAGTTATAGTCACTGTCCCTAGCAGACAGGGTTACTGGTGGACTGAATAAGTTAATATGTGTAAAATACTTAGAACAGACTTAGCACTTGGCTGCTATGATGATGATGACAAAATACTTCATTCCAGCCCAGGTGCAGCTCTGGATTTCTCTACTCCACACATACTGCTGCCTTCAGACAAAATGCCCCTGTTGAGCATATATATTCATTCATTTAGTCACTGAACAAACATATACTAGGAACCCACGATGTGCCCGGATCTATGCTGGGGTGCAAGGTGACAAGGGTTTCACTATTGTCCCAGAAAGACAGAAAACACACCATTGTTTTAACTGGTGTTAAACTGGCATTCCAGTTTGAATCTCAGCCTTGCATTTACTAGGTATGAGCCAAGTCACATGGGGCCTCACTTTCCTGATCTGGAAGATGGGGAGTTATTTATACCCCTGCCATCCTGCCTTTCGTGAGGACCCCCATGGTCATCTGGGGGCCTGGACAGAGGGCGAGTGATGGTGTCTTCTCTGAGCCCCGGCTCTGCTCCAGCTCCGGCTCGCAGGAGGGGAGTGGTCCCTGAAGCAACGGCCTGTGCACAGTCAATGTGCAGTCCTGTGCTTCCCCAGAAACTCGAGCTCTCTTCAGAGAGAGGGTTTTAATTGGCTTAGGCTCTGTGCCCACTCCAAGGGAGCATCACAAAGCAGGGATTAGCCCCCTAGGAGGGCCAGGCCCCACAGACAGGCCAAGTGGCTGGAAACCAGCCTGTCTGCCTCGACCTCCCAGTGTTGCTCCAGAGATGGGCTGCCTTTCCTTCTCTTCCCATCCCCTAAGGGCAAGGGGATGGTGTTTAAATCAGACCCTTGAGCTGAGAAGCAAATGGGAAGGGCCTACAGACAATGTTTAGCACAATCTAGAAACAGCTCAGGCTTAAAGTTCACAGTCTGTGACAAACAATGGGATTTACCAACCCTGGGGTTGCACGGAGAAAACATAACGCTGGGGTCTTTCCTGGACTGGGCACTTTATAGTTTATATGTCACTGCCAATCACACTACTTCTGTTCACACTGTCCTGCTCTGAGAAGTAGGTTTTATATCTTTATTTCAGCAAGGAAGTGTGACAGGCAGACAGGGATGTGGGGTGCTGGCTTAGGAGAACTGACTTTGATAAGTGGTTTCGTGATCCCAGGCCAATGACAATAACATCCGAATGATGAATACAAACCAAACAGTCGGTCTCATTTACGGGGCACCGAGCACGTGCCTGATAATACTTGTTGGCCAAATTATTGCCATTTTATATAATTTGTGGCTCAGAAGGGGCAAGGATTTGCCCTAAGTCACATAGCTTTACAAGGGAGCTAGGATTCAGAGCCCCACATGGAGAGTCTCATCTTCTTGAGCTGTATCACAGAGCTGATCTGATAAAGATCAGTTGTGTTCAGAGGTTAGAAGTGTCACAGGAACAGGTGGGTGTAGCTTTGAAACTGTGAAGCACTATGCAAATATTTGTTATTCTTGTTGAGGAAATTAAGGCTTCGAGAGGTGAAACGATACGTCTAAGGTCACCCAGCTGGCAAAGAGCAGACCGGGACTTGATCCCAATGTTCTAATGCCCACTGTCCCTTCCACTGGGCTGCAGCTGCCATCTGGAACACCTGCCTACACAGAACAAGATATCTGCAGGAGCAATCAGGCTGATGATATTTAAATACGTGGCTATTTGAAAAATACAGCGACAAGCAGTTGAGAATAAATGCCAAACCTCTAACTGGTTAGGAATACCACCTGGGGGCACAGAGATTTGTCAGCCTGACTGACGCTTCCTGCTTTCATGCAATGTGCAGAGACACTCATGCAGAAGCAAGGCAGGCTGCGAGCTGGCAACAGTGAGCGGGAAGAGGGCCACACGGCTTAGAAAACAGCACTGGCATCCAGTGCCTCGCTCATTCTGTGTCGCATCCCTCTGAAGGGAAGATTTGTTATTCCTGTTTTCTTGATGAGAAGCCAAGGCCTGGAGAAGCTCAAGACTTATCCAAGGTTGCACAGTAATAAATGCCTGAGCTGGAATCTAAACCCACAACTGTCTTAGTCTAAAAATCTTGACTCTGTCACCTGTCCATCTCTGCTGTCCATGCCACCTTTGCTGCTTGGGAGGGAGGTGGTAATAGGTGTCTGGTGCTCTGGGATCTCAGTCCCTTGGTCCGTTCTCCTTGGGACCTGCTGGCTCACATGTCTACTTCTGTGCATCATCTTTCCCCCACTGCCAGCATGACCCTGTGCTGCACACAAGGAACCCTGAGATGGTCTTTGTTCATGGTCCTATCCTGAAGGACTGCACTGTCTAGCAGGGGAAGCGGAGCCAGAAGTAGATAATCTCCATTCAAGATCCTGCAGAGGGGCGGCCTCGTGCAGTCTGGAGGTGGGGGGAGAAGTCAGGCTGGCTTCCTGAGGGCACTGATACTTCCAAGGGTCTGGGCTGCAGTGGGAATCTGCCAGTCATTGGGAAAGGGGAAGAAGGGGAAGGAGTGGGGTGTCAGGTACCAAGCCCTGACCCCTGTGCCAACCAGGGCACTACTTGTTTTTTATCTGATTCGCATATTGGGCCTCCATTTAGGACTTCATTTAAGCAATCAGATCCTTGGCCAAAAACAAGTTAGAAAACCAGTGCGTTAAGACATATTCTCAGTTTAGATTGGCCCAAAAGAGTGTTTTATATAGTACTGGCTTATCAGCCTGGCATAACTTGAGTCATCTCTTCTTCCGATTTTCTCGTTTTAAAAGTCTATCATAAATGGCTAATTTATTCCTTTACATGTATCTATTGATTATCCGTTATGAGCCAGAAACCATCTCAGGAGCTGGAGATATAGAAAAATACATCTGTTATCCTGTTTGCATCCTTCTACCCTGCTGGAGCTTCTTCACAGCTTTTGAGGTGATTGTTCTAAGAAGAAAATCAGACTATAATCATGTCCCCGTGCACAACCTTCAACGGTTCCCCATTGCCTAAAGTGTTGCTATTCAAAGTGCAGCCTTGAACTACATACAGATCAGCAGCACCCTGATTTCCAGGAGCTTGTTAGAAATCAGAATCTAAGGTGCCACCTCAGACCTACTCTTACCAGAATCTGAAATCACATCCCCAGGTGATTCATGACTTTGGGATCTGAGACTCATAGGACTATAGGATGTTAACATGGCCCTTCACACCCTGATACCTGTGTTACCTGTACTGTCTCATCTCCACCCTCTTTTCTCAGACATTATACTCAGTGTCAGACTGCTCAGCCCACCTGTCCTCTCCTGCCTCCAAGCCTTTGTACCCATGGGGCCCTCTGCCTAGAACACTCCTCCCCCCACACTGGCTGCCAGCTACAATTCCTTCCCTTCCCGGAAAGCAGACTCAAATCCTACTGGAGCTTCCTCAGATCCCTTCTCCCCTCCCACCTGCCAGATGACTTCATTGCCCCATTATCCCATCACTTTCCAGCCAACCCAACGTCTGAGCATCTGCTAGAGAGCTCAGTGCTCTGGAATTCGTGTCTGTCATTTAGGTGGATGCCTGTCTCCTTCAAAAGATGAGGAGCCCTGGGGCAAGGGATGGGCCTTTCCTTCTTTATATCCACCCAATCTCTGTGCTGCCAATCAGTGGGGATGCAGACAGGATTCAGAGTCTGCCTTGAGGAGCACCCGTCTGGCGGCGGGGCAGACTGGCTTTCAAAGTTATGAAGGCGAATACGTGTTCTCGATACAGGTTTGTGGCGATGAAGATGGTCACTGAGCTGAGCCATTTTCAAGGCCAATGGATCCAGGTGCCTTTGCTCTTTGGGCAAATGGTCACTGGATCCCCTTCCTCATCTCTCTTCCCATCAGACCTGATCATCGTCCCCCAAAGGGGCATGCCTGGAAAGGGATGATCTTCCTCTTTTGTAAGTAAAGCAAGGAATCGGTGGCCAAGTGCTATTATTCCCATCCTGTGCACCAGGGGGCAAGTGAATAAATTAATCAAAGTCCCCAGTGACAGCATGAGGACTAATTAATTAATTAAGAAAATTCATTACTTAATATATCCATGGAACATTTACCAAATGCCCATGTTGTGCCAGGCTATTGAACTAGATGTCTGGAGCACAAAGATGTGTGACTTCAGCTCCCCGCCCTCAGCTGAGGTCAACCTCTCAGCTCAGAAGAGGCACCTTTGAGAGTCTGGAGGACTGGGGTCTATTGCTTACCGCCCCGCTAAGTCACCCCACTTCTCAGACCTTCATTCTCCTCACCTGTAGTATGGGGATTTACAATCCCTGTGTTGTCTTAAAAACTTGAGAGGCTCAAACAGAATCACAAATCAAAGTGCTTAGTAAACTGTAAAGTGCTATACCACTGAGGTAGACTACTGCAAGTGGCCAACCCCAGAACCATTCTCCACCCCCTTTCCCAAGCTAAGGTAGCCCAGTTTTGTTTGGGAAATCAACATGCTCAGCCCCAGGCAACATATCATGATTTCGCAAAGGCAATCAAGCCCATTTTCTCTTTGGCAGATGCTCTATTTCCCAGCTTCCCTTACACTAATGATAACCATACGACCCAGTTCTGGCTACCAGACGACAAAGGAAGTCCACTGGCAGAGGAAGCTTCTTTTTTTGTGGGGGGGGGAGGTGTTATAGGGGACACATCCCATCTCCTTCTTATTCTTGTCTTAAACATGGTGGCCATCTTGGGACCATGAAGCGACAGGTATGAGGACCGAACAATCACTTTGTAAGGATGGTGGAGTGGATCCGCGTTCCGTTCTCACTTTCTCAGTTCCTGAGGTGCCCACCCCACTCCAGGCCCCATCCTCCTTCTCCTGTGTGGTGGCTACAGCCTCTAACCAGATGCTGTCTGATGATAAACTCTGAGGGTCAAGCTGCTAAGATGGAAAAGTACGGGGAGCTGCTGATCCTGCAAACAGGTAGTTATGGTCCTATGTGGAAAGTCTTTGGAGCAAACAAGAGGGGGGCCCCAGCCAGGTGGGAACAGATTAGAAGCAGAAAAAGCTGGGGAAGGGGTTGGAACTATCCCCTTGTCTCTGTTTCATAGGTGCAAATCTCATCTGCACAATTGTCCCAAAGACAGGGGTCAGGCTGTCTCCTCTTAGAGCCTCCACGGCTCTGAACTCAATAAACACCAAATCATCACAATGAACATGAGTGTGTCTACTGAATGAGGCATATCTCTTGCCTCATTTAGTTCTATCAAGAGCCCTTATTTTATAGATAAGGACACTGAGAGTGCAGGAGGTGACATGACTTGCCCAGGGTCACATACTTGAATCAAGGCCAGGCCAAGTCAGGTCTTCCTCGTGGAAGGCCAATGCTGTCCAACATGGTGGCCACTAGCCACGCACAGCTGGTTAGATTAAAATTTCAAATTAAAACGACGTAAAATGCAGTTCCTCAGTCACACCAGACACATTTCAAAAGTACAAAAGCCACATGTGGATACAGTGCAGACACAGAACATTCCCATCACGGCAGAAAGGGCTGTAGGAAAGCATGGGTTCAGAAGCTTGGGATAATCAGAGACTAATCCATAGGTTCCCGCCTGGAGAGGGTACAGGGATCATCCCTGCACAGTGATCCAAGCATGGGGTCTGGAGGCAGACAGCCTGGATGTTTGGGTTGAGGAAGAAGAAAGGAGGGGAGAGAATGTTCTCTGAGGGCTTACGGTACACTGGTCCCTGTGCAGCGTGCCTTACATCTGCTAGCTCATTTAGCCCTCATGCCAACTCTACACCATGTCACTTATTAGTCCCGTGTGTCACGTGGAGAAACTGAAGCTCCGGTCTGCGAAAAGACTTGTGTAAGGTCACACACCTGGATCTGACTCCAAACCCGGGCCCGTCTGCCATGCCTCTCTCCTCTAGGGTGCCAGGTTTGAAGGCACTTCCTCCCCTCTTTATTTTCTGAAGGGAAGAGATGAATCTTTTCATCAAAGGAGAACCAATTCCACTAGTGGTGGGGGTGGGGGGTGGGTGGGCATTGCCCACATAGGCCCAGAGGCAGGCCCCTTCAGGGTAGT
This sequence comes from Panthera uncia, assembly GCF_023721935.1. Lineage (NCBI taxonomy): Eukaryota > Metazoa > Chordata > Mammalia > Carnivora > Felidae > Panthera > Panthera uncia. The sequence goes on from NC_064808.1 coordinate 59,543,490, forward strand.
TCTGACTGTCTCCCTAGCCTGGGAGGCCAGGTCATAGGGCAAACTCATTTTTTCCTGGGCCTCCCTTCCTAGGCTGGGCTGTTGTTATCAGAGACCTCTGTAAATCAGGCCCCAGTCACCCCTGGAGACTCCAGACCACGGGGGACGAGCTCCTGCTGTAAGAAGATCAAGCTGTTCAGGCTCTCCCAGGGAGCTTGTGGAAGCTTCAAAGGCTGAGGCCTGATTTACGAGACTGCTGGCGGCTCCATGCTGTCCCGGATCAGTGCCTGCACACCAGCTCCAAGCTGTGCAACAGTCCAGGGTTGGGTCAAGAGATCGGAGGCCAGACCCGGCTCAGGGCCGGGCCTGTTCTTTCTTGCACACGTGATGGCTTGGAGTTAGCCGCACCTGGTGGCAGATGTGTCTCTCTCCAAGCTCTGGATCGGCCCGGGCATTGTTGGTCCTGCCTGATAGAAGATGAGGAGAGAGGGCGAAAAAGTAGGGCCTGGCCACTCTTGGAAATGGGGTCCGGCTGCAGTCAGGAAGCTCAGCCTAGAAGCTGCCCTATGGCTTGGCTCCAGTCTTCATGGCAACCCTTCCAGGGAGCTGTGACTCTCCCCTCTTTATAGGAGGAAGTGTAAGTTCAGAGAGGTCAAGTGATGTGCCCAGGTAGTAAGCAGCAGGGCAGCATTTGAACCCAGGTCTGCCATCAAAATCCCTGCTTCTTGTAGCCTGCAGAATGCACAGTGCCCCATGCTTGGCAAGTCTTTCTTGACAATCAAAGAACAACACTCACCACTTATTAATCTCATAGGAAGGATGCATTTCTTTATATTCTCCCAAGCTCTTTCATAAGTTTGCATGAGCGAGAAGAGACTGTCTGATCCATCCCTGGGAAGCGGTAAAATGAAATGAGCCCCCTTGCCAGGGTGGACATCTGGGCTTGCAGCCTGCCAGGAATGCCGTGGGCAGGGTGACTTCCTGAGGTGTCTTCCAGCCTGCAGCCCCTACAGTGACTGGTCTGGCCCTCCTCATGGGAGGGGAGCACACTCCCCACTGCTTACTGAAGCCTATGTCTGTGGTTCCAAGCAATCGCACTTCTGCTTGCCAGGTAAACACACCCACCAAGGAGGTGCCAGGACAGCCAGTTTTCACAATTTCTCTCGGTAACCTGGCAAAGTAAGTATTTTTACCTGATTTGCAGAAGCCCAGAGGGGTTAGTGCCCACAGCTAGTAAGCAGCAGAGCTGGGGTCCCGCTGTATTTGCTTCTAGCCCCGTATGCCCCCATTGTAGCATCTAGTCTCTAATGACTGGCCAGTGTTGGTTCACCCTGTGAAGGTCTAACATGTGCCCACGACCTGCTGCCTCTGCTTCTCTGCCAGCTGGTGACTCACATCAGAGTAGATGTCACAAGCATGGATTCTACAGTCAGAGCCTGGGTCTGGATCCCAACATGGCTTCTACCAGCTGTGTGACTTTCTAGAAGCAACCTGACCTCTCTGAGTCTGTTTCCTCTTCTGCAAAATCGGGATACTGCCCGTGTGTCTCAGGGACCTGTTGTGATGAGAATCATCCCCAGGAAGCACGTAGCACTACACCAGCTTTTGCTAAGCAGTGGACAAACGTTGACTGTCACCATCGCTCTGCTTCCTCTGATGGACAGTACGGGGCCGACACTGAGTCCACAGTCAATGAAGAAGGCCTGCTGTTTAACATGGAGATATACCCGGATGATGCATTGCCAAAATGTTGGGTAAAACCGCTGTTGTTATGAGGGAAATTTCCAGATGGAGCTCATCAACACAATCAGTCCAAGAGCCCAGGCCTCTAGGGAGTCCCCTCTACCCCCCCCCCCCCACCACAGTTTGCAGCTCCCTTGCCTACAAGGCCTTTCCGAACCAGGAAAGCGCCAACTCTCCCCTTCCCCTCCATGTGCTTCAGACCTCCCCTGTGATCTTTTTTTTCAGGACAGCAAAGCAGCTGTCTGGACGACACCCGGGGCAGCCATTCCTTGGGAAGTGCAACCTCCCTCCCCCAAGGCTGGGATGCCAGAAGGACAAACCCAGCGGAACATATGGATCCTCAGCCCAGTAAGGTCAACAGCTGGCCCACTGGCTGACTTCTCCGTTCTTCAGAATATTCTGGCAACGAGAAGACACAGTCTCAGCAACTTATAGAAAATTTCCCAGGATATCCCAGTCTCTAGGGGAATACTTTGTTCCTTTCTCACACATTTAAATCCCTCTTCTTGGAAGAACAATTATTCCAAGATGCGCACACACACACACACACACTTTTAATTTGTTCCTGTGTGTGATTAAGTAAAATTTCATTGATAAATCTAATAATAGCAATAACTAACATTTCCATATGTGCTAAGTGAAAAGTACCTATTAGAGTTGTCATCTCATGTAGTCCTCACAACATCACTTGAGATGGGGCTCTATCACCCCCATTTTACAGATGAGGGAACCACAAAGGTGGGCTGACGGGGGCAGAGCAGGCTGCTCATCGGTGGTGCTGATCTGAAGACCCCAGAGCCCGGGATCCCACTCCCTTCCCAGTGCCTCCTCCCTGCACTGTGCTGACGGGGTGAACCAGCTAGAGAGGTTTTCAATCCTCAGGTATGTTTTTTTTTTTTTTTTTTCCTTTGGGCCTGTAAGGTTGACAAAGACAGGTTCTTTTTCACCACTGGAGTCCGTGACCCTGGAGGTTCAGGAAGGAACCCAGGGTTGTTCGTGCACTTTCCAACATGAACCACCCGCCGGCTTTTCGGGGTAGCTCAGCCCCTGCCAGGCATCCCGTCCCCTGGGCCTGGTGCCCGGGAACCAAGCCTCAGAGTTCAGCTCATTCCCTCCAGCGCAGACATTTGGAAACTGACATTTCCCACATTTTCCCCGCACAAAAGGCAGGTTGTATTTTTGTCCTCTTCAAAATATGCTAAAGGAATTTCTTGTTCCTCCTGAACTTTCTCCAAAAATAAATAGAAAAAGTGAACGCCATTTTGCCCTGTAAGCTGAGAAGAGAAAAATCAACACTTGGGGTGGCATTTCCAAGATGATACAGGAGACTGAATATGCGGCTGGCTCTGTCTCAACACCGTTTGGCAACCTCGGGGATACAGTACACAGTATTTCTCACCCCAAAATTCCTCATCGGGTTTACGTGCACCTGCTCCTTTTTGCTTTGAAACCAGATCTGAAACAGGTAAGAGGCCTTCATAAATGAACACTGCCTGGATGGGACATCTGCGTTAACAGACCAACCACACCCACATAAAACATAAAAATATACAGGTAATTTAGTGAAACAAACAAGACAGGGGCTCAAGATAAACTAAACTGGTAGCATAAAGGTTGGGCGCAAGGAGAGGAAGGAAAGTATTTATCCCATAACCCCTGCAAAGAGCTGAGCGTAATTTTCATGGTGCAGGGATGATTCTCAACTCACGGAATCGCCCGTCCTCAGGATGGTCTGTCCAGACCCCTGTGTCTGCACCTTCAAAAGCCTCCATGTGAGTCTCCTGTGACTCCTCCGTCCCACTTCCCAGCTCCGTGAGAATCATCTTTCACAAACACTGTTTGATCAACTCTCTCCCGGCTTCTCTTGTCCTCAAAGCCAACCCCCTAGCTCTGCCCCCAGGACCCTTCTCCCAACCAGGCCCCTCGCTCCTGGCAGCCTCCTCCCTCACCTCTGCTCATCACTCCCCTGGAATGTGCTTCAAGCAAGGCACCTGGCTGTGTGCTGTCCTCCACTCAGGACAGTCAGAGAACCCCCAGGTAGGAATCAGGGGGCTCAGCTACCATCCACTCCCACCCATTCTCCCAGGAGGCGGGGAAAGCCTGACAGACGCTTGACAGAGAAGCATCTCACACTTGATCCCACCCCTCCAGGAAGGAGGGCCTCACCACTCCCACAAGGAAGAGGAGCAGAAAGGGGTCAAGGCCGGCAGATGAAAGTCTGCATCCGTCCCCATCTTCCCCAGTTCCAGCTGTGCCATGCTGGGCAAGTGACAGGCCCTCTCTGGGCTCAGACCTTCCAAGTCCTACCTCAGAGCCATTGAAAACATCATGAACATCATCCTCGTTATCTCAAGACAATGTCAGTGTGAAAAGAACATGGTGTTGGTTGTAGCTAGAAAGACCCAGGTTCTAATTCCAGCTTCAGAAACTTGGGGAAATGAGTGAACTTCTCTGAACTTCACTTTCCCCAGATGTAACATGGGGATATAAACTCCCTCCAAGGGTGACTGTCTGGACCGAATAAGATGAAACCTGTAAGAAAGGCTTTATAAACTGTTTAATTGGTAAGAATGTATGCATTTACTCTGCTGAGCTAAAGACTGCCTCCTGGTAATTCACCCTGTGGCTGCAGGCGCCTCAGACATCACACAGCAATGTTCCAGTCTTGCCATTAGGGCCCCTGGGCCTTCCCGCCTCCTGTATGAGCAGCTTCATTCATCCCTCAGCCATTCCTGGGGCAGGGCAGGGGGGTGTCTATGGTGTGCTTCTGGCAGCACCCAGGCTCCCCTCCTGGTGGGTCTGCATTTGAGAACGTGCTGCTGGGATTTTCTTCTTTGGGGATATAGCCCCAGTGCCTTTGCACCAGCCCTCCTCTCCTTTGCAAGGCCTCCCTGAAGTCTCCTTATGGAGTAACCCATCTCACAGGTCATGCCCTTTGACTTGTCATGCCTCATGCCATGAGTTTAAGGTCTGCAGACACTTAAGTCATAGACTTGCTGTCCTCTCTACCTGTGTGACCCTGAACTGGTCATTCCCCCTCCCACAGGACATTGCTCCCCTGGAAGGAGAATGAAGGGATGGGCAACGGCATCATTGGACCTATGAACTGGAACTATTACATGCAGATTTTTACCAATTGAATTTGACTTTAATTCCTCATCTACTTTCCCCTTTAACTTTTTATCAGAGCTTTCCAGGGATTTAGAAAGGACCTGGACTAGAGTCCTTCACAGTTGACAGCCTGTGCATCTATGTGCTCTTTAAGGTTGGGGCTGGGTCCTTGGAGACCTTTTTAATCCTTATGTCAAGCTCAAACTGGCAAAGGCCATTGTTGTTTCCCACACATCTGACAGACAACACAGACAAGCCTGCGACCACAACTTGGCTCTTGTCACTCTGTACCCTTGTATCTGCCTAATGAACACCTGTACTGCAACCCTCACGGGCACCCATATGGGTTTTAATGATTACAGAGCATTCTGGTTCTCATGCATGTGTGTGGCCATTTGCTGCCCCCAGGAGACATTGTCCACAGAATTTTAGCAGCAGTAAAGGGCCACCTGGTTGACCACTTTCACACCAGGGCCGATGTTAGTCCCTTTAGCAACCTTTACTTGGTTCTTTCAGATGGAGCAGGGAGAATGCCACTTACCTCCTTTCCACCAGTTTCCCTGTCTATAAAATGGGGGTGGGGGCTTCTGCGCACATCAAATAACATCACCAGTGTAACAGAACAGCATCTATAGCACACAGTAAGCACTTAGTTTTGCACTTTTCACAACTCTGTCAAAACCAAAAAAACAAAAACCTCATCGCCCTTAGCTCCCTGCCCCCTCCTACACGTCAGTGACATCTGGTGGCAGATCAGGGCAACCACAGGTGTGGGTACCCGAAGCTCCAGACCCTTCAGGAGCCTAGCCCCTCTCCTTTCAGGGATCACAGGGATCACAGCAGTGTTGGCCAGGATGTCTGAGGATGCACGCACTTCCAGATTTACCATCTAACTTCATCCCCACTCCAGCCTTTAAAGGTGAATAGGTTAGTAACAGTGATGAAGGGAGGATCAGAGCCAGTGGTGGAACATGGACAAGATAGTAAATTGCTTGAGATCAGGGAGTTTCCCACCATACCCCTACACCTACGACACTGCTTGGAACACAGTAAGTGTTCAGTAAATATTTGTAGAAGGAACGACCATTTTAGAAAACTCTAGACCATGCCAGTCCCTTTCCAGTTCAGAAGTCCACGTGGCGAAGGGGCTTGCTCCAGGGGACACAGTGACAATACCACTCCCATGAACAGGTTTAACAGGATGCGCTCCCCATTTCCTCCCCAGGGGTGCGCACGAGTTCCCAGCCCTCCACTCTCCTTAACTGGAAAGGGATTCTGCCTGGGGCCTCAGTCCCTCTTCTCCAGGCCCCTTCCCACCCCCAGGAAAGGTCACGGCAGACAGGTGCATGGCAAGGCTCAAGGACTGAAACGCGAGAGGCATGCAGGTGGTGGCTTGGGGGCGGGGGGGTATTTTGCTGAGAGAGGGCTGAAAAGTGGTCCCGGTCTACGTTATGAACTTAAGGTTAATTTGTGTGTTGCAACCTAATCCCCATTGTGGTGTTATCAGGAGGCAGGGCTCTTGGAAGGTGATGAGGTCACGAGGGTGGGGCCTCACAAAGGGGAACTGTGCCCTTATAAGGGACCCCACAGGGCCACCTTGCCCTTTCAGCCATGTGAGGTCACAGTGAAAAATACATCTATGAACCACAAAGGGGGCTCTCACCAGACAATGGATCTGCCAGAAGGTTTGATCTTGGACTCCCAGCTTCCAGAACTGTGAGAAATAAATTTCTGTTGCTTATAAGTCACCCAGTTCATGGTATTTTCTTAGTCGCCCAAGCTGACTATGACAAGGAAAAGCAAGAGAATGAGTGCAGGAGAACAGTTACCTGAAATGAGAGATTGGGGTGGGTGCCCCACAGGCCTTCAAAGATAGTATCATGTTCTGTTTCTTAAGCTAGCTGGTAGGGAGGGAACACGAGAATTTATCATTATTCTTTAAATTGTACACATTTGTGGGGTGCCTAGGGGCTCAGTCTGCTAAGTGTACGACTTCGGCTCAGGTCATGATCTTGTGGTTCATGGGTTTGAGCCCTGCATCGGGCTCTGCGCTGACAGCTCAGAGCCTGGAGCCTACTTCGGATCCTCTGTCTCCCTCTCTCTGCCCCTGCCCTGCTGTCATGCACGCTTACGCATGCACACTCTCTCAAAAATAAATAAACATTGAAAACACGTGTTAATTGTACACATGTGTTATAAATACTTGTCACTATGAAAGAGTATAATTATGGAAAGGCTTCATAGAAATCTTTTGAAAGAGACATTGAAGCTGATGTCTGTAAGTGCAGGAGAGGGGGACACAGAAAACGCAGATTTCAACAAGTTTTCCTATGGATTTGGTGTCTCCTACAACATCTAAGGAATGTAAGTGGAAGTCTCAAGCTACTCTGAAAGTATTTCTATTTATTGGACAGTGTCTTGACCTCGGCATACCCCAGGGCTGGCACACAGGGTCACGTCTTTATAACCCTTGTGTTAACTTGACTTTGAAACCTACTGACAAGGCCGAGAGGCCCTTGAGCACTGGAAGCGGAATTTAAGAAGCAGCTGCATCCCATAGCGCTGAGTAATCCTGAACAGGTGCCTTCGCTTCTCTGGGCTCCTTGTATTACGTGGATCAACGATATTCGTCGCCTCACCTCCCTTCCAGGGCTGGTGTGAGGATTAAATGAGAACATGCAAATGAAGGTGCTTTGTAAAGCAGAAAACACAGTGTGACTGTAGGATGACTATTACCATAACTACTCCTGGCAGAAAAGTACTCTAAAAATGACATAAAGTGCCCCCCAAAATGTGAAGCATTTGTATTATGACTGGGCATAACTTTCAGCCAAGGTTTTCTGGAACGGAATCAAGTTCTCATACTACTCCAGCCAAAACAGGTGGAAGGTACACTTAGCAGCTGTCTTCCAGATCCACAAGATTTACGATGAGAGGCCGCACGGCACCATGGCTACGGACCGACTCCATGCCCGACAGTGTGTGTTCATATCCCAACACCACCACTGACTTGTGGGACAAAGTATGACCTTGGGCAAACTACGTCACCTCTCTAAAACTCAGTCAGCCCTCTCGTGTGTCCAATGGGGAAAATAATAGCTACTTCACACAGCTCTTATGAGGATTAAATGAGTTAGTATGTACAGTGCTTTTGAAACAGTGCCTAGTATAGAGTAAACCCAATATTAGCATGATATAGCTTTCACGTCCTGAGGGGGAAAGCTAACCAGAAAGAAATAGGCAACAGTTGCAGTCATCAATTGGAAAGCTGGGCTAGACACTTGGAAGGACCTTCTGGCGAAGCTGTTTGGTGTTCATCGTGGAATTGGGAGGATCTGCAGTTAGCACCCTCTTGGCCAACTGTGGGCTGGTGAGATGGAGACCTTTACAGCAAGCCGAGGCTCCAACACTCTTCAAAATTACAAGCGGTAGGACCCTGGGTCCAGTAGGAGCCAGAGCTGAGCTAGCTAAAGGCTTGGCAAATGCTGACAGACGATCTACAGCCTTGTCCCCTCAGTGGACCTGTATGTGAATCTGGGGGGTGTCATGAGGGCTCAAGAAACAACACATGGGAAGCACAACACATGATGGTGCCTGGCAGACAGAAAGCATCGTGGCCATTGCTACTTCTTTTGTCTGTCCATCTGTCCATCCACCCCTCCTCAAGTGATCATTCTATGGCAGTACCGTCCGCGAGAAATTTCTGTCACGATACACGTTCTATATCTGCATTCATTGTCCCTACATACGACTAGCTACATGTGGCTATGGAGCGCTGGAAATGCGACTAGTGTGGCTGAGGAACTGAGGTTTTATGTTTTATTTATTTATTTTTTATTTTTTATTTTTTTATTTTTTTTTAAATGTTTTTATTTATTTTTGAGACAGAGAGAGGCAGAGCATGAGCAGGGGAGGGGCAGAGAGAGAGGGAGACACAGAATCCGAAGTAGGCTCCAGGCTCTGTGCTGTCAGCACAGAGGCCGACGCGGGGCTCGAACTCACAGACTGTGAGATCATGACCTGAGCCGAAGCCGGACGCTCAACCGACTGAGCCACCCAGGCACCCCTATGTTTTATGTTTAAGTTTATTTGTTTATGTTGAGAGGGAGGGAGAGAACAAGTGGGGGAGGGGCAGAGAGAGGGAGACAGAGGATCCGAAGCGGGTTCTGCACCGACAAACCGTGAGATCATGACCTGAGCTGAAGTCTGATCCTTAACTGACTGAGCCACCCAGGCACCCCCGAGCAACTGAGTTTACATTAATTTAACTTTTTTTTTTTTTCAGGTGTTCTCATAGCTTTTAAAAGAGGTATTTAATTTCAATTAATTTAAATAGCTACCTGTGATCGGTGGCTACTATACTGGACAAGATAGCACGTAGCCATGTCATTTCTTGGCTTAAAATCTTTCCAGGTCTCCAATGCCTTTGACGTCCCATCAAGGCCCAGCATAATCTCCAGATGAGGGGTGTCCTCTGCACACATCCCGTCCTGCAGCCACCATTCCACACCATTCCCTGCATACACTGGCTCGTGCCTGTGTCCTTCCACTCTGAACACTCTTCCTGCCTTGTCTGCCTTGGAAGCTCTTCCAGAAGCTTTCTCCCACCCAAGCACAGATTGAGGCTACCACCTCTGGCTCCCCCAGCCTCCAGGGCCTCTCCTCACCCTGGCATTTACCAAAGAGGGTTATACTTGCCTGGTTACAGGCCTGTCTCCCTTTCTGGTTGCTCCCCAAGGATGGATCAAGGCCGTGTTGTAAGCATTTCGGTCCCCTGGTCCCCTGCACCAGGCTTGGCCATGGCTGGTGCTCTGGGAGCATAGAGATCCATGAGACACAGTGCATCCTCATGGTCCCCCAACACCCCCCTTTAGGAGGAAGCACTGACTTCCACCGAGGTCCTTCCATTTCCCAAGCCTGGTCCTTTTAGTATTATTGCCACATTATCACTGTGTTTCGTCAGTCCGAAGACGCCAGCAATTGTAAGAATCATCGTCAATTCAGCAACAGACTCTTTGAGAAGAGAAAATAAAATGCAATGTGTAAATGACACATTGATTGCAATGACAATCACAATTTCCGCGCTCAGAAATGTCAAAATGCAAAGGAGGAAAACGGCCTCAGGGAAGGTAAGGCGAACCATGAGCTGGCCTCGAGGGCTACGTCCTTCTAGAGAATCAGTCAATGGCGGCACATGGAAGGCACTTTCCGCAGCTCCTTGCTTTCTTGTTCCAACTGCTCTCTGACTGCTCCCCAGAACAGGAGCATTCACATGTGTCCTATGAGTTTTTGAAAGGATCAAATAGGTATCTGAGTAACATTTTTTATCTGATTATAGAAGTAAATACATGGTTATTGTACAACATTCTTTTTCATCTCAGGGCCTTTGCACTGGCTGTTTCTTCTTCCTAGAACACTCCTATCCTGGATTTCTTCTGGTGTCTCTCTCTCATTTGTCAGGTGTCATTTAAATGGCCCCTTTAGGGGCACCTGGTGGCTCAGCCAGTTAAGTGTCCGACTTCAGCTCAGGTCACGATCTCACAGTTTGTGGGTTCGAGCCCTGTGTCGGGCTCTGTGCTGACAGTTCGGAGACTGCTTCGGATTCTGTGTCTCCCTCGCTCTCTCTCTGCCCCTTCCCTGTTTGTGCTCTCTCTCCCTCTTGTGAAAATAAATAAACTTAAAAAAACTTAAAAAATAAAATAAAATAAATGGTCCCTCTCTAGGGCCTCCTTCCCTTGCTAGCCCAGCCGATGTTGCTCTTTCCTCCTGAGTCAGTGTCTCTCAAATTAATGATCTTGTTTTTCTTCCCAGCCCTTATCAGCATTTGGAATTAGTTGTGTATTTTTTATTCTTTGTCTCTTCCCAACAAGACTGTAAGCTTCTCCAAAGCAAGGACTCTTCATAGCAGGGACTCAAGAAATTTTTGTGAGTAGCAGAAAATACGAAAAAAAAACCATAAAGAAAATAATAGATTCCTCGTGTCCCCACTAATGGGAGAGAATTGTAACTAACATCCAGTACATGGCAATCCCTCCAGGCCTTTCTGCGTGTGTGTGTGTGTGTGTGTGTGTGTGTGTGCTCACACACATCACTTCTTTTTTCTTAATATGCAACCTCTTTATTTATATTACTTTGTAATCTTCTTGTCCCCCCGCCCCCCGCCATTTACCACATCATAAATATCTTTCGCAACTATCTACTCAGCTGGCTGTCTCAGTTTTTAGGGAAGGCCCACTGCTTCCTTGCATAGAGTAACCCCCGTTTGCTTATCCAGCCCCTACAGGTGGCATTTAGGTGGTTCCAGTCCTCCAGGGCTGCGAAGGAGCATCTCCGTGCAAATAAATATCTTTGCGTGATTGTCACTCAGGTCCATTAAAGTGCCATTACTGGGTCAGAGGGTCCGTACATTTTACCGGACTTCGGGTAAACAGTCAAAACGGGACACTTTTCAGGTGAGGAATCCTCCTGCGCACAAGAACTTTACAAGGTTCAGAGGGAGTTGAGGAAAAGATAAGAAGCAGGCCCATCTCCCTCACTTGCGCCACTACTACTGTCTAATTGGAGAGATTTACAAAGTCTCCCAGGGACCCAGCACTTGACCCAGAAGCCCTGTGAAGGTCCTAAGCCCTTTCTAATAGCCTCCTGGTGTATCCATTATAGGCTTGATTGTAGCAGGCTTATGCTAGGCCTTCTTTGTGAAAAATGAACTATCTAGGAAGGTCGAACTATCTTGAGAGGTTGTATCTTGAAACATGTAGATATATACACGCAGATGTTAGTGGAGTGCAATTCATAATTATATTCTGTAATTACCCCTGACTGAACCCACAACTTAATATAGCACAGGTGTGAGCTACCAACTAACCCCAATTTCAGGTCAAAAGGGTGAAATCACTCTTTTCTCCCTCTCAACATAGTTAATAGCTAGTGTAAAACCAATGAATATTATTTGGCTTCATTTGGAACTCCATTTGTGTCACTGCTTCCTTGCAATTCATATCGTCTGTGTCCCCAGACAAATCCAGTCTGACACTGGGTACAATTCTCCCGTGTGGAAACTCAGTAACAAAGGATGAACCCACCCTGTAGGTTTACACCATCAGAATCCAATTCTCCCTGCCCCTCCCAGCTCTGGCCTCAACTGCCTTCGCTGCTGTCAGATATCAGTGGTGCTGATCCTTCATATGTAAAGAGCACATCACAGGCTATGATACACATACTGGATCCTCACAACAGCCTTGGAAGGTTGGCCAAGCAAGGTCATTACAGTAACCCTTATGTCACAAATGGGTCAACTGAGGCTCAGGGCAGGAAAGGACATGTTCATAGAGCAAACAGGAGGCAGGGGACAGGCTGAATCTATACCTTCTGATTCCTAGTTCAGAAGCTTTTCCATTGTATCAGGGTAGAGCCGGAGGGGCCTGACAAGTAGCCCAGCCTGGTAAATGCCCATTTCCCCTCTTCTCCCATCTAGCCAGCTTCAGCCTTATGGGGCCCACCTAAAGGAGACCCTAAACTTCACTTTGGCAGATACTGACCTAAATCAGACAGGTAAAGGGGCTGATTCTGGGCAGCCCTCTGCACCAGTGAGGTAATCATGCGGCTGGGTGATTGGGAGAACCGGCTCAGGGCTGGGCACACTCTAGTTACTACTAGGAATTCTCTTATTTAATTGGCTTACTTAGCAAAACACAAAGTTGGCAACTTTATACTAGAATTTTACTTTTCCATGAAAATCTGAAAACCACTGATTCACACAACCGCAAACAAGAAGTTACCTTATTCTTTTCCAATTACCTAGAATTTAGTCACTCTGCTCGTGTTTCAGCCGAGCTCTTTTTTAACCCTCAAGGTAGTTGCATCAAGTAGGAATTATTTTCCCTCTTTTATAGACCAAGCAAAGTTAAATCATCTGCTCCAAGTCACACAGCTCGCAAGTGACAAAGGCAGGAAGCGTTGCTACCTGGAGTAGGAGGAGGGGGAGGAGGGGGAGGAGGGGG
>NC_064808.1:59556722-59664734 GCF_023721935.1 Panthera uncia
GGAGGAGGAGGGGGAGGAGCAGGAGGAGGGAGAGTAGGAGGAGGGGAAGGAGGGGGAGGGGGAGGAGGGGGAGGAAGGGGAGGGGGAGGAGGAGGAGGAGGAGAAATTTCCTCAAACAGAGCAAGAATGCATCTGCTCATTCACTCACTCACTCACTCACTCACTCCACTAAACCTTTGCTGAGTACCCGCTGGGGAGGAAGCCAGCCTAACAGAAAGGAGGTGTGTGGGGATGGGCACTCCCAGACTGGGGTCCCGGCTGTGCTCCATGCCAGCGGAGTGAGCAGCCTGGCCACCTGACCTCCCAGAGCCTTGGTGTCTCCAACTGTAATGTGAAAATGACACTTTCATCGCGGGGTTGCTGTGAGGACCACACAGAACAGCACGTGAGGAGGGCGCCTCGCAGCGCCTGGAGTACAGTCATTGCTTGATGGACACCAGTCCCCAGCCTGTCCCTGAAATGAGAGCCGTGGCAAGGTCACCACCACTCAAGAGGTAGGGTTGGTGGTGCTCTTTGAGATCGTCCAGCTCAGTTTTCCCACTGTACAGATAGAAAAATTGAGGCTGAGACAGAGACAGTGACTTGTCCAAGGTTGTAGTGCAGGGTAATGGCAAAGATGGGACCAGAACTCCCATCTTCTGATCCCCAACTTCTGCTTCTCTCCTTGGCAGCAGGTTAGGGATTACCTTTCACTGTGGCAGCCAAGTAAACTGGAATGTAAGTAGACTGGCGATAGATGGAAGCATTAACGATATGTTGTTGCACAGCTTAAAGAAAACAGTAAGTTTTTGGCCAGCGAGTAAATATCTAAAATATATTTTCTTGCTTATCAAACAAGTACACATCATCTACTCTGTGCCCACCAGTACTATGCTAAGGCCTGAAGAAACATGAACTCATTCATTCATCACTATAATTCTACGAGGAAGTTACTATGATTCCCACCCCTACGTTAGGTGAGGAAGCTGAGGCAGGGAGTGGTTAATCAATTTTCTCAGGGTCCTGCAAACACTAGGTTGCCAGAGCTGGGATTTGATCTTAAGCAGTCTGGCCCCAGAGTCCGTATCATAACCCCCAGGCCATGCTGCTTCAGAACAATGACTTGCTTTTGACTATGTCTACAAGAGCGTACATACACATGACTTGACATTGTAATGCTAATCACAATCATAATAGCAATGGCAGGGAAAAGGATACAAATAGACAACTCCCTCTGTGATGCTTTTGGAAAACTTAATAGCGCCCACCCACGCTTCAAGACTAGCCATTCTCCTTATCCCTTTCTTGACGCCCTCTCCACTGCCCATGCCCCTCTTCCAGCTGGAATACTTGTCCTCTCTTGTCTGAATTCAAGCCTTGTCCTTCAACACTCAGCTTGAATGTCGCCAGCTCTGGGAACGTTTCTCAGATGATGTATCCTGTCACAGTGGGTCAACGTTCCCTGGGTCAATGTTAATGGCAGAGCTTGACACTGTATCCCACGATGAGGATGGTAAAGAAGATGATTTTGCTGAAGGAACCCTCCCAGTGGTCTCAGGTCCCTCTCCAAACCAATAAGGCCCCAGAATAAGATCAGCTATTACCTCACTGAAGCATGGATGTGTCCACTTAATGCTTGCAATGCCACAAACATTTATGAAGCGCTTTCTTGGTACATTCAGTAAGTGCTCCAAGACTTTGGGTCAAGTGCTGTCATCCCTGTTTGAGCAGGGAGGAGCCTGGCTTGGGAAAAGTCAGTTGACTTGTCCAAGGTCACAGAACCAACTGAGTGGTAAAGCTGGGTCCTGAAACCAGGTTCTCAGATCCCTTCTCCCAGGGAAAGCACTTCATATAACTGTCATAGTAAAAGCGATTCCAGCAAGAATCAGTAGTAGATCTGGGTGGGGTGATGGGGGGGGGGAAGGTTTGATAAAGAACAGGATATTCACATAGCCTTGAAGTATCTCCCTATAAAATACTTACTTATTACAAAGGACAATCTGGCAACAGGGGAACTGGAAACCATCTGGGATGGTTAGTTTTATGGGTTCTTGGCTAGGCTGTAGTACCCAGTTCTTCAGTCAAACATTCTGGCTGACAGTGTGCAAGCGTTTTGTGGATGTGCTTAACATCTAGAATCAGTTGGCCTTAAGAAAATAAGGAGATTATCCTCAGCGATGTGGGTGGGCCTCATCCAATCAGTTGAAAGACTTTCAGAACAACCACTGAGGTTTCTCAGAGAACAAAATTCTACCTTGCACATCAAACTGAAGCAGCAACTCCTGCCTGAATTTCCAGAATGCTGGCCTGCCCTGTGGATTTCAGACTTGCCAGCCCTACAGTTGTGCAAGCCAATTCCTTAATAGAAATCTCTCATTTTCTCTCTCTCCATACACACAACACACACACATACATAAAACATATATATGTAAATGTCTTAATATATGGATCCACGATTCATTATATATTGTGTATATGTGTGTGTGTTAATATACATATATCACTGATATATGTGATCAAATCATGTGATTCATCATGTGATCAAAATTAATATCACCAATAAGGGGCAAAAGGGCGTCACGTGCTTCCAAATGTTATATCCTCAGAAGGACACATCATGTAGGTGGTATTACTTTGTAATCGGAACAAGTAAAAATATTAATCACACGAGAAAAAACAATGTCTCTCCTCTTTCCTCAGGTGCTCCCAGGCTGGCAGTGACACTGGCCATTAGGCCCGGTGACCACCATGCACCTGGCCCAGAAATGGGTTCCCACTCGGTGAGTGTGTCCAGAGGAGGATCTGTTCTCCGTCCTCCCTTTGTCTCGGCCTCCCTCCCTGCCCCTCCCCCACCGCGGCCTGGAAAACACTCACAGTTGGTAATTTCCTCCCTGCCACCCAGCAGGCCCAGGATAATTCCACCGTCTCCATTTGACGATGCCAGTGTAGCAGTGACTCACTTTGCACACATCTGTGGATTCCTGTCAGAGCTGGTTATCTGTCTAAGGAGGGATGTTAACATTTATGGCAGTGAGCAGGGACGTGTGACAGTTCAAGAAAGCAAGGTGCCAGCTACCTTTTGGAGCTGCAGGTGGTTTTTATGAAAGCAGAATATTGCCACTTATTATTCATTTCACTTTTTATTTTTAAAATGTGATTAATATAGCTCGCCAATAAATTTGGCCAGGCACAAGTATTTATGAAGCATTCTTGGCAGGCTTGGGGTGACGCGGCCTAATTGCTAGGTGGGCAGAGGCAGCCCTGTGAAGTGAGCTGCTCAGCCTGAATGCGAACCAGCCTCATTTTATGGGCTTCCGAAGCAGTGGTTCTCACTGAGCTCCCGGGGAATAATCCCAGGAGGCTCCTAGCAGGGGAAGCAAGGCGAGAGAAGGCTGACAGAGCCTGAGAGGCCGTGGAGAGAGCTCCAGGCAGGTAGGCCAGGGTTCAAAGCCCAGCCCCCCAAGGGAGTGGGATAAGCTGGGCAACCCCTCTAAACCTCTGTTTCCCCACATGTAAAAGGTTTCAAAGGGCTGCTGAGAGGGTTTAATGAGTCCACATTTGGAAAGTGTCCTACAGTGCCTTACAAATAAATAATAGGTACTCAGGAATGTTAAGTTTGATATTTACAAGACGATGGCCTCTCTGGAACAAAGCTTGGTTTTGAATCCTAGCTCTGCCACTATTAGCTGTGTGGCTCTGGGTAATTACTGAACTCCTCTGTGCCTCAGTCCCTTCAGGCATAAAAGGGGAATAACCAGAGGGCTGCAGAAAGGATTAAATGAGACAATCCATACCTAGCACTCCACCGGTACCTAATATAGCTGCTAAATTGTTGTGACTTCTTCCCTTGCCTTCTGCCTGCCTCCTTCCATGGTCTGGCCCGAAAGACATTTCCTGCTGGTGAATTCCTACTTCTCCTTTGAAGCCTAGTTGAAATATCACCTCTTCTGTAAAGTCTTCTGTGACCGGTTTAGCAGAAGTAATAACGTCCGCCCTGTCTGCAGACAAGACACTTTGTACATCTCCATGCTGATCACTCTCAGAGCCCTGCGTTATAGGATGGTCCCACCTTCAGGGTAGGACGACGTTTTATTTGCTGCAAACCTGCTACAGTAGCTGTCCAACCCTCACCAACTCACAGCACACAGAGAAGAGGGTAATATTGGCCTGGCAGTGCCACCTCTAACTACCCGGTAGCAGAGATCGATAACTGTGTCCCCCTATAACTCGTTTGCAGCACACTGGGAAGCCTGCGTGGCTAAGTTCTGGCCTGGTGCCTAGAGTCCGTGGCCCAGCTCTCAGGGGGTGCTTGGGGAATGTGTGCTGGTGAAGGATGGGTCACGGGGATTGTCTTAGCAGCTGCCACCTCTCCCTGTCAACAGTTTGAGTAGGACCAGGTGGTGACAGTGCTGGATTAGTGGAGGAAAGAGCTGTCCATTGGGGCGCCTGGATCCCCAAGTTGAAGTGGAGACCAGAGACCCTGTCAGGTCTATGAAGCTGTGTGTTTCAGGTGAGTTCCACAGTTCAGGCCAAAGACAGTTGTCCTGCTTCACAGGCTCCCCATCCCAGAGGATGGGTGGGGTGTGTTGACTTCAGAGGGGTGACACTGAAATCAGGGACAGGGTACCTTGAGACAGGCCCTTTGTCAGCAAAGCACCTGACCCTGCTTTCCCAGGCTATTAAGCTGTGGCCATCTTTCCGGGCCTGTGCTGTGAAGGATCTCCCTTCCTCTTTCAGGGCTAAGGCATTCACCAAAACGGGGCCTCCTCAATTTGCCAGGGGCCGTGCTGCACAGGGGGCACAGAGATGGGTTAGACTGTGGGCCCACCGTCAGGAGCCCACGGTCTAGTGGGGAACTGCCATGGAAACCCAAGTACAATATGGTGCCAGGCACGCCACAAATGCTAAATCCACAGAGGACATGGGTCATATAGAGAAAAGATGGGTGGAGGAGGAGTGTCAAGGAAGGCGTTGGAGAGGAGACGCAAAGCACTGCCAAAGCACAGCTTGGCAGGAATTTTCTGGATGGAATGAGTGAGAGAGAAGCACGCCAGGCAGAGGGATCACACAATGAGAAGGAGTTATGAAAAATGCCGTCTGTGTGGGGACCCCGAAGTTCATGGTGGAGGGGTAAGGTGTGAGGAGAGAGAGGCAGGGTAGGTGATGAGCCACAGGAGTGTCAACCTATCCCATCCCTTGTGTGAGGTGCAGAGGACCTCCTGCCCTGCATGAACACGCTCTGCCATGAGCAGTAACATCTTTGTGCATTTTTTAAATTTTAATCTTAATTTTTATCTGAGAGAGAGAGCTCGAGCGAGTACGCTCGCACATGTGAGCAGGGGAGGGGCACAGTGAGAGAGAGAGAGAGAGCGAGCACCTCAAGCAGGCTCCACCCTCAGCACAGAGCCCCAGTTAGGGGGCTCAATCCCACGACCCTGGGGTCATGACCTGAGGTGAAGTCAAGAGCCAGACGCTTAACCAACTGAGCCACCCAGGCACCCCAAATAGTAACATCTTTGAATACTTACAGAGGACACATTTACTCACGCAAGTGTACCTGTGTCTGTTAATTTGTATATGCTTGTGTGTAAATAATATCAACAATTAAATTCTAGAATATGGGTGGTTAAGCTCTCAGATACAAGGAAACCCTGAGAGAGTCAGGCAGGGTTCAGTGTGGTGGGAGTTTTGGTATGGCGGAGGGTATGGTTAGGGGCACAGGGAGTGCTGTGAAGTCAGAGACACCCACTTTTAGTCTCTGTTCTAGGGATACTGCATACGGTTGGGCAGGTTGCTCACTGCTCGAGGACATACAGTTAAGGGGGGTGATTCAGGGCTGGGCTCCTGTGTTTACCTGGGTAGGGAAGGTGTACCATTTCCTAATTCACACAAAGGGGCTTCCTGGGCTCTTCTGGGCCAGGCCAGCTGCAGTGAAGGAGAGATTTTTTTTTTAATGGAAGAACTGGCTCAGATGACTTCCCAAGTCCCTTCCAGCACTAATATTACACACACACACACACACACACACACACACACACACACTCACACACTCACACACTCACTCACTTAGGTAAGTTTACTTGGTTTCCTCTTTGGTCAAGGAGGGTCATTTCCATAGCATCATCTTCTGGTTTAGCCAGGCTGGACTCCCTGCCTCTCTGCTTTCCTTTTCCAGGGATCCCACCAGGATCCTCGTCCTCCTTCCAGGCAGGGTTCCCACCCTCAGGAAACCTGCAGGCCACTCCTCCCCCTCCTGGCCCCTCCCCACTAGGTCGCTGATTCTTTAACCCTCTCCCTCCCCCTCGGAGCACCACCTGGCACTCCCTGATTCAGAGTAAGGTAGAGGTTGGAGCTTACTTCCATCAACAACCAACTTGTCTTAGGAAAAAGGGAGGCTGAAGAGGGAATTCTTATACCCTCGCTAGGTTTAGCAATTTTCAAGCCTCTATTCAAAATGAATGACCTCTCAGGTGGGAGTCTAGGCTGACAGTGAAGGCAAATGAAACACACTTAGTGGTGGTACAAAAGCAAAGATGAAAATCCACTCTGTTTTATTGTTGCTGTGAGTGAGAAAGCAGCCAGCCCCGGCGGGGTCAGGGAGACAGCTAGACTTCATTCAGAAGAGGGAGGAGGAGGGGGGAGGAAGAGAAGAGAGAGGGCCATCTTGGAGCAAATCCAAGACCCAGGCAGGCAAAGCCTGGAGAAGAAACTTCATGCCCTTCATACCCTGGTTATCTGAACTTGGTGGGATTGTGTCTGATTCACTCCCCCACCTATTGGGCCTGGTGGTGTAAGTCGGGGGGGAACTCCGATTTCATGAAATCCATTTTAATCACCTTCTGCAATCCACAACACTCAGTAATTACAAGGCTCTTATGCTCAAGTACAAAAAAACTCACCGAGAAAGCAACATTAAGCTTGCGAGCGGAAACATGAAAATTCATGAAATGCACAATTAAGGATCCAGCGACAATGTTAACTCTCCCCTTTGCAGGCACAGTCACTGCAGATTACCAACAAATGGGCAAATCTAAACCCTGAGGCATCTGCCGATGTTGGGAACCCTCACCTCGCCATGCCTGCTCTCACCATGGATTCCCATTTGCTATTGCCCAAGGTTGTTCTGGGGCCCAGCTTAGGGAGTAGGAGCTCCGGGGGCTGGGGAGTGCAGCAGAGGGGGGTGGGGTGGGGTGGCGGGGAGGAAGGGCAGGTCTACCTTGGAAAGGAGAAGCCAAAGAGTTGTGTTTTAGAAATGCCCCACTGCTTGCTGTCACCTGCAGTCTACAAAAGACAAGGCCAGATCTTCCTGTTCTTTCCCACTAATCAAGGGAATTCAAGAGGAGTAGAGATTATGGTCACCTCCTATCAGCTTCAGCTCTCAAACTGTCCTCCTTCCACTCTTACCCTTAAACCCTTAATCCAGGGCCTCCCCGGTTTTCTCCTCCAGGACCCTAACTCTACCTCTATCTCAGTCCCTGCTGTCAACCCTGTGCCCCTAGTCCACTCTGTAAACTGGCTTCCAGGCCAATCTTGCTAAGCATACATTTAAGAGGGATCCCCTGACCTGCCTCTTCTTACAATGTCATGTGAATAAAGCAGGGCAAAAATGGCAGCTGAAGTATGATCTTAACTATGTTACATCAGGAAAAAAAAAAAAACCCACCTCAGATAAGGAAATTAACCAAATGTTCATGGGTTATTTTTGGATTTGGTGCCTGTAAGGTGGGAGATAGGAGAAAAAAGAGATTAACAGGGCTTTGTACCTTGTTTCACTTGTGCAAATTTTCACACTGAGTATAATTTACAGTCAGGAAAGAAATGAGATAAACTTTAAATGTCACCTCTGTTCAAAACCGTCCTATAGTTCCTTATTTTCTACATGACAAAATAGAAACTCCAAGCTTCATATTTACAAGCTGCTAAGCCCTGGTTCTCTCTGTACGGATGTGACTTGTATAGTCACACAGGGTCCTGCACTCAGAAGGGTCCATCCTTGGTTAAATGCTCCGCTGTGGCTATCTTCAAATACTTAATACTTTTTTGAAAATATTAAAAAAAAATTTTTTAATGCCTTATTTATTTTTGAGAGAGAGAGAGAGAGAGAGAGAGAGAGAGAGAGAGAATAAGCAGGGGAGGGGCAGAGAAAGAGGGAGACGCAGAATCCAAAGCAGGCTCCAGGCTCCAAGCTGTCATCACAGAGCCAGATGTGGGGTTTGAACTCGTGAACCGTGAGATCATGACTTGAGCCAAAGTCACTTAACTCATTGAGCCAAGCAGGCGCCCCCAAATTCTCAATAATTTTTAAAAGGGATACACATTTTTATTTCACATTGTACCCCACCAATTATATAAGTGAACCTGTTTATCAGAGTGTCTTCATCAAGGGAATCCCAGCCCAATTATTCAGAACAAAACAGTGCAGACAGCCTTTGGACTGCTGTGTGGGGCGAGGTCTCCAGGCTGTGGCCAAGATGGTTAGGAAGCCACATCATATGAACTGGGGAGATTCAGTCAGGGATGTGAAGAGTGCAGGGAGACTTAACAAATGTTCACTGAACACCTCGAGTACGCTTCTAGGTGCTAAGAACACAGTCATAAACAAAGCAGGCTAGGCCAAGTCCCTGCTCTCTGGAATTGCAGTGCTAGCCAGGGGAGACATGCAATATCTGTGTGGCTAGTGCTGTGAAGAGAAATGAATCAGGATAAGGGAGACAGAGGCCTGGAGGAGGGGGGAAACACCACTTGATTCAGGACCTGGAAGGAAGTCAGTAAGCCCTTGGATGATGGAAATGCGGGAGATGTAGATACATACACAGACAATTACAATACACTGTGGGGTTTGCTATGGAGAAACTCAGAGGGGGCATAAATGAGGAGGGACATATTTCACCTGGGATGGGCAGAGGACAGGGCTGGGGCTGGAATTAGTTCTGAATTATCTTGATGTCTTTTTTCTAACCCTAAAACTAGCGGAAACCACATCATATTGACTGTACCTTCATAACTTTCCTTCTGTTCCCACTACCACGGACTGACTCAGGTCCGCACTTCCCCTGAATCACTGCAACAAACTCAATCTGGTCTTTTCTTCTCATGCTACCCCTCTCCTGGATAATTGCTTCTACTCTGGGGCCTGCAACCTGAGTCTTCTTCTTCAGCCCTGACCTCTTTCTTGAACTCCAGATCTCAATATCTAACTGCCCTTGTTCTTGAGAATCCCTAGTGTCTACAAGAGGGTGCAGCATTCTAGCTGGCCTCACATGCTATTCCTAGTTGGGCATTCTAGGGTACTGGCCAAGACCACCAGAATCTTGTGAGCAAGGTCAGGAAACTGAGGCAACAGAAGTAGAATATAGGGATTTTTCTCTACCTTAGGGTTAGGATATTAGATTGGCTTTTCCAGAAACTCAAATCCATCAGTGTCCTAGTGTTAATGGGATTTGAGGACACTCAGAAAGTTCACATGAGACTGAAATACAAAGCAGAATGTCAATGTATTAATTGACAATGGAAAAAAAATCTCTTCACATTAATCTGACTATAGTTTTCTACATAGCAAGCCAAATCATTCTTAGAGGGTAGTTGGATGAACACGGTAAATTACAAATGCCATTCCTCACTTGTGTGACACTCAGGGACAAGGGCTTAACATTCATTATATATAAAACCCCAATTATAATGCCTACTGCACTTGGGGTGCCTGGGTGGCTCAGTCAGTTGAGCGACTGACTTCAGCTCGGGCCACGATCTCGCAGTTCACGAGTTCAAGCCCCACGTCAGGCTCTGTGCTGATAGCTTGGAGCCTGGAGCCTGCTTCAGATTCTGTGTCTACCTCTCTCTCTGCCCCTCTCCCACTCACACTGTCTCTCTCTCTCTCAAAAATAAAATAAACAATTTGAGGAGGGCACCTTTTGGGATGAGCACTGGGTGTTGTATGGAAACCAATTTGACAATAAATTTCATATATTAAAAAAAACATTTAAAAAATTAAAAAAAAAATAATGCCTACTGCACAGATGAAGAAACTGAGATTCAGAGAGGCTAAGTAGCTTGCCTTAGTTCACACAGCTAATAAGCAGTAAAGCTGGGATGCCAATTTAGTACCAAAGCCTGTTTGTTTGTTTTTTTTAACCACCAATAAATATCAAATAGATGATATTACTATAGAGGAAAGAGTGAAAAGTTTTTGTCTAAGTCAAGTTGATGTTTAACATAATACCTGTGACAGTGTTCTGATACAGTTTTATAGCCACACAGATGGGAAAGATTATTCTTGAAAATGCTCTCCCCAGATGAATCTTTATAATCAAGGTTTTATGTTCAACGTACTACGTGAGAGTTGCTTTTCAAAGGACTTCTGTAAAGCAAGTAAATGATTTTGTTTCTGAAAATGAATAATCATCCCTGATTTACCTCCTACATAGTAAATCTGCTGGAGTCAAAAATACACTGATGCCAGAGAGACTTCAGGTTCTGATTCTTGAACGACGTCAACCATGTTGCCTTGGACCCACAAGTCACTGGACTCAGTTTTCCTTATTTGTAAAACAGTGATGATAACATAGACCTCATAGGACTTTTTAGGGCAAACTAGAGATTGTGTAAAATGTTTACCACAGATCTGCATATAAGTACTTTATACTTATGCTCAAAAACTTAGTAAGTTTTCATTAATTTTTTTCCATTTTCTTGATAAACAATTGATACATATCACTGTAAAAGTTTAAGGAGTATAGCATGATGATTTGATTTACATATATTGTGAGACGATTCCCACAGCAGGTTCAGCTAAAATCCATCTTTTCACACAGATATGATAAAAAGAAAAGAAAGAAGAAAAGACAAATGGAAAAACAAATTCTACTTGTGATGAGGACTCTTAGGACCTACTCTCGTCACCATTTCCCTACGTATCTAACACGGCAGTGTTAGCTCTGGTCATCATGTTGCTCATTACGTCCTTAGTGCTTATAACTGGACATCTGTACCTTTCGCCCATCTTCCTCCAATTCTTCTCATCCTCACCTTCTGCCTCTGGTAACCAAAAGTCTGGTCCCTTTTTCGGTGAGTCTGCTTGTTTTTCTGGTTTGGGTTTTTATTGCTGTTGCTGTTGTTGTTGTTGTTTTAGATCTCAACTACAAGTAAGATAATACGGTATTTGTCTTTGTCTTTTTTTTAAAAGTTTATCTATTTTGAGAGAGAGAGAAAGAAAAAGAGAGAGCAAGCACATGAGTGGGGGAAGGGCAGAGAGAAAGGGAGAGAGAGAGAATGTCAAGCAGGCTCTGTGCCGTCAGTGCAAAGCCTGAGGTGGGTTTGATCCCATGAACCATCAGACCACGGCCTGAGCCGAAGTCAGGAGTCGGACGCTTAAGCAACTGAGCCACCCAGGTGTCCCTTTGTCTTTTTGATTTATTTCATTTATCATTAATGCCTTCAAAGTTCATCCGTTTTTTCACAAATGGTATGATTTCCTTGTTTTTTTTTATGGTTGAATAATATTCCGTGTATGTCTACATACCCACCAATAAATATACACGCACTCCACACACACAGATGCCAACAATTGTTATCTCATCTTTTTGATTGTGGCCATTCTAGGTGCGAGGTAATATCTCATTGTGGTTTTAATTTGCATTCCCCTAATGACGAATGATGTTAGTATCTTTTCATGTACCTACTGAAATGTCTATTAAGGACCTTTGCCCATTTTGTAATTGGGTTATTGTTTTGTTTGTTTGCTTGTTTGTTTTTGCTATTGAGTTATATAAGTTCTTTATATATTTTGGATATTAACCCCTTATCAGACAAATGGTTTGCAATTATCTTTTCCCATTCTGTGGGTTGTCTTTTTACTTTGTTAAGCGTTTCTCTTGTTGTGCAGAAGCATTTCAATTTGAAGTGTTACTTGTTTATTTTTCATATTGTTGCATGTGCTTTGGGTGTCACATCCAAGAAAGCGTTATCAAGACCCACGGCAAAGAGCTTTTACCCTATGTGTTCTTCTGGTGGCAGGTCTTACATTTAAGTCTTTGATCCATTTTGAGTTATTTTTTAGAGTGGTGTAAGAGATGGGTCCAGTTTCATTCTATTACGTGTGAATATCCAGTTATTCCCAGCACCACTTATTGAAGAGACTGTCTTTATTGTCTTTTCTCTATTGACTGTTCATGGCTCCCTTGTAAACTATTTGTTATCTATATACGTTTAGGTTTATTTCTGGGATATCGACTCTTTTGCGTTGGTCTATTTCTCTGTTTTTATGCCAATAGCATACCGTTTTGATGACTATAACTTTATAATATAGCTCAAAATTAGGAAGTTTGATGCCTGTTGCTTTGTTCTTACTTGGATGTCTTTGGCTATTCAGGATCTTTTGGGGTTCCATATAAATTTTTAGGGGTGCTTTTTCTACTTCTGTAAAAAGGGCCACTGGAATTTTGATAGATTGTACTGAATCTGTGGATGGCTTTGGATAGTATGAACATTCTAACAATATCAACTCTTTGAATTCATGAACACAGGATACCTTTCCATTTATTTGTGTCTTCTTTGATTTCTTTCATCAGTGTCTTATAGTTTTCAGAGTACAGATCTTTCACCTCCTTAGTTAAATGTATTCCTAAATATTTTACCGTTTTCAATGCTATTGTCAGTGGGATTGATTGCTTTATTTCTTTTTCAGAAAATTTGTTGTTAGTATATAGAAACACTGTTGATTTTTTAAAAATGTTTATTCATTTTTGAGACAGAGAGCATGAGCGGGGAAGGGGCAGAGAGAGAGAAGGGAACAGAGGATCCAAGGCAGGCTCCGTGCTGACAGCAGCGAGCCAGATGTGGGGCTCGAACTCATGAACTATGAGATCATGACCTGAGCCGAAGTCAGATGCTCAATCAACTAAGCCACCCAGGCACCCTGAAACACTACTGATTTTTGTATGTTAATTTTGCATCCTGAAACTTTACTGAATTCATTGATTAGACCTCACAGATTCCTTCCTTCCTTCCTTCCTTCCTTCCTTCCTTCCTTCCTTCCTTCCCTTCCTCTTTCTTTCTTTCTTTCTTTCTCTCTCTTTTTTCTTTTGTTTTTGGCAGAGTCTTTAGGAGTTTATATAAAATCATGTCATCTGCAAATAGAAATAATTTTATTTCTTCCCTTTCCAATTCTGAAAACTTTTCTCTCTTTTTCTTGTCTGACTGCTTTAGCTAGATCTTTAAGTACTATATTGAATAAGAGTGGTAAAATTGGGCACTCTTGTTTTGTTCTGTATTTGTTTGTTTCATCTGTAGATGAAAATCTTCCAACTTTTCACCACTGAGTATGATGCTAGCTGTGGGCTTATCATATATGGTTTTACATGTTGAGATATGTTCCTTCTGTGCCTAATTTGTTAAGAGTTTTTACCATGAATAGATGTTGAATTTTATCAAATGCTTTTTCTGCATCTATTGAGATGATCATGATTCTTTCATTCTATTATGTGATATGTCATGTTAATTGATTTATGTATGTTGAACCAACCTTGTATCCCTGGGATAAATCCCACATGATCATTGTGAATAATACTTTTAATGTGCTTTTGGATTCATTTGCTAGTATTTTATTGAGAATGTTTGTACCTATATTTATTGGGGATATTGGCCTGTAGTGTTTTGTTTTGTTTTGTTTCTCCAGTAATGTCTTTTTCTGGTTTTGGTATCAGGATAATGCTGGTTATTAAATGAGTTTGGGAGTGTTCACTCCTCTTTAATTTTTTTTTTTTTGGAAGAGTTTGGAAAGGATTGGTGTTAATCCTTCTTGAAAAGTTTGGTATAATTTGGGGCACCTGCATGGCTCAGTCAGTTAAGCATCCAACTTCAGCTTAGGTCATGATCTCACGGTTTGTGAGTTCAAGACCCATGTTAGGCTCTGTGCTGCAGCTCAGACAGAGCCTGGAGCCTGCTTCGGATTCTGTGTTTCCCTCTCTTTCTGCTCCTCCCCTACTCATGCTCTGTCTCCTTCTCTCTCTCTCAAAAATATATAAACATTAAAAAAAAAAATACAGAGAGAGGGAGAGGGGGAAAGAAAGTTTGGTAAAACTCATCAGGGAAGCCATCTGGTCCTGGGCTTTTTTTTGTTGTTGGGAGATTTCTGATTACTGATCAATCTCCTTACTAATGATTGGCGTATTCAAATTTTCTGTTTCTTCTTGATTGGTCTTGGTAAACTGTATGTTTCTAAGATTTTTCCATTTCTTCTAGATTGCCCAGTTTGTTGGCATATAGTTGCTCATAATAGCCTCTATGACCTCCTCAATTTCTGTGGTAGTAACTGAAATGTCTCCTTTTTCATTTATAATTTTTATGATTTGGGTTCTTTATCTTTCTTCCATGGTTAGTCTAGCTAAGGGTTTACCACTTTTGTTTACCTTTTCAAAAGAACCAACTTGTAGTTCAGAGAATCCTTTCTCTTGTTTTTGTGTTATCTATTTCATATATTTCTCCTCTGATCTTTATTTTTTCCTTTCTTCTGCTAACTTTAGACTCACTTTGTTCTTTTTCTAGCTCCCTTAAGTGTGGCATTAGGTTGCTTATTCGGGATCTTTCTTGCTTCTTAACATAGGTGTTTATTGCTATGAACTTCCCTCTTAGAATTGCTTTTGCTACATCCCATTCTACTCTCTGTCTCTATGATTTGATTATTGTAGGTACCTCATATAAGTGTATCATACAGTATTTGTCCTTTTGTGACTGGCTTATTTCACTTAGAATAATGTCCTCAAGGTTCACCTTGAGGTGAACTAAGGCTAATACTCCGTGTATGCATATGCTACATCTCCTTTATTTAGTATCCATTGATGGACACTTGGGATGCTTTTATCCCTTGGCTGTTGTGACTAATGTGGCTATGGAGATGTACATACAAATACCTCTTCAAGTCCCTGCTTTCAATTTTGGGGGGTATATACCCAGAAGTGGAATTGCTTTATCGTATGGTAATTCTATGTCGAATTTTTTAAGGAATCATTACACTGCTTTCCACAGTGGCTGCACCATTTTACATAATCCCTTTTAGAGGATTATGAGTGACTAAGCAATAGGCACAATGCCATGCAGCTTAGGAAGTAACAGTCAGATACCAGTGTGGGTCCAATGTGCTCTCATTCCACGGAGTAGCAGTTCCCAAAGCCAGGGTACAGCCAGGAACATCAGAATCATCCAGTGTGCTTATGAAGCGTATAGATTCCTGGGCCCCCATGCCTAGAGAAGTAAAATCACTAGGGATAGGGCCTTGGAGGCTGTATTTTCAACAAACAAACAAACAAACAAATCCGTGGGTGTTTCTGGTGGACAGCCAGGTTTGATAACCACTGTTTATTCCTGTGATAATCATCATTATCGTTGTCCCTGTCATTGTCAAAACATCCTCATTAACCATTCTTTCCTTAGATCAGCTTACTGACTTATAAACATCTGGAAACAGTGGGAATGTAAGGGTTACCAGGAAATCTCAACCCTGGGTTTGCTCTCCAAGCAATTGAGGGCTTTCAAAGGGTGACACATTTAGTATTCTAATCAACAAGGAATCAGCCAGGCGCCTGCCTGCCCAGGCCTTTCTTAGATTCCTGACTAACACTCATTAAGCAGTTCAAGCCAATGTGTTCCTAAGTAAGTGTGTGTAGAGGCAGGCTGTTGGCATTTTAATCTCATTAGTGAACTGAAGCCCTAGACACAGTAGCCACAGCAGCTGCCTATAACTACTGCGTAAGATTCTTCACACCCTCACGCTGGCTACCTGTCCTTCTGCCATCTCTCACCATTTGCTCCAGCTTAGCTTCCCCTCCTGGGCCTTGAGCAAGAGACCCTGGGAAACCAGAGCTTGATGACTTCCAGGGTGCTGGCTGCAGATAGCTGGATAACCGGTCAGGTGAACAGGCTGCCTATATCCCAGAAGAGACACTGAATTATCTACCCCAGCCTGATTTGTTGAGCTGGCACCAGGCCATGGGCACCGCTCCCTGAATTCAACTGTGTTCCCACTCCCCCATCAATACTCTTGATAGAAGCCAGACAAGGCTGTGGGGCCTTGGGAAAGAAGTATCCATAGGCAATCTTCCCAGCACAAAGCTCTCATTGTTGGAGGAGGAAGGCATGGACGAGGCAGAAGGAGTGCTTATCTTTTGTTAATGCTGGACAGCTGAAAGGGCTCCAGTGAAAAATGACCTTGTAAACTAAAAAAATGGGGAAATATGCAAACTACATAACTATGACTATCTTCTTCCCTGGGACAGAAATAGCTGGGGCTTTCTCTGCAAATGTTCATAGATACATCCACATTAACACACATATACAATTATCATGCTTGAAGTAAATCAAGAGGAAGATGTGAAACAGCCTCATCCATCTATTCATTCAACCATCCATCCATCTATCCATCCATCCATCCATCCGTCCGTCCGTCCATCCATCCAGTTACTTGTTTAATCAATATTAGTGCCTACTGTGTGCGTCAACATGTTTCCGGTGGAAACAGCAATAATCCAGATCAGAGTTTTCTAATTGGGGGAGTGTTTTTTACTGGGACACCCAGGAACCTGTATGTTGGCTCACCATGCGTTGTCTATAACTGAATCAATATCTTGCACAACATATGTAGGAGCTGTTATGACGAACACACATTGAGTTCAGACATTATTGAATCCATGGCAGCTTTCTGCCTTATATGTGTCTCAGCCAGTGAAAGCTGAAAAGTATAAATGCTAACCACTGGGAGATTTGGACATGCTCCAGGCAAATGCAAGTGCAGACCTCCAGTGCATGGTTTCATGAATGGAGATGATCACAACCATAACCACAGTAACCAACTGAACACATTACCATATGTTGGGCATTATTCTAAGTACTTTACTTGTTAATCCAACAAATCTCTGAGGTAGACATTACCATTACCCCATTCTGCAGATGATAAGACTGACCCTGGAGGGCTTCCATAACTTGTTCAAGGTCATATAGCAATAAGGGTGCTTACTGCTTTAAACTTAACAAGTATATGGGGCGCCTGCGTGGCTCAGTCAGTTAAGTGTCTGACTTTGGCTCAGGTCATGATCTCGCGGTTCGTGGGTTCGAGCCCCACGTCGGGCTCTGTGCTGACAGGTCAGAGCTTGGAGCCTGCTTCAGATTCTGTGTCTCCCTCTCTCTCTCTCTGCCCCTCCCGTGCTGTGCTGGGGCTCTCTCTCGCAAAAATAAGTAAAACATAAAAAACATTAAAAAATAAATAAATAAACTTAGCAAGTACAGCTACAGAGTCAGACCTATAAAAGAACTATTTTTTACTTTCTCTAAAGAAAATCAAAAATAAAACTCTAACGTGTAAGGAGATAAAGGGTAACTTCTGGGTTGGTGACAGGTTGGGGGTTCAAGGTCCTACCTATTTTTCTTCCTTTCTTCCCACAGTGGCCTTGAGATTCCTCTGGGAAATCTGACTAAGCGATCATTAGCTCCCTTTCAACTATAATTAAGAAAAGGAAAGAAAAGAAGAAGGAAGGAGAAGTAGGAAGGAGGGAGGGAGGGAGGGAGGGAGGAGAAAAGGAAAGCATAGTCTTGTCTGTCACTAACTGGGAGGAGATTTCTATTCATCAAGCATTATTAGTAAGATGAAGTTGGTCCCTTATCCTCATGGACAACAGTTCAGCAGAGCGGCTGGACAGGAACAGGTCATATAAAGATTGAAACTTGATTAAAAAAAGCAGGGGTTCCATGGCAATGCCAAGCGGGGGTCCTGATGTAGTTTTGGGCTCAGGGAAGCAGGAACCCGGGGGATGGGAAGGGGCGGCAGCTGGGATGAGCTGATTGGTAGCAGAACAAGAGAGAAGGGACTGGGTTTGTGAGGTCTGGGAGATGGCATCACTAGGACCTGGTGACCGACTGGACATGGGGCCATGGCAGAGAGGGTGCTCTCAAGGATGGTAACCGGGGTTTCTGGCCACTAAGCCAGCTATGAAGCTGAGAGTAGGGGGTGTAAAGAAAAGATTCCATGAGCTCCATGGCCAGAATGATAGGGCCCAATGTGCACCCCGCACCACTGGCCACCCTTCCCCAGGGAGACAAAGGCAGCGGAGACCAATAGCCACCACGTCCCTGGAAAAGCATTAAGGCCAGGAGAACTCTGCACGGCCTACAAAAACATCTGTAGGCAGAAGCGATTATGGAACGTACTGCAACTGCTTGCAGTAAATTAATAATAGATGTGCTGGACTTCCTCAGAAATATTTACTCAGCCGGAGCGGCTAAGCACTAATACCCGGGAGTGGAACCTGAGCCTTACCTCAAACAGCCGTGACTATGGAAAATGAAGAAACATCATCCTGGCCCTTCCCAATGCCAGGGCGGGGGGAGAAATGTACAGAATACCTCGTTCAGGAATCCAAGGACCTGCAGTCCGCTGGGCAAGTGGAAAGGGAACCCAGACAGGGGCTGTGGGAGGGACCCAGCGGAAGAAGCCGGCAAAGAAGAACGGCTAGCACTTAAGTGGAGCTTACCACCTGCCGCCCCCCACCGGCTCAGGACCCTGACTGTATTAACCCTGAACCCTGGGCACTATTTTGAGGTCCATCTTATGGGGAGAGGTACTGAAACACAGAAGAGTTAAGGAACCAGCTGGGACGTGATAGAGCTGGGACTCAAACCCAGGCAGTCTGGCTCTAGAGTATGTGACCCTGCACCCCTTTGCCTTTGCTGTCTCCTAATGCCTTTTCTGAAACAGTCAAGAGAGGGGGGCAAATAAAAGGAAAGGGACCCTACATCTAACCGCCATTGGTTAGCTCAACACCATTGCTAACGTGTGCCCTCCATCTCCAGCCCTTGCTGAGAACTCGGGGTTCTTCTCACCAGCAAACACAGTAGCCATTCCTTCATTTATTAATTATTTAGCGGCACTCGATGGGGGCCAGACTCCCTGCCAGTCTCAGACTAGGTCTTATATACTGCACACAAAATCTCCCTCTCTGGAAAACTCTCTCTGTCCTCTCTCATGCAGAGAGAGTCCTTTTCTCCTTCATCAGAGCTCCCAACCTTCAGGCCATTCTCTGGGTTAGTGTTTCCTAAGACAAGTTCTGGAAAAGAGAGGGATTTGAAATCATATGCAAAAAAAAAGGAGGGGCTCTGGACAGGGGTGCCTGGGTGGCTCAGTCGGTGGAGTGTCCAACTCTTGATTTCGGCTCAGGTCATGATCTCACGGTTGTGGGCTCAAGCCCCGTGCTGGGCTGAGCACAGAGCCTGCTTGGGATTCTCTCTCTTTGCCTTTGCCTTGCTTGTGCTCTCTGTCTCTCTCAAAATAAATAAGTAAACATTTAAAAGGGGTTCTGGACAAATAAGTTTGGGCGACATTAGGTTAGTATCCTCACTACAGGACTTCTCAGAGCCTTGAGTATGCTCGTGGAAGTGAGATCTAGCAGGGGCGGTTCAGTACACAGCACTTCTCAGGTCGCTCCAGAGGAAACCCTCCTCCTTCTCTTTCTTAACAACACTTTGTAGGGCTGAGGCATCCTGGAACACAGTTTGGGACATTCTGCCCTGGAACAGTAACTACTGTGTCAAATTTGTGTTTGCTCTTGACCTGTCAGTCCACTGGCAGAACCGCAAGGCTGGGAACTCTTTCTTACTCATCTCTCCAGTTCCCGCCTTCAGCCAGGCCTAGGTCTGGAGCGTTCTCTGAAAGTCTTCTTTGAAGGTGGCACAAGGGAGTGGTGTAAAACACAGTCGTGGGATACACTGACATTCATGGCCGCACCTGCCTGCGTGTCCTCCTCTGTCTCCAAGGCGACAGGCGTTTCCTGCCTCCACGGATCTCATGAATGGTTACCTTTTCACCCTGGACACATCTCGTCAGGGCACAGAGGCTCCTCACCGTCTGGTCCCTGTCCCCACCCCTTCTGGATCCTCTCCCACATTCCCCACACATATCCTCAACTTCAACTCTGCGCAGGCAGTTTCTAGAGCACAACGCTGCTTCTTTCAAATGAGGTTCTCACCCGCTGGCCTTTCTTCGCCAATCTTGCCTGTGTGGTTCCCCTTTCTTTAATCCTTAGCTCGGGCCTCTTGGCTTCTCTGAAACCTCTGAGGCCCCCTCTGCCTCCCTGTCCCTGAGGTTGGGCTAGATGCCCCTCCTGGAGAGACCTGGGCTATCCCATCCTCAACCATACCCATCTCCCAGTGTGAGTGGGGGTGTGTCCTGAGTGAAGACACCCCATGAATTCTATGCTGTGGGTCATAGTCCAAAGACTTGGAAAGCCATTGATGTTATATAACCCTCCTATTTAAGATGGTTGCAGCCCTGTGCGAGGCTCATACTAAGCCTTTAAAATCCACAGGACCTTTCCCTCCTCTGCGAAACTCTGCCTGGCCGGGACAGTGCCACAGCCTGCAAATCGAACACCCTCAGACGCTGGGAGCTCCCAGACCCCGCAGGAGAGGTCTGCCGACTAGACTCACGACTTTGTAACATTGAAAGCACAAAGCCAGAACCAAGGCATACTCTGTTGGACTCCCTTCTCCCAGTGCATTTTCTTCACAGTTTTCCACCTTGTATACCCATAGAATGGCTTTGGCACAACAGTCACTCCACACGAATGAAAACACGATTGAGCGCAGCAATGTTTCTAGAGCGCCGAAGGAAGCAGATTAGGTAGGAGAGGCGGGAAGGGATTAGGGCAGCTGGAGCCAGGCCCCTGCAGAGGTGGCCGGGCCTCAGACACTGCCCGTCTGTGGCTGGAAAAGCGATCGCTCCCCTTGGACTGAAAGCCCAGGACTGCCTCCCGGAGATGAAGGTGCCAGACGGAGTCTACTCGCCGAATGCACCATTCCACCAACTGGCAGGGAAATGAGAGACACAGAATCGGCAGAAGGAGACCTAGCATCTTCTCAGCTCTGCTTTCCTCCTAGCTCTGCTCTTAATGCCCCTCTTCTCTGGGTCTCGGAGTCCTTGTCTTGAAATGAGGCGGTTAGTTTGAGCCGGTGGCTCTCAAGGTTTTGGACTGTGACTCACAGTAAGAAATACATTTGACGTCCCTACTCAATGTAGACACACATATAGTACACAGGGGGAGCTTTACTTTACGCTGGTACCTAATGTATTTTCTATTCTTTTGCGTGCATTTATAAATCGTGACTTGTAAATTCATTTTATAAACTTTTACTGCAGCACGATGTAAGTATAGCGTTGTGTCCATGTCTTAGATGATGGCCTAGATAAATTCTCGCAAGTGAAGACATCCGTGTAACCAGCCCTCAGATCAAAAGACAGAGCATTACCAGGACCTTGAAAGGCCCCCTCTTGCCTTTTCCCGTCCACCAACTCCTCCCCCAAGGGTAACCACTGTCCTGACTTCTAACAGCCCACATTAGTTTGGTCTGTTCTTGTACTTTATATAAATGCATCAACATTTCTTAATGCCTGACTTAATGACCCTGTGAGGGTCACTGATATTCCCTTGTGTGGACATACCACATTTTATCCATTCCACTGGCCACGTGTTTTGGTGGACACGTGTGTGCATGCCTCGTGGCTGTGTATCCAGGAATGGAACGGCGCGTGTGGATATGTTCAGCTTTAGCTGATCCTGCGAGTTTTCCAAGGTCGATACACCAGATTAGACTTCAACCACTTAGGTCTGAGAGTTCCAGGGGCTCCATTTCTTTGCCAACATGAGGTATTATGCGCCTTCCTCACTGAGGCTGTTCTCATGGGTTTACGGTAGCACGTCACCGTGGGCTTCATCCGTAATTCTCTGATAACTGATAATGTTTTCATATGCTTACTGGTTACGTGGATATCCTCATTTGTGAAGCACCTGTTTGAGTCTTCTGCCTTTGTTCTATTAGGTTGTCTTTTCCTTACTGATTTGTGGGAGTTTCCTCTTTTTTTTCCCCCACTGTAACTCTTATAGATAGGAGAGCTTTGTTGAAAATATACACTGTACATATTTTCACTCACTCTGTGGGTTGCTGGGTTACTCTGTTTCACTTTAAGACATGATAATCTTGAACCACCAAATTTAACTGCGTGACCCATGCATGTACCATCTGAAAAACCCCACAGAACAGGACTATGCAGGCTTCCCCAGGTCTGGATGACCCCGAAAGGGGCACCCCTGGCCAGCGGCACCCACGGTAGCATCAGCCTGAAGTGGCACCCCTGTGCGTACAGTCAGTAACTGTCTGGAGAACCAAAGCCATGATCGTGGCTATATGTAATTTCCCAACTAAAAAAAATCCTTGTTCCACACCCTAAATGACAACATAGTTCCCACTTCCGAATTTATGATTTGTCAGCCCCAAACCCAGGTTGAGGAAGGAGACTCAGAAGGACGGCTGAGGTGCGGCCCATCCCCGGAACTGGCCCTTTCAGGACGGCTAGAGCGTGTGTTCACCTGTGCGGGCTCTCCATCCACCCAGGTGCCTGGGACCTTGGGGAGTGGCCCTGTGGACTAGCTTTTCATGAACCGACAAACTCCATGAACCACGGGAGAAGGACACTCAGGCATCCTGGACACTTGCACAGCGTGGAGGGTAAACCGTACGTGGATTCCCTCAACCCTTCAGAGTAGTGCTGTCCGCAGACTCCATAAAGGCAGAGACCGCGGCACTTTTGTCAAGAACGTGGCCAAGGTCACACAGCTGGTCAGTTACAGAGAGGGGGTGACCGACGCCACAGCCTGTGTTTTCATTCCTAGGTCATTCTCCTCCCAGACAGCTGGTCACTGTGTAGAGTGGTGACCACACCTACAGCACCCAAAGATTCTCTCGCTCTCGCTCTCTCTCTCTCCACACACACACACACAGCTGCACGCAGGAGCAGACACACAGGCAAATGTGTACATAGATATTTACATACACACGTGTTCACATGCTGTTTTACTCAAGAAATCTGTGCACTGGAGTCTGTGGATTCATTACACACTCAGCTCATCAGAGTTTTACTCTTTTAGTTTCCAAAGTATTGAATATCCCATAATGTACGAGTAATGCAAACATACATATATGTGTAGGGCACTTAACAGTTTGTAAGTGCCTCTCACACTCAGAACCAGCCTCTGAACACACACAAGTATCTGAGGACTCTCCAGGTTCCCAGGGCTAGTGGGGGCCTAAGGACCCTCCTGGGGACAGCAGTCTTTCTTACCCAGGGCTGAGGTGGTGGCAGCCAGAGGTTGGCAGAATTTGTGCAGCCCCTCAGACCCACCTTAAAAGTGTCTCTAACTGTATATTCCAGAGCAACAGATCCTTCCGATTCTGAGTAAAGTCTTAATTTCATAAAGTTCTCAGAGTTAAGCATGCATTTGCACGAACACTTACAGGATATGGACACTTCTCTCCTATCTCTAGTAAGCATGCCCACGTACTCTGTCTTATTAAAATTTTCACCACCTCTCGTCTTCTCCAGCGAAAGGTAAGCAGCTCCATCACTACTTATAAGGTGAACAGGGACTGGCATTTATTGAACACTTCCCACATACCAGCTAATAAGTGCTTTATGTACATTATCCCAGCCCGTCTCACACGAATCCTTTGCCACATACATCAATATCCTTATTTTACAAATGAGGAAATGGATGCTCAGAGAAGGGAAGTGGCAGCCTGTGGCTACAGTCAGTAAGCGATAGGACTGGGATTGGACCCAGGGCCCACTGATCCCCAAGTCCTGGCCCGCTCTGGTGCCTAGGACATCAAGAAGCAGCAACTTTCTTACTCCAAGTCAGCAGAACTATCCATATGGGGATGGGAGGCATCTTAGGACCTTTTGCCTCTTACCCTTCTTGTGTTCTCTGAGCTCAGAGAAATGAAAGGACTTTCCTAAGAGCAAAGCAAGAGCAGAGCTGGGCCTGAAACCAAGGTCTGGTCTTGGGATTCTCTCAACTCGGACTCTCATGGATCTCCTGGGACAAGGGACACTGGGAGAGCTCTTTCTGGGTTCCAGGCAGGCCTTTCGAAGGAGGCACTGGCAATATTGGGAAAGTGACCAGGGCAGGAACTGCTAACCAAATTATTATTGAAGGAACAAAGAATAAGAAAGATCTCAAGGCAAAACATGATCTTTGTCTGCAACCATTTTTAGGACTGTCTAGTAAAGAAGAAAGAGGCTTGGTAATGTGAGGAGGAGTGGATTTCAAATGCAGATTATGAAAGAATTCTATAGAAATCCTAAATGTGGGGAAGTACCAAGTTCCTCATCAGTCCCTGGAGATTTCCAAGCACAAGCCAAATATCTATAATTTACATGTTTGTTTCCTCCCTCCCTTCCTTCCTTCCTTCCTTCCTTCCTTCCTTCCTTCCTTCCTTCCTATCTTTCTATCATCATCTATTGAATGGTTCATGGCTCTAGAACCCTTTCATCTGTAAGATTCCACAGGCTTTTGAAAGACAGTAAAATCATTTAGGAAGGCAAGCAGTAATCTTGTACTCACTGCTCATTGTTCTTAGGGGAAAAAAAGGTATTATAAAATAAGTGGAGATAAAGTCTACCTATTAACGCACATTTGAGAGGTAGAGAAAAAAAAATCACCCATAACATTAATTTAGATCATGAATACTCTCTGAAGTGTAAAAAAAAAAAAAAAAAAAAAAAAAAAAAAAAAAAAAACCACAACTCACTTTTCTTTAAATCTTCTTAAAAAGGTCTAAGAATAGTCCTTCAAATAATCCTTGAAGTATGCAATTTTAATTTGGACACATGGTAATTTCAGTCTACCTGTTGAAAGAGACAAGAGAGAAATCAATCATTTTTGATGAGGATGCTGTTCTGACAAGCAGCAGAGAAGATTCAGGCAGCTTGAGGGGTAGGGGTGGGGGTGGAGGGTGGGTAGTCGCAGCAGCAGCAGAGGCTTTTGCCCCAGGCTGAAGACTGGTTTTTGAACACTCAGAGGAAAAGCAACTAAGGTAGTGATCACAGTGCCTGGCACATAGCAAATGCTCAATAAATGTTTAATGAACGAATGCGTAAAAGGATTCGTGAATAAATGAGTGGGATTTGTCACCAGCCTTTGATGCAGGGAGTTACCCGACAGGCTTTGACTCTTAGGGAGAAACAGAATTTCCAGGCACTGAGTATATTATGGAAAATAGCACACAGAAAGGTTCATGGTATAGTGGAGAGAGTGAGGGCTCTGGAGCCAGCCATATCTGTATTCAAATCCTGTCTTTACCACTTATAACTGTGCAACCCTGGGCAATCTTATTTATTTATGTTTATTGTTGTTATTAAATTGGATTCTTAGCCCGTTCGTTAATTTTCAGCCCTTCTTCCCTAATACAAGCATTTAAGGTCATAAATTTCCCTTAAGTGCTGTCTTGGCTATATTCCACAACTTTGATATTTAATATTTCTTTTACCATTCACTTACAAGTATTTTAAAATTTCTATTATTTTTTTCTTTGACCTATGAGCTAGAAGTGTTTTTGTAAATCTCTCTCCTCTCCTCTCCCCTCCTCTTCTTCCAATCTCTCTCTCTCTCTCTCAATACACACACACACACACACACACACACACACACACACATATATAACCATTTTTTAAACTCATTTTTCTGTTATTGATTTCTAGCTTACTTGTACAGTGCTGGGAGAAAGTGGGCTGTAGAACACTAATTCCTTAAAATTTATTGAGATGCTAATTCCTTAAAATTTATTATTTTGTAGCCTAGGATGCAGCCAATTTTTGTGAACGTTCCATGTGTGTTTGGAAAGAACGTGTATTCTGCAGTTGTCTGTTGTCCTAAGCTAGTTTTTTTAACCTCCACACACATCCATTTCCTTATTTGTAAAAGGGTCCGTGAGCTAAATACACATTAGTTCCCTCCTGCCATTTAGAATTACACTTACTGACATAGAAGCTGTGCAGACAGAAACAGAGAGTACATGAGAAAGAGAACCAGCTGTGCTATTTCTTGCTTATAGCAATATTGATAATGATACCCTAGAGTTACAAAGCATTGGAAGTTTCCAAACGATGAGCACGTCTGCCATTTGGTTTCTTCCTGTCAACAAACCCCTGAGGTGTCACCTAGGCAGGTCAAGGGAGGACCCACATGGAGAAGGGACATGCACCGGTATGTAGTTATTTACTCGGTCCTCCAAGCCAGACCCCCAGGATCCCTCCTTGTTTTCTCCCTCCCCCTCGCTCCTCGCACATGCTCAGTGCAGTCTCGGATCCAGCCTTGTTACCACCCTTCACACCTGCATCGTTTCTTGCCTGCACCATTCCAAGAGAATGATTCAATTCCTACTGTTTTAAAAATACACCTACAAGAGGTAAATCCAGACAAGATCTTGGCAGATAGGATTCCTAAATGGAGCCGAGAACGAGTGCTGGGTCATGGGGGCCAAAATATCAGAATCTGGAAGGGGACAATGATGTTTATGACTATCAAATGGAGGCATGGGTTTAGAAAGGTAGAGAAATGTCGTGCTGAGCTCAAATAGCCTTCATCTGACAAAGCTGTTCCCATGGCTTGGTCCCCAGGCCACTCCAAGCTCTCTTCCTCCTTCCAGAGAGAATTACTGGGAGCCACAGAAGCCAACACTTCCTCAACTCCACCGCCCCCCCCCCCCAAACCACTGTGGTGTGACTCCACCTCTAGAATGTTCTTAGAATCATAATGATGCTGTCCCTGCAAATTCCAGAGGCTTCTCAACCTGCAGTGGCCTCTCTGGGTCCTCGGCCAGCTGGGTCAATGCCTCCTTCTGGAAACTCTCCTGCTCCTCCTTTTTCCTCCAAGGCCTTTTCTCTGCCTCTTTTGCTGCAGCTTCCTTCTCTGCCTCGTCCTTAACTGTGAAAGAGCAACGAGCTTTCTCTTCTCTCCCTCCTTAAATTCTGTGGTTTAAACTGGCATTTTCATGATTTACTTAGAGTTGTTTCAACAACGTCAGAACCCTCAACTGCCACTTTGAAAGTGGATACTAAGTCTGCCCGTCACTGTACTGAACATTTACTTTATTTCCCTGGACCTTCACAACCACCACCAGTGGGAGGTATTATTAATATTCCCATTGTACAGATAAGAAAGGAGAAGGTAAGAAGGGAGGTGGAATTCGCCCAAGATCACTCAGCTACTAGATGAGGCAGAGCTGGGATTCACACCACTGTCCGCCTAACTCAAAGGCTGTGCTCTCTGCCACTACATTTAGTAACCTTACCCTCCTACGGCCTGGCCTCAACTTGCCACTCTCCCACGGTGTCATTTCATGCTTGCGTTTTTGCTGCTCGCGGAAGGGAAGGCCTTTATTCACGCTGTGCTGAAGAAATTCTAGTCATCATTCAAGGCCCAGCTGCAAAGCCCCTCCTAAAGCTACCCACAAGCCTAGCTGGTTTAACTGCCACCGTCCCCTTGCCCTGGCAGCTCTGCGAGGATATCAAACGATCCGTTCATGCATCTGACCACGCACCCACCCATCCACCTCCAAATTGCATAAATACGGTAAGGATCGCTTATCCAGAAGTCTTGATACTAGGAGCATCCAAACAAAGAAACGGTTCCAAAGGATTTTTTATGCTCACCCTCCGAAAAATTATACTTACGTCAAAATTAAAGACAAATCGCTGGAAGTCATGGTGTATGAGAAGGAATGTGCTCTGCTAGGCATCTCTCAATGCTGACTGGCCAGGGACAGCCATCCCTGTGATCTGGCCAGGGAAGTTTCCAAGGTTACCAAACCAGGTGCCTCTGATTTCCCTCACCCAACCCCCCACATTTCTGAATCCAGTTTAGACATCCAGCCTGGCTCACGTACCTCTTCCACCTCGAAGCCCTCCCTGAGTCTCCTCCCACAACAGACACAGGTGTGTCTGTGATAAAACTCTGATGGCGCCCAGTAATTTTATCACCCGTGGCTAATACTGCAGCTCAAAGAGCACTTCGACATATTTATTTCATGCTTTACCTTCCCTTCTGGTCTTTTGGGGGCTAGGAGTCCCATCCGCCTCACCTTCACGATGTTTTCTGAACCAAGCCCAGTGCCTGGCACACAGAGGTTCATGAGTGACTGACGGACTGACTGAAACAGGATGACGTTGACCTTTGATGGGGGAGGCTGTCCAAAACTCACTCACGTGCAAGCATCCAGCAGTGTTTACGTACAAAGCAGGGGCTAAATAAATATAAAATCC
The DNA here is from genome assembly GCF_023721935.1 of Panthera uncia. Lineage (NCBI taxonomy): Eukaryota > Metazoa > Chordata > Mammalia > Carnivora > Felidae > Panthera > Panthera uncia. The sequence goes on from NC_064808.1 coordinate 59,584,837, forward strand.
TTCCTCTCTCCACCCCACCAAATGGAAGAATCAGGACAGTGGAACTACACATCCACTGAGCCCAAGGTTTCTAAAGACCTGTGTTGCATGGTTCACAAACATGTTGGGGTGGTGGCTTTTGGCATTCTCCAGGATGAACTAGGCAGGGAACGGCCATGCTTGGACACGTTCTAGTTTCCATAGTCACAAAATGAGTTAGAGCTTGAAGACAGATAGGGCTTCAAGATCAGCTTCTACAACCACAGCCTGTTTACAGAGGAGGGCTGGAGAGGTTAAATGACTCCATCCAAGTCCCAGGGCAAGAAGGACTGTGCAGATGCATTTTCCCTGTCCCCTTCTAGACTTGCAAATGAAGCCTCTAGGAAACCGAGTGCTTGCTGAATGGCTAAAAATAAACTCCCAGAAACTTCATCTAGTTATATCACGGCTGCAATTTACAGCGTCTAGAACTTCAGCATGGTATAATTAGCAAGTGGATTACAATAATTTATTTTTGGTTTAAATGCTCGAATGAACACGACCTTCCAGTAGAATGGGAAAATAAGAGGCTGGGAGCCAGCCACATGCTTCTTCCCTCTTCCAATGCCACAGTTTTAACACTGGCTGGCATCCATCTACCCATGTCTGGTAGATGAGCCAGAGAAAGGATTGCAACTCTCAGCTCTCGGCTTCCTAGGAAGTACGACTTCTGGAATACATCTTCCCACTGACCAGGAAGGTGTCCGAAATCACCCTTCCGATGAGCAGGAAAACTCAAAGGCAGGGAAAAGCGTGTGGTGATGCCTCTGAGCAGACAGCAGTATCACAAGATGGGACCAAGAGAGACACTGTCACGCAGCCGAAAGAAGACTAGACAGGGGGTCACAGAAGACCTGTGTTTGGGTTTTGTTTAACATGCACCATGAATAACACCCACTTCAAGTCCCTTTCATAAAATGTTGATAAATAGGTAGCTATCTCACCAGATTATTACGGGAATTAAATGAAAAAAAAAAAGTATGGAAAGGAGTTTTGTAAGTGAACTCTAGGGATTCTTCTCGGGTGGATAAACTTCCAAAGTAGCTGTCTCTGATGAGGAACTTTTTGGACCAAAGCACTACAGAATATTTAGAAGGGAGCCGGGGGCAGGGCAGCAGAAAACCTGGAAAGTTGTCTTCTCGAGTTTCCCTCTACAGAGTCCGGGCAAAGGCACATCCATTCACTTTTTTTGCAACATCTCCCGGCAGAGCATTCTGGAACTAGAAAACAGGGACCCTGACTTGGGTGAGGAACACAAACAACTTGTCTCCTCTCTTGGGCACTGCACCGAAACCAGCCAAACATCTGCCAGAACACGCCCCAGCGTGGAAGGTGGAGGTGGTAGGCAGGCAGTGTGCAAAATCAAAGCTGTGCTTGCTTCAGCTGAAGGAAGGGACACGGACATTCACGGAGCACCTACCGTGTGCTGGGCACAGTCCTGGATCCCTTCGCTTCAGAGCTTTTCTCCAAACACTGGGGGCCTACCCCCACCTCCCTCACCATCACATGGTACAAGTGCTTTTATGTGGTGGACATCCTCTCTCTTCCCTGACTCGCTCACCAGCCCCTGGAGCCAGACGACCTGGACCCTCATCCCCACTCTTCCAAATTTTAGTGATCATTTTGGAGGAACTTCAGTGTTCTGACCTAGGAGGCTGGGACAAGAACCCCACATTTGCCTTGCTTTACCAGACTGCTTTCAGACAAAAAAAAAGTGGGTGTGAGAAACTTTGGAAACTGGGTCGACCACTGAAGAGTATGTCACCGTGGTCAAGCCCCTCAAGAGATTCCCGCCGCACTTCACTAAACATTAAATTTCTACGATGTTCCCAGCCCACATCCCTGACCCTATATTCCGGCCTGCCCCCTTGTTCTCTGAGCTCCTTGCAAACCAGCCATCCTGCAGGCCATTACACACAGGGAGCAAATGTCGCTTCCCTCTTCCAGGAGTCACCTCCTCTGGCTTTAGGTCTCAATTTAGACTTAGAGTCACTTCGGAAGAAAGCTGCTTTCCCCTCTCAGGTCAGGATCTGTTTTATTCACTCATGTATATTTCCAGCATATAGAGCAGCGCATGGCACGTAGTAAGTGCTCAATAAATACCTCTTGGAGGTGAAGGTTTGTTACAGGGGGTATATATAGCACAGACTCAAAATCATGGACTCTGGAGCCAGAACACTCAGCCTGACCCTGGCCACTCCACTCAGAGCTGTTAGCACTCTGACTTCACTTCTCTGTGCCCCAGTTTCTTCAGTTACGCCCAAAGGGATCATAATTACGCCTCTTAGGAGTTGCTGTGAGGGTTAAATAAGTGGGTTTAATCCAGGAACTGCTAAAGTTCCCAGAATGAAGCCAGGCAGGTGGTCGGTACTATGTAAGTGTAACTATTCTTGTTGAGATCGCTACTCACGCTCCTCCCCTGACCCAGGTCACATCCTTTCTCTTTGTGGAAGCTACTCCAGCTTGGTCCTCGTCCTCTGCTCTCCTAGCTCATACTGCCTTCTCCCTGCACATGGGAACCTTGCACATGTTTATTTGCTACTGTGGCTTGACCGTTACCTAAGAGTGTAAGGTACCTAAGAGTGACTCCTTCCCAGGAGAGATCACAACAGCACAGAGGAAGGGTGAGAGAGGAAGGCCCGAGGGCTACTTGGAAAAGGCAGAGAGCCAGAGGATCTGGGCAAATGGAAGGGGGCACATGGTGAGGGCTTCTTGTGAAACCCACTAAAAGCCTCCTTGGGGCTTCTTCCTTGAAACCTGTTTGTGGGGGCAAAGATTCTAGCCTTGAGTAGCTGCTTCATGGGCTAAAAAAAAAAATGCCGTGTGTGTGTGTGTGTGTGTGTGTGTGTGTGTGTGTGTGAATAAATGGTTAGCCATTAAGATGTAAAATGCAGCTGTCACAGTCCATAGAACAACAGACAGGTTAATATGGGTGCTTAAGAATGCTATTTCCTCATATTAACCCCAGAGCAACAGCAACCTATCCAGATAGACTCGGGAGTGCTTGCCCCGGAAACCTGCCGCTTTTTGCTCTAATAATATTTGATGTTTAAATAATAGTTGATGTTTGTTTCCAAGCAGAGTTCGCTAGCTTGCTTCCCTCCCTCCCTCCTTCCTACTCTAAGAATATCTTGGCCTTAGCTTTCTTTCTGAAATCTGGGTTATAAGCCTGCAGATGTGCATCTGGGTCACATTTAGTTTCCGAACTTGCCTCCTGACTGGGTTCCTTGACTTCCATTACTCCTCTCCCTCTGCCACCTCCCAACCAACCCAGCCTACCTACATGCTGCCCGCCAGGGGGCTGATTTAACTTAAAAAAATGTTTAAATGGTAAAAAAAAAAAAAAAAGGTTGTAAGTCCTTCCCAGCAAGAGGCGAGCTTCAGTTCCACGAACTGCGTGAACAGCTATGACTTGCTCTCCTGGAGGAAACCGAGGCTGGCTCACAGCACTCACCTGTCCGGGAGCAAGGCCGGGTGGTGGCCGGCACACGGGCCCCAGAGGGACGGAGCTGTGGCTCCGCTGGACTGGCAGCTTGGGGAAGTGACTGCAGGGTACACCCTGCACGCTGGCCACCGCGGTGGAAGCCGGCACCCCAGCCCCGGTGACAGACTTCCGCGCGTGGGTGGGCTATGTGCCAGTGGGCTGCCTGCACAGGCAGGTAGTTCTCCATTCCCCTCCGGCTACTGTCCGAGTCGTGGGCAATCCGTGCACCACTGGGGAGGCGTGGATGGGAGGTGAAGGGTGTGACCCGGGCACCGTCAGAAGTCACTAGCAGATCCTCAAGTGGGCCAGGCTCTCTGAGGCCTGGGGCACCTTGTCCACGCTGTGCCCTTTCTCTCTGTCATGCAATCTTCCTCTGAGCAATTCCGCCTGTCCCGAAAGACGCAGAAGGTCACCTCCTTCCAACAGCCTCCCCCACCCTCCGACTAGATCAGAAGCCCATCTTCCGGGCTTCCGTGGCTCCTGTGCTTCCCCTGCTGCTGTGATTCTCACCTTTGTGAGATCATCTGCCTATTTAGTGGTCTCTAGTGAATATGTCCCATGAATGCCTACCAGGGCAAGATGCTTTGGGTACAAAGGACAAAAAATAATCAGCACAGGGGGCGCATGGGTGGCTCAGTCGGTTGAGCATCCGACTTCGGCTCAGGTCGTGATCTCACAGCTCGTGAGTTCGAGCCCGGCGTCGGGCTCTGTGCTGACAGCTCGGAGCCTGGAGCCTGCTTCGGATTCTGTGTCTCCCTCTCTCTCTGCCCCTAACCCACTCGCATCCTGTCTCTGTCTCTCTCAAAAATAAATAAACATTAAAAAAAATAAGAAAAATAATCAGTACATTAATTAACATATATACCAACTCTCCACCTTTCTCTGGAAAGAATTTAAGGCAGCATAAAAATGAAAAATGTTCCTGAGCAGCTTACAGTCAGGGGGAATGGCAGACAGATAAGCAGTTTAAGAAAATATTCTCTGGGGAACCTGCGTGGCTCAGTGGATTAAGTGTCTGATGCCTGATTTTGGCTCAGGTCATGATGCCACGGTCTGTGAGTTTGAGCCCCACGTCAGGATATGCGCTGATGGTGTGGAGCCTGCTTGGGACGCTCTCTCTCTGCCCCTCCCCAGCTCATGCTCTGTATCTCAAAATAAAGAAATAAACTTAAAAGAATAAAATAAATTAAAAAAAGTATTACCTGACAGGGGCTGAGATAATGTGATCTGGCTGAGGGCCTGGGGTGGGGCTCGGGGGAGGGGCTTCTCCCTGGTACCCCCAGAACCTGGTGCAGACCCCAACATGGGGGATGCTCAGTGAGTATCATTTGTGAAATGAATGAGGTGGGTAGGAAGGGAGTACATGAAGGGACCTTAGAGATCACCCATTTCAATGAGGAAAACAGTTAGTGGTGGTGTAAGAAACAGAATTTGGGCCTCTAAGGACTTCCACCGGAAAATCTAAATCCCATTGGATGAAATGCAGAAAGGTAAACAACTTCTCTTCTCTGGGCCTCAGTTTTCTCACCCATAAAAGAAGAGGGACGCCTGGGTGGTCCAGCCCGTTAAGAGTCCAGCTTTTGATTTCAGCTCAGGTCATGAACTCATGGTTTGTTAGATCGAGCCCTGCATTGGGCTCTGGGCTGACAGTATGGAGCCTGCTTGGGATTCTCTCTCCCTCTCTCTCTCTGCCCTTCCAACCCCCACACTGCCCCGCCCCCCCGCCCTGCCTCACTCTGTCTCTCTCTCTCTCTCAAAAATAAATAAACACTTAAAAGAAAAAAGAAGAGGGTTGGAGTAGGTCAGTATAGAAAGCTGTTACGGCTTATAATCAGTTACCAAAAAGGGTTGAGGAGTTGCCAGGTCACTGTATCTGTCTTCTTCTGATACACATCCAAGAACCTACTAACAGCAAACTTCATCCATTCACCCAAAATACCTGTACTAAGTGTTAACTGTGTGCCAGGTGCTGACCTGGGCATAAGTGCAGGGCACCCACAGACCCAACTTTCCCTAGGCCTGCTCTCCTTGTATAGGTCTCTAAAACCCTGGGTTTAGCCCAACAATCTGCTTTACAACTTGGAGCAAGCCCCTGGCGTCTCTGTACTTTCCACCTTCCTTCTTCCCTATTCCTTTGCTTTCTCCTTCTTTCATACCTTCATTCATCCATCCATCCATCCATCCATCCACCCACCCACCCACCAAATGCTTACAATATCTCCTAAGCGCCTGGAACTGTGCTCTCTGTGCTGCAGCTGCAGTGGTAAGACCCGGGACCTGCCTTCTAGAACTCAGCTGGGCCCCTTCTGTCTAGCAAGCCGAGCAGTTTGCAGAGCTATGGATTTCATCGGCATTCACCATCCTTCCATCCCTCCATGACTCTGTTCATGCCGTGTGTTTGCCTGGACTGTCTCAAACTTTTGACCCTCTTCCAAGGTCTAGTTCCCAGGCCGCCTACCCTGACCTTCCCTTCTCTGGGGTCCTGCAGCCCCCCGCTGGCCACCATGATGACACTCTAATGTATGGTGGGTTTGTCTGTTGGCCCCACTGCTCTGAACTCTGTGAGGCCCAGGACTGTGTATTTTCATCACTGCATCTGTAGCAATGCCAGAGGAAGCATGGCTGAAGTCAACTGAGATCAAGACCTCCCAAGCAGTAACTAGTCCAGGCTCAGGGGGACAGGGAAAAGGTACTCACCTCACGGCTCGTCCTACCAGCAAACCCAACACCAGCCTGCCCGACAGCTTCCCTTTGCAGTCAGAGGTTGTTCTCAGCTCCCGTGGTACCCAGGGACCCTGCTTCCTGCACCTTGGGCACTTTGCACCTATATCCTTGGATGCCTTGTGTAGTCCCTCTGCAGGACTTTCTGCAAATTTGCTGGGCAATGTGCAGAATCCAAGGTAAGAAAATGTAGCCTGGAATCATAGCCACAAATACAAAATACCTATAGAACCTTGAGCTTTTCTGGCTGCACCAGAAAATTTTGGTAAAGTTCTCCAAGGAAGAGAAGATCATTTCTCCCTTACAAAGTCTATTCACATCAGCCAGAGCACAGGAGGCCATCGACAGCCCTGGGTCCAAAACAGCCAGGGTGTGAACCTTGGCTCTGCTGTGCTAGCTATGAGCTAGCATGGCTGATGCTGACCTTGGGCCTCCGGCTGGATCAGGCTCCAGTCCTCCTCCATATTTCCAGTCTTGCAGCCAATCCTCTCTGCCCAGAAGAGTAATTCAATTGCTGGCTCAATCACACATCCATGCAGCCACTTAGTCTATTACTTTTCATCTCTTCACTTAATCACTCATTCCTTCATTCACTCATCCATCCACATTAATTTCTTTGAATTTGCACTTATTCATTTACTCAAGATCGCACATTCATTCACTCTATTTACTTATCCCTTCATTCATTTCTTCACTTACTCATCAACTCATTCATCCATCTACTCTTTCACTCCTTCCTTCACTCACTCCCTCTGTCCTGTACTCACTCACTCGGTGCCTCACTCACCACCTACACATGCCCCGTCGCCATTCCTCAGCACAGCATCCTGCCAGGAACACAGCCTCCATCCTGCCCGGGTCCATTAGTCCTCACTCCCAGGACATTCTCTTCCATTTCAACATCCAGCCTGCTGAACTGTGCAGGCATGTGTCCTAGTGTGCAGAGGATACGCTTTCTACTCAGGAACAGATGTTGTTGTAATTACTGTTTTGACTTTCACCCTTTAATGCCAGAGAATTCTTTCCACAAACTCCTCCAGGATGTAGGAAGGCAACGACTCAGCATGGGCAGAACGTGCAGTGCCTGGGGGTTCAGATTCCAGGACACAGGAGATTCCTGGCAATCAGAGCTACAGGGAACTTGGAGAGCCTCCCTACTCCAGGGCTTTGGAACCTGGGGTCCAGGGATGAGCTGGGAGGGAGGGAGGCAGGCCTGGAGAGCGGTAGACTTTGTGAGCCAAGTTAAGGAGTACGAAAGGAAGTCCCAAGAATATGCAGTCATGATCAGTCTGGGTTTGGGTTACTGTGATGACAGGTGACAGGGTCAATGGAAAATGTAGAGGTTTACTGGCATGGGGCCATTGAGAAGCAATGCCATGGCAGAAGATTAAAATCATAATTTGCTGACCACCTACCATGTGCCAGGGGCTTCCCATACTTCATGCTAGCTGTCCTTCAATGATCACTTTCCCTTTCTTTTAGAAAAGAGAACTCCCTGAGCTTTAGCTGGTCACATGACCTCTCGGCTAAGACTACATTTCCCAGATGCCCTCACAGCAAGGTATGACCAGCTAAGCTCTGGCCAATGGCTGTGAGTGGAGGTGTTCTATGCAACCTCTTGGTTACACTGTTAGAAGGAAGCTGGTGCCTTCCACTTCCTGTTTCACTGCCTGCTGGCTAACGTGTGGCCCCCTCTAGTGAGCCATCTCTGTCTTTGGGATTGAGGGCATAACCTCGGGGATGGCAACACAACAGGACAGAAGCCGCTTTCAGTTCCTGCAGAACCCTGTGACACAGAAACTTCTCTATCCCCCTAGCTGAGATTTTACACCCAAGAGAAACAAGCATCTGTTATGCTTTGGCCACTGTTGTTTCATTCCCCATTAAAGCAGCCAAGCCAATATCTACTAAGATGGGAGGATCTCCTGCACCATGTTTTCTTACAGAGAAACTTCCTTTAGAGGATCTCTTGTGGCTTCTCTCACTCCCTCACTTGATCTGCCCTGTTGTGGTTGAAAAGCATCCCCCTGGAACCCACGTGTGCTGGGAACCTCAGAACGTGACCTCATTGGGAATCAGGGTCTTTGCAGATATAAATAAGGTGAAGATCCGGATAAGAGCCTATGGGATTAGGTGGACCCTAAATCTAATGAGAGTACCCTTATAAAGGATGGAAGAGGACACCGTGAGGCACAGAGGAGAATGCTGGGTGACAATGGTGCAGAGACTGCAGGGAGGCATGCACAGCAGAGGAGCCCCAAGGAAGCTAGGAGAGAGGCCCGGAATGGATTCTCCCTCAGGGCCTCCAGAAGGAACCAAACTTGCTGACTTCATCTGGATTTGGGACTTTTCAGTTTCTAGAACAGTGAGAGAATACATTTCCGTTGTGTTAAATCCCCGAGTTTGCCGCAATTCGTTGCAGCCGACCTGGGAAACCAACACGTGCTCTGAGCGGTGGGGCAGCCATCTGTCAGGCGGATCCGAAAGATGGAACCAGCCCTGCCTCACCTTGAACCCCCTCCCCCCTGTCCCCATGCCCCCCAAATGGCCTACAGAAAGCAAACCTCTCTTGTCCTCCATGGGATGGATAGGCTGTCTAACTCCAGGGTGAATTAGGGGTCAGCAAGCCCCTCTGGCTACAGATGAAGTGGCGAAGTGACACTGTGTGCCCTCCGTTGTAACTGGTGTGTGTACTATTCAAGATCGTGGCCTCTGAAGCCAGGCCACCCAGCATTCAATCCCCGTCAGCCCTTCACTAGTTGTGTGATTTGGGGCAAATCAACTAAACTTGCAGCACCTTGCTGTGTCCCTCTGTAAACTGGAGTAACGATAGCGCCCATCTTATAGAACCGTCGTGGGGATCGAATTGGTTACATCGTGAAATGCTCAGAACAGAGGCTGACAAACGGGAAGTACCTGCTAAGTTCGCGTTCACCCTTAATGTGCGCCGATAATGCTATGTAAGTATTTGCTATTGTTATGATCTGTCTGATTCCTCCCGGTTTCAGTTAACTTGGAAGTTAGGCCAGGAAGGTAGGTATTACCTCCCCGCTCCTGTGGAATCCCAACACGTACTGTATTTAACCCTCATTAGTCTCATTTTGCAGACAAGGAAACAATGTGTCGGAGAGCCCCCAGGTAAAGATCTAGAGGAGAGGAGATCTGGAGTGCCAGCTGAGTCATCCTCCGTCCCCACTGGCTGCCCAGTCACCCATCTGGTTAGGTGGTTAGGCTCCCAGGCTCTGGCTAGCCAGCCTGGGAGGTCTCCCTCCTAGCTTCAAGTCCTTCAAGGACTCCCTCTGCGAGCAGTTCCAGTCGGCCGCTCAGCAGGCCGAGCCAGGCAGCCCGGTCAAGTCACCGCGGGCCCGTGTGAGGGAGGATCCTGTGGTCTGTGTTGGGACAAAACTGGCTGACTCCTCAGCTCTGATGGGACCGTTTCTGCAGTCTGGGCTGTGCTCCAGGGAACGCAGGTTGTATATGCAGGCATCAATGTGGCCCCTCTACCTGGGGGTGCCTGGATCACATCCAGGGTGACAGCAGCATATTTAATCTTGAGAACCAGCCTGCTTATCACACACCCAATCCCCTGCTGTTGGGATTATGGAATTCCTCTCGGCTCAACTGCATAGATAGGCTGGAGGAAAAGGTGGGAGGGAAAAGGCAAGGGACATTTGTTGAGCACTTACTGTATGCCGGGCTCTGTGCCAGCTGCTTTACCTAAGCTGTTACATGTAATCCTCACAACAACCCTATGCTGTAAACCCCTTTTAACAGATGTGGAAACTGAGGGTAAGCCACAAAGCCAGGGATGCCAGAGGCACCCCGGTTTCCCTAACATTTTCTTTGACAACACAGGTAGGTGAATGGGACGTACCCTCTCCACCCTGAATAGGGAGGGTCTTCCGGGTCCCAACCAGACCCAGAGGGGCCTAGAGCCCAGAGCAGGTTCTCCTGGCCATGAATCTGCAGCAGTGAGAGCAGCAGCAGGGTTTAAATGGCCCTTTTCATACCACAGAGGACTTCTGCCTTTATCACCTCCTCTGGTGGGCGTGGGTCAAGAAAGACTGCGCTGGCGATCCCATTGAGAAAGGTCCCAGAGCAGGAAGCCCAGGTTATTTCCTCTTCCGGGTCTTATCAGCTCCATTTCTGGGAATGCCAAGGGGATGGAACATACTCTGCTAAGGGGATTTCAAAGGCTAAGTCAGCCACACTTCCTGATGCCCCCTCTGTGTGCCCGGTGCTATGTTACGGGCAGGGGCTTCAGACAGGAATCAAACAGTCCCTGCCCTGGAGAGATTTAAGAGCAAGTGGGGTCAACATCTGGCAGCATAAGAATGATGAAAAGGATGATAGCTAACATTTACTGAGTACGTACTATTGGCTCTTCTAAGCGATCCGGGTTTATTGTCTTATTTACCCTTCATAAAGCCCTACTGTTGGCTTCATTTGACTCCCGAGAAAACTGAGGCACAGAGAGGTTGGTTACTGGTAGGCAGCAGAAGTGGGAATCAAACTCAGACCCTATTTCAACTTCTAGGCAGACCGTGATGAATTTGCCAAGAACGGAAAAGCCAGTGACATCTTCATAGAGGAGTTGATACCAGGGCAGGGTTTTGAAGGATGACTAGGAGTTCACCAGGCACAAAACAGATGAGCGGGGTCGGGAAGTTCCAGACAGAATTAAAGTGAGAAAAGTGTGAATACTGGTTGAGAGGCACAAAACAGAGTGGGTGCGTAAAGGAATTTGAGACAGTTAGTTCAGTACGGCTAGAACATCAAGTTGAAGAGTTGGGGGTGAGGGTGGGAGATGATTTCAGAAGAGGGGCGGCAGAAGGAAAGGGGACCAGCTCCTGGAGGCTCATGAACGTCAGGCCTAGAAGCTAGGACTCCCCCTGCCTCCAGTGAGACAGACACAGGGTTTATTTGCTTCATGCAGTAAGTAGCCTGGGAAAAGTCATTCAGGCTGGAACCAACAGTCCATCATGGTTGCAAGGTGGCTGCTATACCGCAAGCATTAGATCTGTGTTCAAGGCAGGATGAAGGAAAGCTAAGAGGCCAAAGCCCGATCTTCGGAATAGAAGCTTGCAACTCGCGTGGCCCACTGAAGGGTCTGAAGTACGCCGGAGATGATGACAATGATGGCCTGCGTACATGGAACACTACTGCAGCATATGCACGTGCCGCGGCTAATCCTCAAAGCTACCTTAAGACGCAGCTACTATCGTCATCCTCACAGACACAGGAGGAGACACAGAGAGGCTAAGAAAACCTCTCTGGTTCCCCAGGCTACCCAGCCCAGAGTGGCCGAAGCTGGGCGATCTGGTTCCTGAGTGTTGCTCCTCATCGCCACAGTCTCCTGCCTTTGAAAGTGCACTCTGACTTGGAGGTGGACGTGTGAGTGTGGAGGCAGGGAGTCTAGTTGAGAGGCTGTCTGAACCCTCGAGTGAAGGGGCCTGCACGAGGGTGGTGGCTGTGAGTGGAGAAGAAGGGGCAGGCAGGAGGGGTCGGGGTCGGGACACAGAGAGAACCCTGGGGTGGGGCCCAGGGTGAGAGACGAGTGGAGGAGGGTCCCGGACTCCCTGATTCTCTCCCTCCCCAAACTGGCTCCTTCTGTTGTCCGCAGGGCCTGCAGGGCTGGGGCCGGGCACGGGGAGCTGGGCACCGGCAGGGATCCTGAAAAAAGAGTCACACCACCGTGGCAGGCAGAGCCCGATGGAGGTCCAACGTCCACACTGACAGCCATGTCAGTGTTGTCGTTCCGCGTGCAGACTCTCACCCTTGCCAGTGCCAAGGTCCAGAAAAGCACGAACCAGTTAGCACAGCTGGGGCCATGGTCAGATCACTGTCTTGTGCCTGGCAGAAGAGGGCATGATGATGCTGACGTCTACTGCTGACTGGGGCCCGAGTGGAGGGGACAGAGCAACGACTTTAGGGCTCAGAAGACATGAGCTCCCATTCCAGCTGGACCCTTGGTTAGCAGTGACCTCAAGCCAGCTCTAAAGCAAACACTTTCTGAGCATGTGCTATGCACGCATGCCTTCAGCGGGGAGCCAGGATGCAGAGGCAGACCTGACCGTCCCTGGAGTCAAGGAGCAACTAGTCTCCACAGTGCTGGTGCTGTGGTACAGGGAAGCACGGAGGGCTGTGGGAGCATGGGGTGGTGGCCCAGCGGGGTGAGGGGCTGCTAAACCAGCATGGGAGATCAGGGTGGACTTCCTGGAGAAAGTGACTACCAAGCTCCATTCCCAAAGAGAAGCATTGGCCAGGCAAAGAGGAAAGGCATTCCATTCAGTGGGAGCCATGGGGGCTAAGGAGAGGGGGGAGAAAGCAAGACACAAAGAGGAGACTCTTTGGGAGGCCCTAAGTCCTCTCTGCTTCATCATCGCACTTGCGGTTTCTGGTGTCCTGGCAGCTGGCAACACGGTATCCAACTGCTGCAGAAAACAGAGCTCTTAGTGCTTGCAGTACATTGATTATAAAACTGACACAATTCTTGCCCTCCTTGTATCCACACTCCTTTGCAAGGTGACCGCAGCTCCCATCAAGAGGTGGAGACCCTCTCCCATCTGTTAAATCTGGGCTGACCTTGTAACTTGCTTTAACCAACAGAATGTGGCAAACTGATAAGGTGCGAGTCCTTGAGCTCATGCCTTCCGTTCCCTTGGAGTTTGGCTCAGATGCCAGGGGATCAAGCCCGGGCTCGTCTACTGGATCACAAGAGGAACACACCCAGTCACCCTCCTACACTGCCCCAGATGACAATCAGCCCTCAGCCCATCCACCAGCTGACGTAGGGTGACCAGCTCACTCCCTTTTGCCTGGGACTCTCCTAGTTTTAAAACAGAATGTCTCAGGGTACCTGGGTGGCTCAGTTGGTTAAGCGGTTAAGCATCAGGTCATGATCCCAGAGTCCTGGGATCGAGCCCTGTGACTGGCTCTGCACTGAGTGTGGAGCCTGCTTGGGATTCTTGTTCTCGCTCCCTCTGCCCCTCTCCTCTCCCCTGCTCCCGCGAGTACACTCTTTCTAAAATAAAAAAAAAACAAACAAACAAGGGATTCCTGGGTGGCTCAGCTGGTTAAACATCTGACATCAGCTCAGGTCATGATCTCAGTTTGTGAGTTTGAGCCCTGCATCAGGCTCTGGGCTCACAGCTCGGAGCCTGGAGGCTACTCTGGATTCTGTGTCTTCCACTCTTTCTGCCCCTCCCCACTCGCGCTTTGCTTCTCTCTCTCAAAAATAAATAAACATTAAAAAAAAAAAACCAACCAAAAAAGTGAAAGACAAAAAACTCAATGCCTCACATTCCCAGAAATGGGGATGGCTGGCCCTCCTCACTGACTTCAGATGTATGAAGGAGCCCAGCCAAGCCCCATGAAGATCATCAGCACTGTCCAGCTAACACACAGACTAGGAAGCAATAATAAAAACTCGTTTTAAAGTACCAAGTTTTGGGGAGTTTGTTATACAGCAATAGATGACAGATACACTGGCACTTTTGGGAATGAAGCCCAGGCTCTCGGCCTCAGCAGCAGCTGGGAACTAACTAGGTTCCCCTCCTTGAGCATGGGCACAGCACTGAGTGGGTCACGGGAGGGAAGGCACTGGAGCTCAGAGAGGTTAAGCAACTTGCTCAGCATCACAAAGCCAGTGCGTATTGGCGATAGATGCAGACCCAGGTCTCCCAGGCTTTCCCCTTCTGCCAAGCTGCCTCTTTAATCAGCACATTTCTGCTGCAGTAACTGAAACTCCCCCAGAGACTGTTAATTTAACAAATCTCTGGTCATGCTTGGGCTCTCTGCGATGGTTTTCTTTACAAGATCCAGTGTCAGACTGTGTGATATGCTCCCTCCCACACGAACAATGATGAGGCCAATACTTAACCACAAGCCGCCACCAGTCCCACCGTAGTCAGAGACCAGGGCAAAGGCAATGCTTGTCAGGCAGGAAAGACACCTGTTGAGAATTTCCTGACTCACGGGTTGAAAGCCGCACAGACTTTACCCACACAAGGTGCTAGGAGACATCTATCTCAGTTTGAATTCTGACACACAGTGGTTGTGTCACATCTTGGGCAAGCCACTGTCCTTCTGTGGCAGACTGGGTGTTAAATGGTTATTTAAAATTTGGAACGTTCACCGTAAGTGGAGGGTAGGACAATGGAGTGTTCAACTTTAAATCTGGTACCCAGTACAGGGCTTTGTAGCTGCTCAGTAAACATTTACTGATTGTGTGAAATACAGCAGGATGTATCGTGAGGAACGACTTGTGTTCCTTTTTATTTTTCTGGTGTAGCAACGAAGTCAGGGGACCGACAGGGCAGAATAACCTCACAGTAATTCGAAATCCAGTAAGAGGCATGTCCCCCCTGTTCCAGGGAAGAATGGGGCAAGACTTTGCATCCAAGGTCTGAGCGTCTCTGTCCCTAGAGAGAGTCGGCTGGCTTTACTGCATTCCCACGATCTCTTCATGCTCAGCTGTTCTGAACACGTCTGAGATGGTGGGACCTTGGTAGTGGCAGGGGGAGAAGGGTGCTGAGGGTCCTAGGGATCGCAGGAGTCTGGTGAGGAACATCAGAGACAGACCTTCGCACCAGGAAGACCCCTCTCCTTCCCAGGGTCATGCACACTTGGGTGGGACGCTGGACACATGAGACTTTGCCACACTGGGAGTCCAGCACTGGACAGACGGCCACGGGCCTGTGGTCGTCTGTGAGGCAAAATGGTGTCACCTACAGGAGTGGACCGTAGTTCAACCAGCCTTTGCACACGTGGAAGGTATTATGGGTTGAACTGTGTCCCCCAAAATTCGTATGTTGGAGTCAATCCCCAGTACCTCAGAACGTGACCTTGCTTGAAAATAGGGTTACTGCAGACGTAATCGGTTAAGACGAGGACGTGTGGGAGTAGGGCAGGCCCCTAACCCAATATAACTGGGGTCTTTTTAAGAAGGACAAATGTGGAGACAGATACGCACACAGGAAGAATGCCACGTGAACATGAAAGCGGAGACTGGGCGATGCTTCTACAAGCCAAGGAATGCCCGAGATGCCAGCCAACCACCAACTACCACGAGCCGGGGGAGGGGCCGGAACGTACTCTCCCGTGCAGCCCCCCCCGGACGTCCCCGGCCCTGTCAACACCTTGCTCTCCACTGCTGGCCTCTAAACAGTAACTTCCTGTTACGTAAGCCACCAGTTTGTGGTACTTTGTTTTAGCAGCCCTAGCCCTGTAATACAGGAGGGGGAACCTGAGAGGCCCTTTGGGGATGAGACACGGATCGTGGAGATGTCCTTGGTTCCAGGGTCTGTGGGGAAGGGGAAGCAGGGGAGGGGAGCCATCAGAGAACAACACGGACCTGCGTCAGTCGGTGTGAAGGCCCAAGACCATTTAAATTTGGTTTGCGAAATAAGGACTGGGCCATAATCCCCCTGGGTCAGCAAGCATCATGGTCAGGCAGTATTTTTTCCTATTAAATAATGAAAACGAGCAGTGACCTGGAAGCAATTACAAAGGTGAGAGAGACCCCTTCCCCTGTTTTATGGTGAGGAGACAAAGACCTGAGAGGGGAGTATTTTGCAGGTGTCCCAGAGAGGGGAAGGGCTGGGACCATAGCCTGGGCATCTACAAATGTCCTTCTTAAACGGGGACATGCCTCCCTCAGCAAATACACAGAGCTGTGGCATTTGTGTAAAATGCAAAAGCCTCTGTGGGCACAACCGTATATTTAGACATTTTCAAGAAGGGAAGGCAGTGGGAATGGGTATTTTCATTTTCACAAAGTACTGTGGGAGCCAGGACGAGTGAGGATTGTTTTATAAGACTGAGTCTTCCTTGAGGTGACCCTAGCCAAGAAACAGTGGTGGATCAGGGAACCACTGTGTAGTGCTTAACAAAACTTTGACCTGCATCAACCATTGGGTTCCTTCAAATGGCGAGCTCCACAGGGCAATGAGGTATGTGTTTTAGAAATCAATGTCGACTGGGGGAAGGCTGGAGCCAGGAGGAGAAGGTGGAGGAGGAGGAGGACACGGGAACAGAGCCCCATCCAGGGTTGGAAGCCACATGGCATGGAAGGTGAATCGGGAAACAGAGGAAGGTAACCTAAAATAATTGTGTAAGTTAATGAGCAAAGAAGCTCAGCTTTTGCACAAATCTTCGTTAACGTAATAAATGCCGATTGATGCTTTTCATTGTTTTTCACATTTCAAAGCACAGTATTTGATGCTTTTCATTGTTTTTCACATTTCAAAGCACAATATTTGTCTACTGGCTCAAAATTTTTTCCAGGCTTAAGGGGCCAGGCACTTAATCATCCAAAGCAGGCCACTTTTGAGGGCGAAAGAAAACATTTTTTAATAATTATGCTGGGTCAGCAGGTGCAAACCAGGACTGTCCCAGACAAACAGGGATGTATGATCAGCCCACCATAAGCCTCCGAAAGAGACTGGGTGGCCCAGGGACACCATCACTCATTTACCCCAAACCTGTCCCTCCCTGTCTACTTTATCCATTCAGCTGCTCAAATAAAACTGTAGGCCCCTCTCGATCTTTCTCCCGTTCCTCCCTCCACTCCATCCGCAAATCCTGATAACTCTGTCTTCAAGTTATTCCCCACTTGTCCGTTTGTGTCTTTCTCCTCAGGGTTCACCCTAGTCTTAGGCATTGTCACTTCTCACGTGGACAGCAGCGAAAGCCTCCTAATCTTTAGTCTCTTCACATCTATCCTTGTCCATCTTAAAATCCATTATCCAAAAGGCAACAAGAGCAATTTTTCAAAAATGTAAATATGATGTTTCTCTCTTGCTCAGAATCTTCTAGCATCTCCCTACTGTACCGAGAATAAAAAGCTAAACTCCTTATCTTGGCCCTATTGTCTTTGTTCAGTAACTATTTGTTAAATGAATGAACACACAAATTAAACAAGTATTTGCTGAGTATATTTTATGTCTGTCTTTTAGCTTCTGTCTGACCCATGCTGCTGTCGGGAGGAAAACTTTGTTCTAATTCCTGATGTTCGTTCCCATGTAAAGGGAGCCCTATTAAAACCCTCCCGGCCTCTCTCTGACCCTTTACCCCCAGAGAGTGGAGTCAGTTATACCGGAGGTAAACCGAGGAAGAATAAACCCAGTCTGCTGGGTGGAGCGTCACTCTTCTTCCTCCGGGCAGTTGGCAACATTTGTTTCCACTTCTGCAGGGGCTGGTTCTCTCTCTGCCCACCATCAGGTGCAGCATTCAGCCTAATCCTGGATCCAATTAACCGAGTTGATTCAGCTCTCTTACCAGGAAAATTATTCATTATCAGTAACAAACATGGTATTTTGGCTTCCATCTGTCACCCTTTGTTTGTCTCTCAATTTGTCCGGAACTCAGGTGGAAAGAGGGGTGCCATTTACTGGCCTCCCTCAAAGACCTCAAACATCCCTTGAGAAACAGGAGAAACCAGTTGTGTCAAGCCTGGTACGGACCCAAGGGACCCAAGGGACCCAAGGGTATAGCACTCTGGGACTGGGGAAAGGAAAGCTCTGACAGTGCAGTTGTCGGCTGAGCAAGGATCATGTGGCACTCACAGTGAAAACTGAAGCACAAATTTAGCAGCAGCATTTAGCCCAGAAGAATGTCTTTAGGAATGAATCACTCAGGGAATATCGTCATTTGTGCAAAGAGGCAGAGGGTTATAAGGGAAAAGGTGGCTAGAGATTCTTGTTGATGTTTATGAAAACAGATGGCCTTTTTTTGCAAAACGGAGAGCCAAAACAAAAGCATCATTTATTCCAGGAGCTAAGAGATTTTTCTATAGACATCTCATCAAAAACCCATCTCTTAAGCTTTTTAACCCCCTAAAGAATTCACAAATAGCACTCCTTAAAATAAAAGCAAAATGAGTTTCCCTAAGGATGTAAGTTACATAAGATCATCTTGGTTCTTCCCCCAGCCCCCCACCTCATTCTCCCTTTGTCTGTTCTGTGCCCAGAAAACCTTCAAAACTCTGCTGGGAGTGGATTGCAAGACGTGGCAAACGTGAAATGCAGTTCACGGCCCTCTCAGGGGAGGGATTTCCTGACTCATACCTCCCTATGTCTCCCATACTCCTACAGCAGGCAAAAGAGTGTGCTGGAATTGTCATCTCATTTCCTCATCATCTTTAATTTCTTTTTCTTCAATCCATCCTTCCCTCAGTCTTCAGATCCTGACTTGAAAATAAAAGATCCAGGCCTTTGTCTCTGGCTGTGCCTATCCAGAGCCTTCCCTGGGAGGCCACTATGTAACCTGGATCAGTGGGCTCCCTCTGGCTTCCAGGAGGGGTCAGCCAATAAGAGTCCTGGCAGAAGGTCAAAGTTAGGAGCAGAATGAGGTCAGGGTATTGCCTCTCCTGGCAACCTCCCTACCGGGCTGTGGGTTGGCAGTGGTTGTGTTCCGGTGCGAAAGGGCAGCACTCTCCTTGGCCAGCCCTTTGCTACAGCTACAATGTGGCAACTGCTCTCACCAGGGCCTGCGCGACCTGCTCCCTCCTCTGCCCCATCCCTTGGGTGGCTACTGTTCCCAGATGCTGCTAGCCTCAAGGCTCTTCACCATGCTTCCTGGTGGCCCCTGATTCTGTCAGTCTTTAAGAACAGCCCCTTCACCAACCTCTCTTTAGTTACCTCACCTGAAATGCCACGGTTTCTTGCCAGGTCCCCAGTTAACACACTGTCCATATCTACATCAGTCTTTATTTGATTCCAAAACAAGCTCTATTTATTTCTGTTCTTTCCTTTCCTCATCAAACTTCTTGAATAAATACCCCGGAAGCTTTGGACTCAGAAGGGCTTTGCAGGCTGGCCAGCCTGGTGGTGTCTATACTTGTTTCTGGAGGTCAGTTTGCTAAAATATAGCAAAAATCTGTAAAAATGTTGAATTCTTTTTTCTTAATGTTTATTCACTTTTGAGAGAGAGAGAGAGAGAAAGAGAGAGAAAACACGAGCTGGGGAGGGGCAGGGAGAGAGGGACACACACAATTCAAAGCAGGCTCCAGGCTCTGAGCTGTCAGCACAAAGCCCGACCCAGGGCTCTCGAACTCACGAATGGCAAGATCATGACCTGAGCTGAAGTCAGACGCTTAGCCGACTGAGTCACCCAGGTGCCCCAAAATGTTGAATTCTGATAACCCAGAAAGTCTAGTAGTTCTCAAAAGTATCCCAAGGAATCCATGGGCTTATATAAAAATGTTTCTGAGGGTGATACTAAAAATATTTAACGACTGATACAGGCACCCACTGGTTGAGACAGGGCAGGCTGCAATACTGCATCAATGCAGGGCTGACACTCACTGCAATATTGAGTAGAAAAGTAAAAAAGTAGCAGTCAACCGAAATGTCCAACAGCAGGGAAAATGTAAAAAAAAACTCTCCCTTTCCATAAAATAAAATACTATGTAGCCTTGTAAAGGGACTCAATTCCGTAGATGAATATGGAATGACATGAAAAGTTGCATACCATATATTGTTAATGAAAAAAAAAAAGATCATAGAATTCAATAGGGAGTGGGGTTCTGTTTTTAGAAATTAGAAAAAATGTATCTATTTTTTAAAAAGTCACTTGGGGCACCTGTGTGGCTCAGCCAGTTAAGTGTCTTGACTCTTGATTTTGGCTCAGGTCTTGATCTCAAGGTGGGTTTGGGCCCTGCATTAGGCTCTACGCTGACACCGCTTGGGATTCTCTCTCTCTCTCTCTCTCTCTCTCTCTCTCTGCCTCTCCCCCATTCTCCCCTCTCTCTCTCCCAAAAATAAACATGAAAATAAATAAATAAATAAATCTGATCATTGGTACAGGGCTTTTTTAAAAATAAAAAAAAATAAAAAGTCACCCAGCCCAGTTGTAGAGATGTGGTATTCAGGAGATGTTCCTAAAGTTTTGGTTAGGAGTCTCTGATTACAAACTGTTCGCGAGATGCACTGCCCAGAGGACCAGTTATTTAACTGATGGCTTCTGGTCTCCGCAGAGGTAGCTGACATTTGAAAACAGTGAGATACAAACCCTCAGGCAATCTTATACTACACACCGCCAACTCCAGCTCCGTGCACTGGCCACTGACTGTCAGCCAAGAAAACAATGTGTCCCAAGCAGAGACGGATGCCTGAATCCTTGGCAGCCATTTTCTGATGTTCTTTCTCCTGAACACTTAATATATTCCCAGCAGATTGACTACACGTGACTAATAACTATATAGGCTGTCAATCAACATCATCTTCGGAGAGAAACTTTCCAAGTCGGCCATATTAAAACCCCAATTAAGAAAAAAAAAGCTATTTAAAAGGCATTCTCTCTCAACAATACTTTGAGTTATTTGACATTTAATTATTTGCCCCTTCCCTTTTACTCTTCCTCCCTTTCCAAAGGATCCAAGGAAGCTAGTAAGCCGACATGGAGAGGCATGCACATTCATGTGTATGTAAAGACAGGTTCCTCTACATGCATGGAGGTACAGGATTCCTTACACAGTAATACATACTATGGAGTACATATTTAGTAATAATAACATGGTATCAGTACACGTAAACATAATCACACTCACTTGATTCACCCAGGCAGGGAAGGCATGGCCAAAGTATGCTGCCAGCTTCCGTCTACCAGAATGTAGAAAAAAATAAGAGTTGGCCGAGCTTCCTCTGGATCCTGCTTGAGAGGTTCACCCTGTCATCACCTCTGGCCTTGACCCTGCTACGGCCTCTGCTACCGGCCTCTCTGCTCTGGTTCTCACCCGTTCTCTGCTAAGCCCCATACCCCTGCCGGATTCATCTTCATAAAAGGCGTCGTAACGTAATTCATCTTCATAATCATGCCACCCACCTGCTCCGAGCCCTGGAATGGCTCCCCATGGCCTAGAACAGTTGTTTTTAATTAACCTTTTAAATATTATTACTTTTTTTTAATAATGGGACTCGCGCCCCCCCCCCCCCCCCCCCCGCCCCCCAAAATGAAATTTATGTTGGTACTCAGTTGGTACCAATTTATGTTGGTACAAACAGATGGAATAAAAATTGCTCTAATTAAAGCCAGTGTGAGGGGTTGTAGTGTCCTTGGGCTTCACAGTTTCCAGGTCTAAGGCACCCATTGTCCTACACATAGGTACTTTACTGGGCACCCATGGGTGTTGCCATAGGCTGGGGCACTGAAGAGACAAAGCCTCCACCTCGGAGTGTTAGAGTCTAACATGGAAGTCAGACGACAAACAAATGACACATTTGTGTCACTGAAACAGTAACTGAACAACAAACATGTCACCATAAGTGCAGATGAGTATTATGGAGAAAAAGAGAGGGCATCAGGAGGAAAGCGGTGGGTAGCAGTGATCTGTCTCCTGCAGGTAGGTCAGAGAAGCGCTCTCTGCTAACGGGACACGAGGCAGAGGCCTGAAGGAAGCCACAAACCACACAGGGATCCAGGGGGGTTTAAGGTTCCAGCAAGGGCATGGCGGCTGTGGAGGAAGGGGGCCTGGCATGTTCATGGGGCAGCAAGGAGGCTGGGCTGCGATGAGCCAGGGAGAGAGGAGATAAGAGCGTGAGGGAGGGGTGCTGCTGAAACAGATGTGTAGAGCCCCCAGTGAGACGTTATTAAGACTTTGGCTTTTCCTTTGAGGTGGGAATATTTGGGAGGTTTTGAGCAGAGGGGTGACAGGAACATGTTAGTAGAGGGCAAAGAGGAAGCAAAAGGGCCAGGTAGGAGTCTACGGTAAGAGTCCAGGTGAGAAATGAGTGGGGTGAGGGGGTGAAGGTGATGGGAAGTTTCTTCTTCACTTACTTTCTTCTTCATATACTTTTTTTTAAGTGTTTATTTTGAGAGAGAGAGAGGGAGAGAGAGAGAGAGAGAACAAGCAGGGGAGGCAGAGAGAGATAGGGAGAGAGAGAATCCTAAGCAGGCTCCACTCTGGGGCTCGATCTCACAACCATGAGATCATGACCTAGGCCAAAATCATGAGTCAGATGCTTAATCAACTGAGCCACCCAGGTGCTCCTCTTTTTCATGCACTTTTGAAGGCAGAACTGACAGTACTTGCTGATGGATTGGAAGAGGGATGTGGGACGTGAGAGAAAGAGAGGAGACCAAAAAGACTCTGAGATGTTCAGTCTGAGCAAAACAAAAGATAGAGCTGTCACAGGAAGGGCAGGCTGGTGAGGGAGAGGGAAAAACTCAGGGAATGAGCTTGGGCATGTTAGGTTTGAGAGGAGATATTGCCTGTTTGGGTGGATACATGAATTTGGAGATGAGGACAGAGATCCAGGCTGGAAACGCATATCTGGCAGTCATCTACCTACAGATGGATTTAAACCATGAGACTGGATGAGAGCACAGAGCAGAAAGGGAAGAAGTCCAGGACTTGGGTCCTGGGCCACCCCATCATTTAGAGATTGGAGATTTAGAGGAAGCAGTAAAAGAGACAGAAGAAGTAGTAGGTAATGAGATGAGACAGAACCAAGAGAGCAGGAAGTCTCTGAGGACAAGTGAAGGAAGTGCTCAAGAAGGAGGGTATTTGACCAGGTAAAATGGCTGAGTCATTTGAAGACTCAGAATGACCACTGGATGTAGCAACGTGGAAATCCCTGGGGACCTTGACAAGAGCAATGCTGGGAGGGAGATGGGGGAGAATGTCTGCCTGGAGTTCCTCAAGGGCAGATGTCACCTCTCATTCATATCTGTGTCCACCCCCAGTGTCCACCACAATGCCTGGCACACAGCAGGCAGTAAGAAAGATCTGTTGATGAATGAGCCATTTCCCACATGAAGCCAGTAATCTTTTGCATGTCCATGGATCCCAACAATTTCATAGAAGAGACCCAATCCTTTCCTATATGTATGTATCCGGATGTGAAGGGATTAGAAGAAGGTAGGAGAGGAAATCAAATGAAGGAATGTATCTCACTTCCAAAGGGTCAGGTAGGGCTACACTTTTTTTCCACAAGACTCCATATCATTCCTGCATAGTAAGGCGAGTATAAGGAAGTCAGTGCCTTTGCTCACCTATGTCTGGGATAATAAAACAATGATGATGATTATGATATAACTCTGCACATTTTAGAAGGAGCTATCATATGTATTACCTCACTTTGCCTCTTTGCCAATTCCCTCATGATGTTAAGCGTTTCTGGCCTTAGTCCTCTAAAGAAAATTTGTATTTAAATAGCAAATAGTAGGTAAAGCTGCTGTAGGTCAGAGGTCTGCAAACTGTGGCCAACACATGTTTTTGTAAATAAAGTTTTATTGGCACACCACCATGCCGAACTGTTTGCATATTGCCTCTCCATAGCAGAGTTGAGTAATTACATCAGAGAGTGTACAAGGGGTGCCTGGCTGGCTCAGTGAGTAAAGCATACAACTCTTGGTCTTGGGGTTGTAAGTTCAAGCCCCACACTGGGCCTTGAGCCTACTTAAAACAATTTTTTTTTATTAGAATAAAATCATAATAAAAAAAAAAAAACAGCAACAGAGACTGTAGAAAGTAAAAAATCTTTACTATCCAGCCCTTTACATGGGGAGCCTGGGCGGCTCAGTCAGTTAAGCATCCGACTCTTGATTCTGGCTCAGGTCATGATCTTGAGGTCATGGGATCAAGCCCTGCATTGGGCTCTGTGCTTCTGGCACAGAGCCTGCTTGGGATTTTCTCTCTCCCTCTCTCTCTGTCCCTCCCCAACTTATGTGCACACACTGTTACATGCCCTCTCTCTCTCAAACTAAAGAAACATTAAAACAAATTTTTTAAAATTAAAATAAAATCATAATTTAAACAAAACATCAGAGACTGTAGAAAGTCAAAAATCTTTACTGTCTAGCCCTTAACAAAACAATTTTGCCAACCTTTGTCTTAAGCAAAACCAGAGGCCTCTAAAACAGGGTGCTCAAGACAATTAATTGAGGAGAAAATATCTGAACATTTCTTTCTCTCTCTTTTAATCTTAAGAAAAGCAGTGTTAGGGCGCCTGGGGGGGGGGGGCTCAGACGGTTGAGCGTCTGACTTCTGATCTCATGGTTTGTGGGTTTAAGCCCCGTGTCGGTCTCTGTGCCGACAGCACGGAGCCTGGAATCTGCTTCAGATTCTGTGTCCTCTTCCCTGGCTTGTGCTCTGTCTCTCTCTCTCAAAATAAATAAGCAAAAAAAAAAAAAAAAAAAAAGGAAAGGAAAGCAGCATTAGACTTTCCTAGTGTTTAGGACATGGATTGAGAGTGAATCATGGGCATAATTTATAAATAAAGATGAAAATGCTGAGTATGTGTAGTAAAAAGCCATTTACTGTTAGGGACAGATGTTTAAAAAGCGTTGAAAACCAAGCAGGTGATACAATAGAGGGCTTGGCAAACAGTAGGTGCTTAAAATGGTTTGCAATAATATTAGTTAATATTATTGAATCTCCAGTTTGTTTCAAGAGCAGTGCAAAGGGTTTTATGTGCATTATTTCATTTAATTCACACAACCCTCCAATGAATTTGGTATTATAACCCTATCCCATTTTATAGAAGAAGAAAACTCAGCATTACTGAGATTAAGTGTCTTCCCCACTGACACACAGTAAGAAAATGGTAGCTTTGGGAGCCGAATCTGGATCTCTCTGACTGTGAAGGCCAAGGTCTGAGCTTGAGAACTGCCATGCAGATTCAATGGTGCCATATCGTGTAAATACGTTTAAGTTCAGGCTTATCATGAACCAAGGAAACATGGAAAGGGGAAACACTAATTGTGCTTCTCAAGCTTTATCACACAGTTCTAAAAATGCATTTTGGCATACAACAAGGAGGGGAGGTCACCAGAACTTCCCTTATATTGTACACTGGTCAAAACCCATAGAATGTACACCCCCAAGAGTGAACCTTGATATGTACTCAGGACTTTAGGGGATAGGTATGTTTTGGTATAGGTTCACTGACCGTAAAATGTATTATTGTGATATGGATACTGAGAGCGGGGAAGACTGTGCATGTGTGGGGGCAGGGGGTATACGAGAACTCTCTATACTTCCTACTCAATTTTGCTGTGAACCTGTAACTATTGTAAAAAAAATAATGTTTATTAATTTTTAAAATGTGAGAGAGAAAGAGAGAGAGAGAGAGAGAGAGACTCTACTTCACATCTATTAGGATGACTATTACCCAAATCGGAAAATAGCAAACACTGGCAGGGATGTGGGGCAATTGGAACCTCTTGCGCATTGCTGGGGAGAATGTAAAGTCATGTAGCTGCTGTGGGAATTAACGCGGCAGTTCCTCAAACATTTAAAAACAGAATTACTGTATGGCCTAACAATTCCACTTCTGGGTATAGACCCAAAAGAACTGAAAGCAGGTACTTGAATGGATATTTGTATACCCATGCTCATAGCAGCATTATTCAGAACAGCCAAAAGATAGAATCAACCCAAGTGTCTTTTGACAGATGAAGGGAAAATATAGTGCATACGTACAATGGAATACGACTCAGCCTTAAAAAAGAAGGGAATTCTGACACGTGCTACAACACGGATGAACCTTGATGACATCATGTCAAGGGACGTAAGTCAGTCACAAAAAACAAAGGCCGTACGATCCCACTTATATGGGGTTCCTAAAATGGTGGCTGCCAGGGAGTAGGGGGAGGATAGAAAAGGGACTTACTGTTTAATGAGCACAGAGTTTTAGTTTGGAAGGATGAAAGTTCTGCAAATGGATGGTGTTGATCGTTGCCCAGCAGTGTAAATGTAGTTAACGCCACCGAACTGCATATTTAAAAATGGTGAAAATGGTGAATTTTATCTTATGAATATTTTACAAGTCAAAAAATTTTTTGGCGCCTGGGGGGCTCAGTCGGTTGGCGTCTGACTTAGGCTCAGGACACGACCTCACGGTTCGTGGGTCCGAGCCCCACATCGGGCTCTGTGCTGATAGCTCGGAGCCTGGAGCCTGCTCCAGATTCTGTGTCTCCATCTCTCTCTGCCCCTCTCCACCTTCCATAATAAACATTAAAAAAATATTAAAAAATTAATAAATAAGACCTTTAATATCCCATGCTAAGTAAGGTACAAATGTCAGATCCAGCTTATATTTGTATTTCGGCCAGTCCAATCTATATATTTCTTTGAAATGAAAAAGTATTTTAGAAATACATGAAAAAAATTATAGAGTTCTCTATTTCTTGGCCCATGACTTGAAAAGTGGCAGAACAGAAGTTTATGGTCTCATATCTGAGGCAGTGCCTAGGAGGCTGACTGAGTCCAGTTAAATGGCCAGCCAATTTTCATATTGGATCCCTAGCAACTGGCGTGGTGCCAGTTGACTTTTGGTGCCAAGAGACAATCCATGTGGAATTTTCCACAGAAAGCCTATGCACCACGAGTATTGGCAACACCATTTGATTTTCACATGTTTGGATCATGTGAAAGTAAAGATTGATGTATCATTGCCCAAGGTTTGGGGTATAATTGTTCATGCCCTTTACCAGATTCTTTAATCTGATGGAATCATAAACCTTAGCAGTATTTAGGAAAAGTGCATTGGCTTAGGAAAAAAAACAAAAACCACAACACAAAACAGAATATTAACACTGCAGAGAATCCTTCCTATTTCAAAATTCCTCCTGACATAGTCAAACTCTCCAGAAACAACTGCCAATGAGATAATACTCATAACAAGGATGATGATGATGACAATGTGGTTACCAGGTCTGAGTGCCTCTTCTGTGCCAAGAACTGAAGGTGGTACTTTACATGTGTAGAAGATTTAGTTTCATTGCCCCATTAGTCTTTCCAAGCAAATATGTTTTATCTCATTTTAAAGATGAATAAACCGAGCCTCAAAGAAATGAGGTAATATGCCCAAGATAAAGTGGCAAAGTTAGAATTTGAATCTGTATCTCTCTAACTGCAAAAACTATATTCTTTTCTTTTATATGCATTGTCTTTACTAGTACCCCCGTGTCTTAGATGAGTACTATCCTCTTGCCAATCATCATGCCTATGCATGGTTAAGCTAGTGAGAGCCTCAGATCCCAGGCTGGCAGTGCGACTCAGAGTGGAGGTTTCCCTAGGTAGTAGAGAGGAGGCAGGAATCTGGGGTACTGCTTGCCCAGAGTACCCCTTCCACCCACCCCCCGCCCCCCGCAAGCCAGCTAGGGAACCTTGTAATAATAATCACACCTATTTGTCAAGCAACTGGTATACCAGATGCCACAGAGAAGGCTTCGCATGCTTTATCTCTAATCCTTATAGCAATTCCATAAAGCAGGTATATTATCCTCATTTTACAGATGAGGCTCGGAAAGGAAAAAAACATCCCAAAGCAAAATGGCTAGTCAATGGAGAACTGTCCTCTTCATTTTGTAGTGCCTTGTGGCAGAAACCCAGAGCCAGTCTACAAAACAAGAAAAGCATATGGTGGAAAAATTATAAATTAGGTTACTATCCGTGAGGCAGGCAATCTGGGAAAGTTAAATACTGGAGGGTGAGTGGGACAACGAGGGTAGGGAGACCCTTACCGTCTCGAATTTTCTAAGGAAACTGCCTAAGGTCAGAAAACTGTGCAAATAAATAGTGAGGGTTATTGTTCCTGAAATAAACTACTTTGAATCTATACTTGAATGCACTGATTATTGATTCACCCACATCCAATATATATTATTAAGCACACAGCTCTAATTTATTGCATCTGAAACAGCCCCTCGGAGGCTGATTCTCCAGCCATTGGCTTTGGTGAAAGGTTCTCTTCAGACCACGTATTTACTTTGCAGGTGATATGATGGGAGGAATTTTGTTAACCAAACTCTCAAAGGGGAGTGGCATATTTATATGAAATCCTTAAACATATTTCTTACCTCCATTGCTTCCGCCCTTTCCCATCCTCCTCTCCCCCTTCTTGTTCTGGGTGTTAAACTTTTACTCACACAGCTTTAATGATCTGCTAATGCATTTGGGTTAATATTCCCTGTCTCTTAAACTCTAGTGCAGTGACCTGAACCCTCTCTATTAATTTGACTCTGAGAGGGGTTCAAGATGGAGTAGGTACAATAATCCTTTCCACTGGAGGTAAAGGAGAAAGCATACCACCTCGAATGGCTACATATGTAAATAAAACATGGCCTCTTCCTATCTGTCAGGAAGACAAGGCAACCACGTGGGCTTCCTACTTGTTCACGTGGTGTTCATGACTCCTGCCAGGCCAAGGATGGGTCCTTAATAATTAATCCTGGACCCGCTCAGCCAGAAAGTGCTTCCTAAATAACCTCCTGTCAATAGTGGTTTGAATTAAGACCAAGTTCTAAATGCAATAGTTTTCAATTGATTGGCTTTGGGAACATCCCCCCCACTCCCCCCGAGCCTGCCTGCGCAGGCAGGGCCCTGGTGAGACTACTGGAAGCGAGGGGTCCCATCCAATTTGTTAGAGGCTGAATCGTGTCCTGTCCCCAAGTTCGTATGTTGAAGGACTAACCCCCAGAACCTCAGAATGCGAGTGGATTTGAGACAGAGTCTTTAAAGAGGTAATAAGGTAAAACAGGGACCTATGAGAGGGCCCTGGCACAATACGTCTGCTGTCCTCTTAGGAAGAGGAGACTGGGACACAGACGCACAGAAGAAAGACCACACGAAGGCACTGGAAGACGGCAGCCATCTATAAGCCAAAGACAGAGGCCTCAGAGGAAACTGACCCTGCTGACGCCTTGATCTCAGACTTGGAGCCTGGAGAACTGGAAAGAAATACGTTTCTGCTGTTGAAGCCACTCAGTCTGTGGTACTATGTCATGGCAGCCGGAGCAAACTAGACGTAACTTTACTCATCTACAAAGAACACTGTTTCGATACAAATTGGGAGGGACAGAAACTGTTACTTGGCACGGCCTACCTGCCGAAAACTCACCCATGAGATCTCATTTAATCCACACAACTGCTGGGGATGCACAGACTTCCCAAGCAGTGGGCTCTCTCTACAAAGGCTTTCTGTGCACGTACTTTTTCAATAGTTGCAAAATTTTGAATCAATTATAAGGATACTGTGAATCTCACTTGTGGGGAGTTAGGAAAACAATGAACCAGAGACTAAGAGCTGGAAAGAGAAGTAGTGTATCCAACTCCAGGACTCTGGGAGAGTCTGATCAAAGCCAAGCAACTTCTCCCCAGGAAGAGACACTTAGGCCCACGAACCCAGAATGCTGGGTTCTGTTTCCAGGGTTAGCAGACACTTTGAAACTTATTCACAGACCCTGCAGGAGTCACAGACCCCAGCTTACAGAGCCCTTGAGTAGGAGTTTCAAGAGAGTCTGGGCAGAGACAGATGATAAAGGAGAGAGAAGTCAGGGGAGAGAGGAGAGGGAGGGAAGAAGAGGGAATGTGGGAGGAGGGAAGGATGGGAGAGACGAGGATAGAAGAGGAAAGAAAAGAGGATGAGGAGTGAGAAGAGGAGACCGAGGGAGGGAAAGAGGAAGGGGAAAATAAAGGAACAGAAGGGAAGAGAGCAGGGTGGGAGTGTGGCAGAGAAGAGGCAGAGGAGAGGAGGGAGGAGGAAGAAAGGAGGGAGGAGAGGAACCCTGGAGGACTGAGAAGGAGGAGAGGGAGGAGGAGGGAAGGTGGGGGGGGGGGGATAAGAACCCAGGAGGAGGGAGGAGGAAGAAGGCAAGGGGGCAGCCCTGGGGACTGGGCTCTGCCTCCAGCGGGTCCAGGCCAGGCTAAGGCAGAAGGGTGGAGTGTGGAAGCTGGCAAATCAGAAGGCAGTTGATACACGCGGGTCTGGCTATGGGGAAATTTTAGAACATGTACTACCTGCGAGCATGCAAAATACACATTTAAACATCTCATTGAAATAGTGAAGGAGGGCTATCCTAGAGTTCCTAGCACTCATGGAAAATGTTAGTAAGAAATCCACAGGCATTAAAACAGATGTAATTGGCATAGCTCCTTAGGTGGAATTTCTTTCTTGCTGAATTATAGAAAACGTAAAAATACCTGTGAGGGCTTTTGTATGTCCCCCCCCCCCCCGCCCTGAGCTCTCTTTCTACCCTCTCCAACAGAGTATCTACAAGGAGGGGGAAGAGTAACAGGTAGATTCTTACGGTGAATCTCAAAGGGGTATCCACTTTCCTTATTAGCAAGTTATTTAAAACACTGTTTTCTATGCATGTAAATATGGATAGACTATGGAACAGGATAAAGAATTTTATATGTTCGTAATTTGTTATCTTGGGCAAGCTTCTTAAGTCTTGTTGGCTTCAATTCCCACATCTGTAAAAAGAATCCATTAAGAGCAACTGAGAAGTGATGTAACACCTACAAAAGCCAGAGCATTTAGTTGGTGCTCGACATATACCAGGCCCCTTTCGCTTCTCCCACCGGCAGTCAGGCGTCATCTGACCTCCCACACTCTTCTTTCTCCCTCACCTCACAGCTATTTTCTCAAAACTATCGTTCTGTTTTTTAGGAAGTAGGGCGTGTGCTTCCTAAGAGTAGGGATCCTATCCTGTTCCTTTCTGACTCCCAGGCCGTAGGACCGGGTGGGCCCAGAGTAGGTGCTCACTGAACAGCAGCAGATGAGTCCACCAAATGTCCTCTTGCAAAAGCCCCTGAAATGCCCTTGCTCTTGCAATCTTAGCTCTCTTGCCCCTCCTAGAGTGAGGGTGCTCTGAAGCCCGCGGTTGGGTCTCACCCATCTTTTTATACCCTGGGTAAGGAATGCCTCTATAAGAAGTCATAGGGCCTCAACAAATATTTGCAGGTTGAATTTTGCTTTGATTTGGAATGGAACCAAAGCTAACAAGGACTGGGCTCCACAGCTGGCATGAATAATAGGAGAGAAAGGCCCCAGAGTGTACAGGAGAAATTGATCGGTCCTATTGGTTTTGCCAAGTCCAGACTCGTCTAGGCAGATGCAATTGATGGTTCCTGCTCCTGATGTCAGATCAGAGAGTGCTGCGGGACCCCTAGGCCCCCGGTGGTCAGAGGAAGTGCTTCAGCAGGCAGTCGGCCACTTACTGCAATGGAGGCAGGTTTCCCTACACCCAGCAGGGTTTAGACAGAGATGACTGCCAGTCTCCTGAAATGACACCCCCTCCAGGCAGCCTTCTGGAGCCTTCAGTCCAGACAACACTGATCTCTCCCTTCTCTGTGCTTCTGCTATAACACAAGAGAAAAAATCCTGCGGCTTTATCCCCATTATAGGATTGTTCAGCATTTCCATGTTTATCCTACTTGGTAGACACTTCCAGGGCATTTAGAAAGAGGCTGACATTTTCCATTATGGAGGCACAAGCCCCCCTGTCTGTCTCTTGTCACCTACCACTTAAATTACCCCAGGCACTGACTATCCCGCTCAGGTCTCAGCTTCCTCATATATAAAATGGGCATAAGAAGGCCTACCTCACACTGGGCAAGGCGCTTGCTGAGATAAAGTGTGTAAAGTGCTTAACACAAAGCCTTGCATATAGTAGGGGCCCTTTAAATGGCAACCCCCTTTGGTCTTCTCCTTGTCCCCTGTGGGAATATAGAACCAAGTCCAACTGTTCTTTAGACTCCCAGGATCTTATACAGAGCCTGACAAAGGGTGAAAGCTCAGTATTTATTTTTTTAAGTGAACGAATGAATGAATGAATGAATGAGGGTCAGACATTATACACGCTATTTCCCATGCCTCTCCATGAAATATCCCGAAGACCCTAACACAGACCGTCCCTCTAGACAGAAATAGTCTGTGGTAGAATAAATCTGGAAGGAATCACATAAAAATGTAAATAATTCAAATAGGTGGTGCAATTCAAGGAGCGTGGGCTTTTTCTCCCCCCTCATGTTGCAAAGCAGGTTTAATTATAATTACAGTTTAAAAAAAGATTTTAAGAACAGACTCTGCATCAGAGTGTCTCAGGCAGAAAAGGAAAAAGTTTTGGAGAGTAATCCAGGGGCAACAGTTGTTTTCCCTGCAGGGGCAGAGTGGCAACAACCTTTCTCAGTCATAAGCTCCCGTTCTTGCTTTTGACTCTTTCCCAGCAAGGTGGGGGGTCGGGGATGTTGCAGAAGATCCCGGGAGCTACAAGACCTCCCGTCAGCTCTGCACGCTCTCCTCACACCTTCAACTCCCAGGACCCTGCCGCTCCACCACAGTCACCAATGTCACCTTTTCTTTTTTGGGGGGAGATGTAAGGACTGAACAAAAGGCCTCATAACAGGGAGACCCATTTCCTGAGCAGCCTTCCAGTTCCCTTGTTTTACAGGCTGGGACCCTGGGCCTCAGAAGCACTGATGCTCCCCACCCCCCCCCCCCCCTCCCAAGACCACACAGCAGTTAAATGGCCTGGCAATGTGGAGGCTCAGGGTTCTGAAGGGAACATGGATGCTCCTTCCCAGTGAGCTGCCCCTCAGGGGTGTAGCTCCTTGTCTTAATCTTTCCCCTTGGTCCTAGGGTGCTGTCTGGTCCCTGTTCATGGAGCACCGGCCCAGGAATTAGAACACAAGGGCTGAGATGGGGGGCCTGGGTGGCTCAGTCAGTTAAGTGTCTGACTCTTGGTTTCGGCTCGGGTCATGATCTCACATTGGTGGGTTCGAGTCCAGCATCAGGCTCTGCACTGACAGCATGGAGCCTGCTTGGGATTCTCTTGCGCTCGCTCGCTCTCTGCCCCTCCCCCACTTGCTCCCTCTGTCTCTCTCTCTCAAAATAAATAAACATAAAAAAAATAAAAGAAGAAGAAGAAGAACACAAAGGCTGAGAACCGGCCAGCCCTGTCCTGACTTGCCATGTGGCCCTGGTCAGGTGACTATCTCCTTTCATCCTACCTCCTCCTCTGTAAGTGAAGGGTTGGGCTGGATGACTG
The DNA here is from genome assembly GCF_023721935.1 of Panthera uncia. NCBI lineage: Eukaryota > Metazoa > Chordata > Mammalia > Carnivora > Felidae > Panthera > Panthera uncia. The sequence continues at coordinate 59,617,841 of NC_064808.1, forward strand.
TGTGTGAAATTCTCTGCAGATTAATGTATCAGACCAGCAAGTGTCCATCAGTACCTATGAGGGGGCCCTGCTGGTTACTAAGCCAAGACCCTGTGTGGGCCATGGTGCTGGGGACAGTTACCTTGTCTGTTCTCACAGCAGCACTGGGAGACAGGTTCTCCTCTCCCTACCGTGAAGGAAAATGACCTCACACGGGTCAGGGGGTTATCAACCTTCCAAGGTCACAAAGCTAGAGAATGGAAGCTGGTGGGTTTCAGGAGGGGTATGAAGGATGGGAATGTTTGGAGCATGGGGCAGCCTGGCTGGTGAGGTATCCTGAGGGGACATGATGGGTCCAGGCCCTGATGCTCCTTAGCTGTGCAACATTTAGAGAAATCACTGGGTGCCTCTGAGCCTCAGTCTTCCTCATCTTTAAAATAGGGATAACAGGGGTGCCTGGGTGGCTCATTTGGTTAAGCATCCGACTCTTGATTTTGGCTCGGGTCATGATCTCATGGTTCATGGGATTGAGCCTGGCATCAGGCTCTGCACTGATAGCAAGGAGCCTGCTTGGGATTCTCTCTCTCTCTCTCTCTCTCTCTCTCTCTCTTTCTCTCTCTCTGTTCCTCCTCTGCTAGCACACACGGGTGCTCTCTCTCTCTCTCTCTGAGAGGACTCTCAGAGGAGTCTCTTAATTTTTTTAAATTAAATTTTAAAAATTAAAATAAATAAAAAAATTAAATAAAATAGAAATAACAACCTTTCTCTGGCCCATCTCTTGTGCTGGTGGAAAAGATCAAATAAGGAAGTTTGAAAACTGCTGCTCAAAACTCGCAAAAGCCTGAGCCTCAGTCTCACCACTTACTACTTCTATGGCCCCTTGAGCCTCAGTTTCCCTGCCCATGAAATCAGGATCCTCAGCCCTGCCTCATGGTAAAGGTCTGCGCACGGGTTGGGAACTGCTCTCCATGTTTCCTGAGGTCTGTTTCCAGGGAGACGCATTCTTTTCCTAATAGGGCATCTGTCACACCTGTTCTCAGGCCTTCTGCCTCACCGTATCACCCAGAAAACAGAAAGCTCTAGAGGCTGGAAGGCTCATTTTCTCTTTGCCTCAGGACCTGGCATTTTGTCTGTCTGCTATGATGGGCCTGGCCCTCACTCACATTTCTACAACCTTCCAAACAGTCTCAATGAGAAAGCCTTGTAGCAGTAGCCTGGGTCCCTGAATAAATATGCTGCCCTTCCCTGAACTGGGGAGCCAGGTTATGTGTGTGTGTGTGGGGGGGGGGGGGTGTGGGTGTGTGGGTGTGTGTGTGGGTGGGTGGGTGTGTGTATAACCAATGCCATCCCCTGGGGTAATGGGTTCTCAGCAAAAAGGCTCTGAGTCCTTGCTGCTCCAGGTCAACCACAGGCCCTTTTCCCAGGACTATTTTTCTGTGCCAACTAGCAAACGGGGCTGGTGCTCATTCCTTTCAGAGGCAAAGGTGTAACCGAAAATGCGCTGGGTCTGCCTCCTACAGCTCACCACAGTTTCCAGAGAGCATGTGTGTGCCATTCCAAATGGTCTGGGGATTGTTTCCTCCCAGGACATCAGGCCCATTTGAGAGGGGAGGAAACCAAGGCTCTGACAGAGGAGCAGAGGAGGGAAGGAAGGGAGGGAGGGATTAGGCAGGGCTTCTCAGCTGGGCTGTTCACTAGACTCACCAGGGATCCTTTAATAACCACCCCTACACTTGTACCCCAATGTTTATAGCAGCACTCTCAACAATAGCCAAATTGTGGAAAGAGCCTAAGTGTCCATCAACTGACGAATGGATAAAGAAATTGTGGTTTATATACACAATGGAGTACTACGTGGCAATGAGAAAGAATGAAATATGGCCCTTTGTAGCAACGTGGATGGAACTGGAGAGTGTTATGCTAAGTGAAATAAGTCACACAGAGAAAGATAGATACCATATGTTTTCACTCTTATGTGGATCCTGAGAAACTTAACAGAAACCCATGGGGGAGGGGAAGGAAAAAAAAAAAAGAGGTTAGAGTGGGAGAGAGCCAAAGCATAAGAGACTCTTAAAAACTGAGAACAAACTGAGGGCTGATGGGGGGTGGGAGGGCAGGGAGGGTGCATGATGGGTATTGAAGAGGGCATCTTTTGGGATGAGCACTGGGTGTTGTATGGAAACCAATTTGACAATAAATTTCATATATTAAAAATATAAATAAATAAAAATTTTAAAAAAAGAAATAATAACTGCCTTTACCTGGGCTGACCCCACACCAGCGGGATCAGAACTTCTGATGGTGTGGCCTGGGCATCTGCGTTTTTCAAGAGCCACAGAGAGCCCTCTGCCTACGAGGAGCCTTGCTCACCCTGAATCCTCACAGGCATGCCATGGCAGAACATGAGGCCTGGGTTGTGGTTTGATTAGGCTTTTCTGGCCCTAGAGCCCAAGCTCAAAACCCACCATACCACACAGCCTCCTAGAGATCTACCTGGAAATGCAGGTTCCATCCCCTCCCCAAGCCTGCGCAGCAAACTATTCCCATGTGTCCCCTCCGCCCCCATTTCTCACAACCTCCTGTGATTTCATTTTCCCATTTGGCATTTTGTTTTGCTGTTCAGGGCATAAAGGGCCAATAGCTTCTTCCCCCAAGCTATTTCTCCTCAGAAGCAGTGAAATAGCTTAGCAATTTGGGAGACATTTAAAATGCATTGTTTTGCTGGGGCACAGGGTGGGGGGCGGGGAGGGGGTGACCGCCTTTCCTGTCTCCCAAATCCTAGTACAGAATGTGCAGGCTTCCAGTCAGGATTCTCCTCCCCAGTCTTGTCAGTGATTAAGCCGGAAGCCCTTCAACCTGCACCGTCCTCCCCGCTCCCCTGTGGCGGGACCCGAGGCTGACACACTGTAGACTGTGCAGGTCAGTGGGAACACAGGCTGGGGACTCACAGAGACTAACTTCAAACCTGGGCTTGCCCTGGGCATCCTCCAGAAAATAGCACCCACTAAGCCCCAGCTTACAGGCATTCGCCAGGATTAGGTAAAAGGATGAATCAAAAGGCCCAGTACGCTGTTGACCGAAAACAAAAACAAAAACGATAGTAGCTGTTATTATTAAACGCTGAGGATGAGTATTATACCACTACTGCGCTAATCTTTGGCCCTTGATTCGGGCCTGGCACATGTGGAGGAGGCATTGGACAGTGAGGAAAGGGCTGGGTATTCCAGGACACGTTCTCCTCTCTGGATGGCATGGCCCGCGGAGCGCAATGTAGGAGGATCAGTCTCAGGAAACAGACCTTGTGCAAAGTGCCAGGCCCACGCCCCACCCCCGAAGCTCCAGACGCTCTGGCCTGGGTCAGGCTGAGGGAGGGTGGGGTGTTTGCCAACGTTCCCCAGGCAACTCCACGAGCAGCCAGGGCTGAGAACCTCTGCCGACTTCTTCCCTTCTCTCCGCCCTTCCCAGAGTCTGTTGCTTCCCTTCTCCAGTGGGCACGGTTTTGTGAGGAAAGGAGTGCCGGACTGTTCAGTGACACAAATGTGCTCTCTGTAAACCGTGGTGAGTTGGGGGGAACAGACCCAACCAGTTTTCAATGGCACCCGTGCCTCCCGCAGGACAGATGCCAGCCCCATTTCCTAGCCCTGCTCCCACACATGGAGGTGACAAGTATTGATTGAGCAGCCACTCCGTGTCAGGCAGGGAGCAGGATGCTGGGGAAGCAGTGGGTGGAGAGGAGTGCTGTCCTGCCTTCTGCCCTGGGGAGTGCAGGGGTGGGATGGGTACTGGGAGAGGAAGCACAGGTGCTATGAGGAAGGAAAAAGAAGGGAGCGGACTGGTCGGGGGGAAATCAGAGCATCCTTCAGACAAGGAAGCTGAGGCCTGAGGATGACACTCAGGAGGCAGCCAGGAGAAGGAGCCCAGACTCTGAGGAGTCCGGACGCTGGATAGGGCTTGGCCAGCTGGAAGAACTGGGAGATGCCAGCGTGTGAGGCACAAAGAGGAGGAAGAATGGGTCAGGGTGAGACAGAGAGTCATCAAACGAACATCCAGGGGGATGCAGAACAACGTGGCCTTGGCAGTGAAGAGCATGGCCTCCGGAGACAGAGTGCCAGGGTTCGCATCCTGCCTCGGCCGCCTGCAAGCTCTGCGATGTTACACTATGGACTTAATCTCTTTGTGCTTCAGCGTCGCCATCTCCAAAGTGGAAATTACCATACTACCTATAAGAGTTTTTGTGAAGATGAGGTAATTCATGTAAATCATTTAGAAGCATGCCGCAAACATATGACACAGTATATAAACATTTGCTGTCATTATTGTTATGTGCTAGGCGTGGGTTCAGCCTCCCCATCTGCGAAATGGGAATGATAATGGATCTGACCCTGAATGCTACGGTGCAGATGAGATGCAGTGCAGGAGGTACAGGTGGAGTCCTTCCAATATGACCCTACAACACCGTCACCATTATTTATCTCTATGCATGATACATGCTAGGCAGAGGGTATGGCCCCTCTTAGAACAAATCTGCAAACAAGTATCTAGAAGTGGGAGGGGCTCTCAGGGGAAGGCTCCTTCACTGCAGGTGCGCGAGCACAGGGCGGGCAGGGCACTCGGACAGGGTGGCCAGATGAGGTGCCCTTGCGGCCCAAGAATCTACCTGTCTCTAATCTCTATCGATTTCTGCCCCTCTCTAAAAATTTTCACAAACACGTCTTGGAGGCTCTGCCCCCAGACGGTAATCCTTTCCTGCCTGTTTCCTTGCCATGGCAGAGGAACATCAAATCTAGACATTTCCCGTGCCCCAAGGCTGACAACGCTTGTAGGGAGCACACCGGTCAAGGGCATAAAGTGGTCCCCTCGGGTTGGTGCCCCAGCCCTCTCTGTCCTCACGGCATAAGGGACACTGGCAGCCCCTGCCGCAGCAACCACAGGCACAGGGAAGCTGATGCCTAACTCCCCAGGCAGGCTCGCTTGAAGAAAGAGACTGGGATTCAGTTCAGGAACCCCAGGGTCTCCAGAAGTTTCTAGGACCTTGCCTCCCTCCCCACCGTTCCTTGGGTGCAGTTCATTGGTGCCCTCTAAAAATAGCAGTGGTTATTCAGGGAAAATACACCATGCTCTGTCTCGGGGGGGATGCCAGCACAGGACTCTTTCAAAAATAGAACCCCAATCAGGTATACTCCTAACTCCTTGTCTCACCCCACCAGTTCCAGGATCCTTCAGAAGGACCCAGAACCGGGTGGCAGCTTCAGATGCTGGGAGGTTACCGAGGAGGATCCGCACCCAGGGTTGTCCCCTTCCAAATTCCTCCTCTGTTGGTTTCCACTTCAAAAAATCCATTTTCCCTTGTTGCAGAAAGGAATATATATTTATTCTAGGTATTATGGAAAACAAAGAGAAGTATCTCACCATCCAGAAATAACCACTGATGTGAGTCTGTCCTTCCTCTCTCCTCCCCTCTTTCTATACCGCACGCGTGCGCGCACACACACACACACACACACACACACACACACATCAAATGTATTTTCGTATACAAAGGTATTTTCTTATACAACATCAAAGGTATTTTCCTATGTTATTAAATACTCATGTACAGCACAACGTTTTAACGGGAGCGTAGTAGGACAGAGGTGAAGCACAGGAAGGTTGCTTCAGAAAGATCTTGGTTCAAGTCTTGGCTCTGTCACAGGTTTTGAGGCCATGGGCAGCTATTTGAGCTCTTGGAGCCTCAGTTTACACATTTAAGAAGTGGAGTCAATAATAGCATCCGTCTCAGGATTGCTATAAAGATAAAGTGGGATGCTTTCCTCATAACTGCTCAGTAAATGCCTGTAATAATAACAACAATGGCAGCAAACTCCACGAACTATAAATGAGTCAATGATTCTCCTGCTGATGAACATGTAGCTGGTTTCTAAAGCCCATGTTCTCCTACCATTCACCTCTTCTCTGGGAAGTTCTAGAATTCACAGAGAGGGCTCTGGAGGCAGCACCCTGGCTGAAGGCCCTGCAGACCAGGAGCAGATCAGCTGGTGAACGGACAGCTGGGGGTAGAAGCTGGCACAGCCTCACAAGGCCCGGGTCTCCGGCCTTGTCCACAAAGCCTCGCAAAGCTGAGAACGATGTGACGAGACCAGGCTATCTCCTACTTCTCTGGGGTAAGGACACCTCTAGCCTAAAGTGGTGCCTAGACAAGGGGCCTCCTCCTTTGATTCTCAGCCAGCTTCCATCCTGATCATCTTTATTCTCCAAATCCAATTCCCTAGAGAGTTGAAGCATCTTTTCTCCCCAGTTAGATCCTTTCACTGTGCCTGGCAATATTAGACGCTGGGCCATGATGAAGAAAACAAGGCTCAGAAAGGTTAGGTGAATTCTCAGTAGTCCCACAGCTAGTCATTAGTCTAGCTTCAATTAGAAGCTTATTTTGGGCTGAATTGGTCCACCTCCATTCATATGCTGAAACTTTACCCGCCCCCCCACCCCGACCCCATGTACCTCCACAAGGTGATTATATTTGGAGATAAGGCCTTTAGAAAGGTAACTAAGGTGAAATGCAGTCATGTGGATGGGCCCTAATCCAATAAAACTGGTGTCCTTCTAAGAGATTAGGACATTCAGACATCAGACGGCCACCCAGTGAGGACACAACGAGAAGGCAGCCATCTGCAAGCCAAATAAAGGCCTCAGAAGAAACCAAACCTGCCAGCACCCTGATCTTGGAATTCTAGCCTCCAGAATAGATGAGAAAAATAAATTTCTGTTGTTTAAGCCACTCAATCTGTGGTAGTTGTTATAAACAGTCCTAGCAAACTCAGGGAGGGCTTAAAAACAAAGCTCGTAACAGTTTATGAGGTTACAAAGTAATTTCATGTTTTTTGATTCTTTTGATTTTTACAGTGACCTTGTGAGGCAGGAATAATATTTTTATCCCCGTACGGTTGGAGGGAATCAACAAGATGTCGAGATGCCGTATGTAAAATGCTTGGCCCGGCGCCTGGCAAGAGGAGGTAACGGCTGCTGGTCTCCCTGTCAAGTATTCACACCTGCCAGGGATCCTAAGGGGAAGACGATGAAGAGCGGGCACAGGAGCCATAGGGGAGACAGGTTTCAAACTCCATCTAAGGGGGATCTGTGCAAGGGAAGAAGGGCCCCGTCCGGAGGGCAAGCTCCCGTCCCAGGACACAGGAGAGCGGGGGTAGGGTGGCCCCGGGTACCATGTCGCTGTCTCCATGTGACAGCTAGAGCCCCTTCAGCAGCAGCAGCTGAGAACTTGTTGGGAATATAAACTCTGGTGCTTTACCCCAGTCCAACTGGATCAGAAACTAGGGATGAGACTCAGCGATCTGTGTTTTTTACAAGCCCTCCAGGTAATTCTGATGTACGACAGTTTGAGAACCCGTAGGCTAGCAGGGACTTAGCAACTGGGAAGGCAGATTGGAAAGGACAAGATGACCTTCAACAGCCCTTCAAAGCCAGAGACGCAGAGATTCAGGAGGACGCTGACCTCGCCTTCTCTTCTCCCCTTACCTTCAGACAGCTGTCAGCTGAAACAGCTGGGGTTGACTTGCATCCTGTGGTATCAGCTGACTCCCCATCTGTGAAGTTGGGAGAAAGCCAGCCAGACTCCCATTGCAGCCAGTGTCCCCCCCAAATATGCCACAGATGCCACATCAGCGCTGGATGGGGCCTTGGGGACTTAGCACCAGAGCAAATCTGACCTAGAGAGACCAAGGGTCATCCACAGTCACACACCAGAGTGATTCAGGCCAGGCCTTCCAGGCCCCCTCCTCCTAACTGTGTGCTCATGCCTGGCACCCTGGAGGGATGTGGGAATCCGGCAAAACCACTGGAGGCAACTTATGTTTTCATCCCACCTCTCTCTGGCTCAGCTGGCACATGGATGCTTTTTGATTCCAGGCCGACCATTCTTGACAGAATGTTTCAAAGTCAAGGTGGGGGCAGGGGAGGAAAATGCTGTTGCTCCAGGCACATGCACAGCCTCTGACCTTTGTGCCTGTCAGTGTAGTTTCTGTCCACACTGGGGGATTATCTGGCCTTGGAAATGCCTCTACCAAGGGCATTACAAGGGATTCATGCTCTGGTTGCCTCAACATCCAGAGTCACCCAGGAGAGACACTTGTCAGACTTGTTTAATCAGCCGTGGTAGGAAGGATAGGCCTTATATGGCTTTCTGACCTTATGGGAAAAGGCCATGCTGCAGAGGGTCTGTGGGAAGGAGCATTCCTTTTAGCTGGCACAGCAGAGCCCATCACTAGGGGTCAAGGACACAAGTAACCCTAGAGCAGGACACAGGACAACACAGAGAATATGATTTTGGCTGGAAGACAGTAGCTGGGAAGTTTGGGCTTGGCCACTTGCTATTCTATAATCTTCTGGGTGGGCCCCAAATTTGTGTTTCTAGTAGCAATATGGATACTGGGGGTCCAGGGACCACAATTTGAGAACCACAGGCAAAAGTAACCTGCCTTGCCTTCCTCATGGGGTTCTAGCAAGAGCTCCCTTGGAAGACCCGTGTACCAGTATTGTTTTGCCCTTCCTCCTGTGTAGGAGCCTTGGACCATCACTCAACCCCCTCTCCCCCAAGCCTCAGGTTTCCTACCTGTAAAATGGGAGTAACAGCTACCATTTGTATCTCAGCGTGGTGAAGGTCAACGAGAGGAACAATTAAGGCAAAGGAGTTCATTAGGAGTGCCTGGGTGGGTCAGTTGGTTAAGTGTCAGACTCGTTTATTTTTAAGTTTATTTATTTTGAGAGAGAGAGAGTATGAGTGCACGATCAGGGGAAGGGCAGAGAGAGAGGGAGAGAGAATCCCAAGTAGGCTCTGCACTGTTGAACTCTCAAACTGTGAGATCATGCCCTGAGCTGAGACCAAGAGTCGGGTGCTTAGACAACTAAGCCACCCAGGCACCCCGAGTGTCAGACTCTTGATTTCAGTTCAGGTCACGATCTCACTGTTCGTGAGTTCGAGCCCTGCATCGGTCTCTGCGCTGTCAGTGCAGAGCCTGCTTGGGATTCTCTCTCTTCCTCGTTCTCTACCCCTCCCCCACTCTCTCTTTTCTCTCTTGAAATACATAAACTTAAATAAATAAGTAAATAAATAAATAAATAAATAAATAAAAATTATAGTGACTATTCACATGTAAAGGGAAGCAAACATTTACTGGGCATCTACTGTGAGTCAGAAGCTCTCTCAGATGTCAGGACACTGGCATAAATAAACTGGAATTCCTGATCTTAGAGAACCTGGGGCGAGTGGGGAAGACAGATAAATGAACCCCTGATCTCGTCAGTGCAGTAGCAAAGGTCACAGTAAACTGTACAAGCGTGGATAAGAGGTGGGGCAAGTGGGTTAGGGTGGATTTTATCCTCAAGGCAAAGGGAAGCCATCGCAGGCAGGGTTTTAAGGTGGAAAGTGACCTGCTCTTGTTGGTTTCAGGGGAAGATCCTTGTGGGCTGGAGAATGGATCACTGAGTGGGGCAAGTCTAGAGGCAGGGAGGCAGGAAGGAATTAAGGAGGCTGCTACAGTGATCCAGGAGTGAGAACATGGAGAAAAGTGGATGCATTTGAGAGATTACCTGTGCAGAATAAAGACGGCAGCAGAATGAAGCTAGCGCCCAAACTAAGATGGGGAAGGCTGGGGAGGTGAGTGCCAGTGAAGGTGATGAGCCTGTCCCTCCTGTGCACGCTGGCTGCGCAGTTCCACCAACAGACCTTGTCCGGTGAGCCGCTCTGACTGCCGGGTCTCCCCAGGTGAGAGACCCTCCCCTGGGCCTCCCTCCCCATGCCCTGGCATTACTGAGCTCTGCTGTTCGCCACCCTGGCACACAGCAGCCTCCTTCCCACCCATACAGTCATCTCCAAAATGAGCAACAGCAGCAATCAGCAAGCAATCATCTCTTCCCCCTGTACAGTGCCCGGGTGTGCAGATAATGTTTGTGATTGTTGCAAAAATGATAGCATGAAAATTGGGGCTCCTGCCAAAGGCAAGGAGGGGGGAAACCTAGTTAAATAAACTCAAATGGTTGAGACCCAATCTGAGGCTTCCTAAACCGGGGCCTGCTAAGGTTCTCTGCCCCTCTGCCCTGCATGGGGTGGGAAGTCACCTTGTAAGATCCTGCCAGGGTGGGGCAGCACACAGTGGTGGCCTCGGGGGCTCTGGGAATTGCTGTAATCGCAGAACTCTTCTGGCATCTGCCATAAACTCTGGGCATCAATGAAGGGCAGCTCTCTGGGCCTCTCACTCACAGCTTAGCTCCCAGCCAGAGGAGAGGAAGTGCTCTCAGAGGTACAAGGTGACTTTAAGAGCATCCCAGACAGAAAGCCCGGACTAGAAGAGGCCCATAATAATAAGCTGTCACTGCTACTTTGTTCCAGGGAGAGCTGTCTGAATCCCACACTGTGCTAAGGGCTTTACGAGCCTATTGTTTTATTTAATCTAGCCGCGCAATTGTCCTGAGAGGTGGCTGTAGTTATTAATTCCATTTTACAGAGGGAAGAAGAAATGGAGGCAGAAGTTAATTATGATCTCATAGCTAGTAAACAGCAAAACTGGGATTCTAGCCTAGGCTGCTTGATTCAAAAGCCCCCGATTGAGCTACAACCCAAAGCATAATAGTAAGGACTGGGGAGGCCGTGGAGAAATTGGAACTCTGCTACACTGCCGGTGAGAACATAAAATGCCACAGGCACTTGAAGAACAGTCTGGCCGTTTCCTCAAATGGTTGAACTTAGATATCATATGATCCAGTGATTTCTCATCTGTCTGCCCAAAGGGAATGAAAACATACATCCGCATAGACATTTGTTTATCAGTGCTCATAGCAGCATCAGTCACAATGGTAAAACAAGTAAAAACAACCCCAACGCCAGTCACCTGATGAATCGATCAATAAAATGTGGTGTATCCATACAACGGAATGTGATTATGAAATAAAAGAGAAATGGAGTCCTGATCGATGCTACAACATGGGGTGAACCTTGCAAACATTATGCTAAGTGAAAAGAGCCGGGTACAAAAGAGCATAAATTGTAGAATTCCTTTTACACGAAATGTCCAAAAGAGCAAAGTCCATACAGACAGAAAGCAGAGTAGTGGTTGCCTCTGGCTAGGGGTGAGTGAGAAATCTGCAATGAATGGAACAGCTATGGGTATTTTGGGGGGAATGATGAAAATGTTCTAAAATGGACTGTGCTGACAGTTGCACAACTCTGTGAATGGAGTAATTAAAAATCATTTAAATGGGTGAATTATATATTTCAAAAAAGTTATTTATTTTAGTTTAGTGTCTTGGAGAGGGAGAGGGAGGGCATGAGTGGGGGAAGGGCTGAGAGGGTAAGAGAGAGAGAGAGAGAAAGAGAAAGAAGAAAGAAAGAAAGAAAGAAAGAAAGAAAGAAAGAAAGAAAGAAAGAATGAATCTCGAGCTCAAGCAGGCTGTTACGCTCAGCGCAAAGCCCGACGCAGGGCTGGATCCCACAACTCTGGGATCATGACCCAAGCCAAAATCGAGAGTCAGACACTCAACCAACCGAGCCACCCAGGCACCCTTAAAAATTATGTTATTTTTTAAAAGCCCGTGATTGAATATTTAAAAGAAAAAAAAAAGGAAGGAAGAGAAACAAAGCAACTATGATTTGCCCAAGTGAAGGCATCTAGAATTATTTTTTTTCCATTCATTACACAAATCTTGAGACCCTATTGTGTGCTGGGTACATATCTCTGGAAGCCTGTGACTAGGAGCTTCTAGTCTGGGTGGAAGAGATAGGATGTGGGCACAGAAAATCATGATTCATAGGAGAAGATGCCAAGGGAATTTAAACAGGAGGATACTATTTCACACCCACCGGGTTGGCAAGATTTTTAAAGTCTGACATTACCACGTGGGCAAAGATGCAGGGCCCCAGATAGTCTCACCTGCTGCTTGAGGGAGAATAAATAGGTATAATTTAGAAAGAAGTTTGGCAGTGTTCAGTAACTAAGAATGCACATGCCCGATGACCCAGCCATCCCATGTGCCCCTGGGGTATATCCTGGATAAATTCTTGTGCGTGGACAAGGGCACATGGGCACGAATGTCCATGTCAGCATAGTTTATCCCACAAGGCTGGAAATAACCAAGCCCATCATTTCACAAAAGAAAGAGTAATCCCTGTGATAGTCACACAATGGATTATATGCAGTAGGTAAATTCTAAAAAGTATACAACGTATACCAAGTTTAAAAACATACCGAAGGTCATTATCCGTTACTCATGCATACATACACGTGTAGGAAAAACATAAAAACATGCAGGGTGCCTGGCTGGCGCAATCGGTAGAACGTGTGACTCGATCTTGGGGTAGTGAGTTCGAGCCCGACACTGGGTCCAGAGGATTACTTAAAAATAAAATCTTTGGGAAAAATATATAAAAACGTGAGAGTGATCAATACTAAAGTGTGGATAGTGGCTGCTTCTTAGGAAGGAGAGGAATAAGATTGGGGGGCACACTGGGGTATTCAATCGTACCTATGTTTCTTTTTAGAAGTCACTTGTAATACCTTTTTTCTCTGAATTGAACTTTTTATTGAGGTCATTGTAGATTCACGTGCAGTTCTAGGAAGTAATACAGAGAAATCCCTTATGCACTTGGCCCAGTTTCCACGACGGTAATGTTTTGAAAAGGCACAAATGCTATCACCAGAGTACTGATACTGATGCAATGCATCAAGCGTATTCAGATTTCCCCAGTATTATATGTATTCGTGTGTGCATGTGCTCAGTTCTACACAATTTCATCACTGGTGCAGGCTGTGTTCCCACCATCACAGTGAGGATACTGAGAGGATTCCTTCACTGCAAGGGTTTCACAGTCCCCTTTAAAAGCCCCACCCACTCCCTTGGGACACCTCCTTGCCTTGTCCCTAAACCCCATCAACCACTAACCTGACCTCCACCTTTACATTTCCGTCATTCTGAAAACGTTCTATCGGTGGACCCATACCGTATGTAATCTTATGGCTCCCCCCACCTCGACCCAAATTCCCTGGAGATTCCTTCAAGATGTTACAGGTGTCACTAGTTCATACTTTTTTATTGCTGAGGAGTGTCCCTTGGTCTGGATTTACCACACATTGTTGCCCTTTGTGAAGGACATCTGGACTAATGTCAGTTTTTGCCTATTACGATATTCTAATGTTTTAGTTCTTCAACGGGGGGGACACAGAATCTGAAGCAGGCTCTAGGCTCTGAACTATCAGAACAGAGCCCGACGTGTGGCTCGAATTCACAAACTGGGAGACCATGACCTGAGCTCAAGTTGGACGCTTAACCAGCTGAGCCACCCAGGTGCCCCACTGCTATGTCAGTTTTACACACAGTTACAGAAGCACTGAGTGGTTAAGACACTTGCTCTGGACGATACCCTTTGGAAGTAGGAGAGTCAGGATTTAAACCCAGAGCCCAAGCTCTTTGCTGTTTACGATAAACTTTTCTGAGAAAAGAGTAACATAGGACCTTCTACGATACAGTGAGAAGTTTGGGCTTCAATCATTAAGTAGAGAGGGTCACAAGCAGACCTCTGTTGCAGGGGTGCTATCTTGGAGGCCACCCTGGGCTCCCTCCTCAACATCTCTGAAGGCCCAGCTCCTCGGTTTTATTGCTTTGTTTCTGACCTCCTCTCTTCTTTTCCTGGGCACGGCTAGACCAGAACCCACCACACAGCTCCAAGACAAGAGGCAAGTGCAATAAAGCCTAATGCCCTCTACTCCAAACCTGGATGCTGTCCTTCGTGAGGCTCCCCAGATTTTACCTGCTACTCTGGGCCCAGTGGCTGCCCAGGGTGTCTCTCTCCTCTCTGAGATGTGCCCACTCAATGGGCACAGAACACAGCCTTTGCAGTCAATGGGTTCCAGGTTCAAGTCCTGGCTCTGCCCTTTGCCCCCTGTGAGAGCTGCAGTACAGTCCCTTCCTCCTCGGGCCCGGGGTTGGGAGGAGCTGGGTGAGGAGACATCGCAGGCCCCTCCAGCCCCACACCTGCTCCTGGAGCACACCCTCACTGCCCTGGCTGACATGGAAACAACTCCCCACCCCTTCAACGGGTTGTTGCGAAGAGCAACGAGAGGATGTGCAGGAAAATACTGGCCAACTGCAACATGCCTTACAAAGCGAGAGATTATTTTATTGTCTTAGAGCCTAGTTTGTCTCCAGTGCCTCCCAAATCCCTGTCTTTCTTGTTCGTGCGTGTTTCCTCCGGTGGTGGGGAGGCGGGTGGGGTGGGTAGTCTGAGGCTATGAGAGCGAGAGAGCGGCAGGGCATTTCTCCAGGCCACGTCTGGATTTGCTAGGCCTGGCCCTGACATGTTCAGAGCAGAGATAATGAACCCGCCCAGACACTGTTCTTCGCTGCAGAGGACAGGCCTTGCAGGGAAATGGAGCTGGTGCTGGAAGGAAGTCCCCTCTGCCTGATTCCACAGAGCACAGCAGTGCTCCCTGGCTCCCAGGCTTGGGCCCTGCCAGCCGTGCGTCAGCGACACGGAGGTGGTGTCTTGCCAGTCAGTCTGACTCGACAGGCCCAGATGGGCATTGAGGCAGCAGCGGTCCCGGGAAGGCGGCAAGACGAGGGAGACAGCGTGCCCACTGCTGGACAGGAACACTCTTCGCTCCATTCTTGTGCCAGGCACTGGGGTTTAGAACTGAGCCGGAGTCCAGCCTTGCCCTTGAGGATGCACAGTACTGGCAGCGGATATGCAGCCAGGGTTGGGAGTCAGGCCTTCCCCTGGCTCTGCACTGTAGTCGTCTGAGAAAACATCCTAAAACTCAGCCTCAGTTTCCTTATCTATAAAATGGGGATGATTATGAAGAAAATAATAGTTGAGTTGCTATAAGGGTTAAGTGAGGTAACGCAGTAAAACACTTAACCCATATTAAATAAAAATGTTATAATTTTGGGGTTGGCAGGCAGTTAATCATCCAATATATGTGTGATGAGGGTCTGCTACATGCCAGGTACTATTTATGTAATTCTCATCTACACATGCTATCTCGGGGCGCTAGTGAGGATGTCGACAGAGGGAAGCACAGAGCTGTGGGGTAACCAGGAAGGGTCACCCAACCCTCCTTTCCCAACTGTCCCTGCTAACCAACCCCTCCCTGCCCAGGGTTACCCCAGTTTGCTCATACCCCGCCTGCCTGGTCCTGGGTCAATAGCTTCTTCCCTAAATGCTGGTTCAAGGTCTTAGGCACCAAGAGATCAGGTTGAGGTCCCCAAATTAACTCACGATCCATGGGAAAATCCCAAACTCTCCCCTTAGAAGACAAACACTAATAAGCTTCGACTCCACCTGGATGTCTCAGCTTCTTTCCCATTAATCGCTCTAAATAAGTTGAATATTAATTGCATCTCTGAAGGAAGCACCAGAAAATGTTGTCTTTGATAACTCAAATGGATCACCCCATCCCCCTCTCAGACCAAGAGCTTCTGGGACACTGCACATTCACTTAGTTCCAGAGAAGAGAATTCTCTTACACGTGCTGCTCATGGCCTACAGCAGAGACTGGAAACCAATCCTTCGGCAAATCTCATCAGCTCTGGGCCCTCCCTGGAACATGCGTGTGTGGGCTGGATGGGAGCAGTGTGGTCACCCCTAATAACATTTACTGAGTACCGACTAAGGGCCAAGAGAGTGACACGTATCATTTCATTCAAGCCTCAGAACCATCTTGTGATCGGAGATGTTATCATCCTGCTTTACAGATAAGGAAACTGAGGCACAGGGAAAGTAATGAATTTTGTCCACAGTTGGTGTTAAATGAGGGAGGCAGCTTTGAACGTAGGCACATCTGGCTGTAATGCTACTGTTTATTCAGTTACATTAGAGGTGCTCAGTCTTTCTTTTCATTCCCCCTGCTGCCAGGAAGGCTTTATAGACATTTGTCCAAATCCCTCCTTCTTCCTGTAAAATGTTAATACTGCAGATACACCGAATATCTGTTTATGTATACTGGCCCATTGGAGGATCCCAAACCACTATAATAATTATGATTTTCTTCACCCCCACCCTCCGAGAGCCATTTTTAGCCCTTGGGAATGAAGGTGCCCCATTAAGAATGTCTAAGTTGTACCTGTGGTTCTCAGAGTGTTGTTCCCAGAGTGGAAGAGGGCAAGGCTTGCCCACAGACCAAGACCAGGAATGGAAAATTAGCTGGACCGTTTCTTCCCAAGGGAAGCGTTTATGTTTTCTTTTGAGGGCCATGGAATTCTTGTTTTTAGATTTGCTACCTGTTACTCATACTTCAAATTTTTTTTAAGTTTATTAATTTTGAGACAGAGTGAGAGAGAGAGAGCACATGAGCAGGGGAGGGGCAGAGAGAGAGGGAGAGAGAGAATCCCAAGCAGGCTCCGTGCTGTCAGCACAGAGCCCGATGTGGGGCTCGATCCCATGAACCATGAAATCGTGACCCTGAGCCAAAATCAAGAGTCAGATGCTCAACCAATTGTGCCACCCAGGTGCCCCCACTTCCTCATACTTTAGATTCACCTGCCACTTCCTACGGAAAGCCTGCCAAGACATCTGCACCTGAGTTTGGGTTAAGCGCCTTTCCACCTCCAGTTTCTAAGCTGCCAAAGCAATGGTCAAACTCCATTGTCAGTGTGCATGTACATGTCTTTGTACATAAGACGAAGGACTGTGGTTTATCCATCTGTGTAATCCAAAGCCTAACTGGGCACAGCATGTAGTAGATGCTCAGTAAATGTTTGTAGAATGGATGAATCAATGGGCAAATGAATTTAAAGTTGCTTGTGCTGTCTTTGCTGCACTGGGTTAATGCTTTAGCAAAGACCACATCAGGGATGGCTGGATCAAACAACAGCATGCAGCCATGCCTCCAGAATGTGGTACCTTTTGGGTGTCTTTCATGAAACCAGAGTTTTCATTTGGCAATATCTATAGTAATGTTCTTGGTCTAGGCCCTTTCGAGGGCTGAGATGAGCACAGGATAAGATCTCAGAAAGAGATGGTGATGATAAGAGGGATGGACGTGGCTTAAGGTATGGACACTCTCCCCCCGCCTCCCGCCCCGCCCCGGCTCTCTGAGCATACTTTGTGGACCTTAGGGGAAAAATATGAAAAACTGTCAACCAGTAATAATCAGGGAACCCTAACTGATGAAGTCCCATGCTCACACCAAGGAAGGACAGGGGTGGCTGCTCTACACTTCTATTTCCAACAGTGTGGCTGATTACTCACCCTAATGCAGTATACAGAAAAATGCCAGATTAAATAAACAAACAAATTCATTTTTAAATATAGAGCTGAGCAGTCAGGAAAGAGATGGAAATCCTTAGCGGTCAGAATAACCACGAGATAGCACAAATTCACAAGTGACAAGCAATGAGTGGGCGACAAGCCTGGAGATATCTCCTGCTTCTTAGTGACCCGGGATGTTTAGTTTGTTTTTTTTTAAAGGTCTCGAGACAGTGCAAGTGGAGGAGGGGCAGAGAGAGGGGGACAGAGGATCCTAAGTGGCCTCTGTGCTGACAGTAGCGAGTCCCATGTGGGGCTTGAACTCACCAACTCTGAGATCATGACCTGAGCCTAAGTCTGACACTCAACCCACTGAGCCACCCAGGTGCCCCTGGGGCTTTTAAAGAGCCAAGGAAAGTCACAGTCCTGCAGAAGATGGAAGGGAAACTGAGACTCTCATGTATAGCTGAGACTTAGAAAAAAAACATTTACACTTTGGTGAAAAGGTGAATCAGAAAAACATAAAATCCCACTCTGAAGAAGGAGGCAGGAAGGAAACTTGACCCTAGGCCCGGATAGAGTGGAAGGAAAAATTTTAAAAGGCTGAGAATTTCCAATCACACAATGGCCCTCATGTGGGTCTGGAACTGGACTATGTATTAACCTTGTGGCCAGGAACACACACACACACACACACACACACACACGCACGTCCAAGCCAAGCATTTAATTTAAAGTAACCCCAAGTTGGTGGTTCCTCCAGGTGCCTCACAGAAATAAATGCAAATCCTTTCTGGAGCAGTGAATTTTCAGCTGAGACCTCAAAGGAATCTCACAAAATTTTAGCGATCATAAATCCACAATTGAAAACCAAAATCACAGAGCACGTGAAGAAACAAGCCACCACCAGCAAGAGAGAGCAGAAACAATGAACAAATGAATCAGAAATGGGAATGCTACAGGTACGAAAATGATCAGATTCAGAAAATGAAATGTGTACAATATTTAAAGAAATATATACAAGTAAAGTATGCCAAGAACAGACTATCAAAAAACATAAAGCAGACTGAAAGATAACCAACTAAAACTTCTAGAAATGGAAGGGCTGATGTATGGGCTTCTCCAAACTGTTGTTCTAAATCTGGCTTACAGTTTTGGAATAAGCTTTGGTGTTGGAATGAGAAAGCTAAAATGCTCTGTGACTTGGGCCAATCACTGCCTATCTCTGGGCCTCAGTTTCCCCATCTGCAGGTGAAAGGGTGGAACTAGATCACCTCCTAAGTCCAACTCTCTTAACTCATATTCTATAATACAACAGATCACATCCATTGGGCACCTGTTTTTTTGTGCTACCCTTGACTATCAGCATTTTACATGATTTTTTATCCTTGCAACAGCTCACTGAAGTATGGGCTCTTATTATACCCAATTCACATATTAGGAAACTGAAGAAGAGAGGGATTAAGTAGCTTTTCCCAGAGTCCAGCGCTGGTAAGCCATGTGTGGTCTCCACTCATCTGATTCCAGAGCCCACGTTCTGGACTCTTAATATCTGGGATCTAGCACTAGGATTCTCTGACCTATCAGAAGCCTCCCATGGCAAGGGACAGCTCAATGGCTAGTCTAGGCTGTCAACAGCGACCAGAATAGGCGTTCCAGTGGGCAGGTAAGAATACCATGGAGTTCATTATCAATAACCAAATAGTAAGCGCATTCTATGAGTAAGGCCCGTGCTTATTTTAGACAATAGGTATTTGTAACAGAACAGCAAGCAGTGACAGATGGCTGGGGCTTACCTTCTGAATACCCTTTGGAAAATCCTTCATTCCGAAAGCACTCCTCTATACCTTGGTTTTCTCATGTACGAAATGGGGATGACAATGGTACCTAATATCACTGAGTTGTTGTAAGGATTAAATGAGCTAGTACAAGTCAGGAGTGTTGTAAGCATGCCACAAACTGTAGTTCTTTCTTTTTATTATTTTCAACCCAGTGGGAGAAAGTTGGGTTTTGTAGCAGTTGACCTTGATTCAATTCCAGACTCCCCCCCACTTCCCAGCTGTGTGACTTAAAGTCATTGACCCTCTCTGAGGCTCCATGGCCCCATCTGTGAATCAGAAATAACAATGCTTACCTCCCTGGTAGTTGTGAGGGTTAAATGGACTGTGAAATGCCTAGCTCAGTGGCTGACATATAATAGGTACTCAACAAATGTCTGTTCTCACCCCTGGAGCGTTTTCTGCACACTCGGCTTTTCTACCATGGTTAGAATCCAAAGAGGCAAAGGATTCTGTGCTTATAGATGGTGACTCACCGTTCTTTTCCACCAAGGGAGCTTTCACAAAAGCAGTGGGGGGTGGAAGATGTCTAAAGGCATCCATTTCACAGCAGGTAAGTCAAGGCAGTACAGCGACAGAGGTTCACAGCCTCAGAAAAGGGCCTTCAGGCCATGATCTGCTGCTTTGGTTTAACTGGCCACTGAGATGTACAGCTGAAGATACAATTAGCACCAGGAAGAGAGCTCTACCATTATGAGGATTTGGTCATTGAATTCACCGAGGATAATGACATTGACCTTCCTGTTTGGAAATAAACCAGGTATTTGGCTTGCAAATGGCTCTCTGATCATCCTGCACACCCAGGACTGTGCAGCAGCACCACCCGAGGATGGGGACAGGTAAATAAGGATGTGATGGGGGTTTCAGAAGGACAGTGACATCTGGAGCAGTGGTTGCGTCACTCTGCCACCCCAACCCCTGCAGGCCCGGGGAAGGGCTGGCGTCCTCACCTGGCTTCCCGAAGAAGCATCAAAGACTCAGACCAAAAGTGGTCACCTACAGGGATTTTTTTTTTTTGAGCAAATAGGGAACTCCTGGGTTTCAAGCTCAAATCTGTGACACCTTTCAGATTTCATCTTAAGTGACCTGCTCCTACCTCTTGCTCCCTAAGACCATCTGTGTATTCAAGCGGCCCAGGAACTTTGACCAAGGAGATGCTCGGTGCTGAAAGACGATGGTGGCATGGTAGAGTGGTGGGCATTCCAGGTGCTCTGAGTCAAAGCTGAAGGTGCAAACTCAGGGCGGGAAAAGGAACCTCGGAGGAAAGGTGGTCGGGAAGCACAAGCCTGAAGCCAGCACAAGGATACCGGGGGTCACTGCGGCACTGCTCGGCACTGCTGAACCTTGCGGGTCCCTGCTGAGACCAGACTCAGTATTTTCTCTGCATGTGGAGGACAACGTAATGTTCCCAAACAGACCCAGTTCAAACCCCAGCCCCTCCATGTACTAAGACATCTATGTCCCTGAGCAAATGATACTCTTGTGTCTCAGGAGTATCCCCATTTTCCAGTGCCCAAATGGTCTCATAGAGTCCCAGACATAATGGTTTTCATAACGAGGATAGAAACATGCCATGCGCCCGGTATAGATACCAACTCATAGTAGGAGTTCAATAAATATTCATTTGTCTTTGCTTCACTGACATAATCGACACCATATGTGACAGTACAGTCAGCCTCATCAGCCTGGCTTGCCACGCTCACTATTGATTGAAGAACTGGGGTGTGCCATACAGGATTTTATCTCCAAGATGATCCTGAGAGGAAGAAGATCTGTTCTGAGCCCTGTGATCACCAACCAGGATGGCCAGTTCTGGCAGAGCTGACCACCCAATAAGTCATTAGTGTCCCCACTGGCTAATATCTCCACTGTGGCCATGTCTTCTATGAAAAGGAGGCAGTACAAAGGAGATCATCGACTGTCTGCTGTGTGTGGTGAAAGTGGCCATGGTAGACTCCAAAAGGGTGGAACAAAGAGGCATAACTAGTGTTCCTGTTCAACTTTCCAAGGGCTAAAAAGTGTATTTGGAAAGAGATGATGGAAACACGGCTTTAAAAAGCAGTGTGGTAACAGTAAACACTTGAGGTCAGACAAATGGGGCCAAGCCCCTGGGGAGCGGTGGCGAAAGCAATCATGAGCTTTAAAAGCAGACTGACTTATGTCTGAATCCCAGTTCTGCCGCTTACAGGCAGGAAGGTGTCCTTGGGGAGGGGAGAGGGAAGGATGCCTCGGTTTCTTCATCTGTAAAACAGGGGAAATACCCGAACTGCTATGATGATTAAATAAACATGATGCATGCCTGGCACAACAGTGGGTGCTCAGTTAGCTGTTAGTTTAATTCCTCCTTCTTTCCCTCATTTCCCATTCTCCTCTAGAGTAGTGAAGTTACTTTATCTGCTAGTGAATTAGAATTAGTAGCGGATGACTTTTATCTGTCTGCTGGTGACCATAGTCCTCTGTCCACATAAATCTGTAAACCATCAAGTAGAGACTTGTGCAAAAATTTCCAATGGCTTCTCACTTCTAAAACAAGAATAACAAAAGGCCCCAGCTCCTTTGCCTGGACCCCAGGGCTTCCACCCGTAGGCCTCAACCTCCCAACCACTCCCCAGCTGCAATGCTCACCCTAGTGGCACCCATCAGTAGGCTGGGTGTGGAGGAGGGCTCAGCCCAGCCTTGGGGATATCACGGATGGTAAGAAAGGCTTTCCAGAGGCAGGTGCATCCAAAGTGAACCTTAAAAGCACGAGGAGGATTTTTGCCGATAGACCAAGATGGGAGAAGGCATTCTGGGCCAAGTGAGTATCATGTGCAAAGGCCTGAGGCCTCGCAGCCAGGATTCAGTCCAGGCAGATTCCTATTACCTCTCCACTCAGACTGTCCTCACGTCCCTTCCTCTCTTTACCAGACTGACAGAGGACCACTTGTGCACTCCCTGCTGAACTCCAGTAAGGATCTCACTTCTTGTGCCCAGCTTTCAAGGTGTGGCCCAGAGATCCCTACAGGTCCCTGAGACCCTTTTAGGAAGCCAGTGAGGTCAAAGCTACTTAAAATACTGCCCTTTTCATCCTTGTCCTCTTATGAGTATACAGTGGAGTTTTCTAGATTGAATGTAGAAGCAGATACATCTTCTGTTAAGCCAGATATTTGCCAAAATATAAAACAATGCCACTCTATACATTTTTGTTTGTTTGGAAAAGTCATTTTTCATTAAAATGTGTTATTTATGTTGATATAAGGCTTTATTACCGTTACTTTAAATGAGCTATAAATAATGATTTTAACATTTTTTCCCAGTGCTAATTACCACTTTGACAAATTTTAACAGACATAATCCACATAAACAAAAACTCTTTGGGGTCTTCAATAATTTGGAGGAGTCAAATAGGGTCCTGAAACCAGAGAGTTTGAGAGCCACTGCTTTCAGAAATACGGTGAAGAGAGCCAGATGCATAACTAACCCCAGAAAGCATTCTCAGAGGGCAATTTCTGACCATTATTGGGAAAAGAGACCACAGGCAGTCTGTCCCTGGCTGGACCCTACTGTCATGCTTGTCGCTCTCTGTTCCTCCGTCTTCTTTCCCTTCCTGTCAAAACCCTAATGGCAGACCAGGCATCTCACTCAGCAGTAACCTCTTCGCCAAGTTCAGAGAGGTGTGTTGACCACACACTGTCAGGAAGGCAGGGCCCAAACAAATAACTCAATGTCTCTGATTTGAACTTTCCTGATGACTAAAACTGTTGAACATCTTTTCATGTGCTTATTGGCCATTTCTGTTGTTTTCTTTGGAGAAATGCCTATTCAAACTCTTTGCCCATTTTTGAATTAGGCCCTTTGTCTTTTCATTGCTGAGTTTAAGAGTTCTTTATAGAGTCTGCATACGATCCCTTCTAAGATCTATGACTGCAAATATTTTATCCCATTCTGTGCTCATCTTCACTTTCTGTATGCTATTTCCTCTGAAGCACAAAAATTTTTAATTTTAATGATATCCAATTTATGTATTTTTTTCCTCCTTTTTGTGTGTGCCAAACCATTTCCTGTCTAATCAGAGGTCATGACCATTTATGCCTATGTTCTCTTCTAAGGGTTTATAGCTCTTACATTTAGGTCAACAGTCCATTTTGAGTTAATTTTTGTATATGGTGTGAGGAAAGGGTCCCACTCTCTGCTTTTGCACGTGGATAGCCATTGGTCCCAGCACCATTTGCTGAAGAGATGACCCAGTCACCTCATCTCGAAAATGGGCTTTAAAAGACTACCTTTCAGGGTGCTTTTAGCATTCAACAAGACAGAGAAAAAGTGCCTGTGGGGATTCCTGGCACACAGCAGACAATGCCATAACTGAAGGATCAGACAGTGGATGTGAAAGCACTCGAAAACACTGGTCATCATTACTGTCATTTGACCAGAACTTTTCCATTCCTAAAGGTCATTAATATCCACAACCCCACCGGCGTGTCATAAGAAACCTGTAATAAATAACCCTCAGGTCAGTGGCTTGTAACCCCTTTCCCAGGAACTCCCTCTCTGAGGGACTTTGGAAATCCTTTTCCTCTCCCCTTCCCCTTTTTCTTTTTTTCTGCCTTAATTTTGCATTAAATGCTCTTGGTCTTAATTAATTAATCAATTTAAGATTGGTAACCCACTCAAATCTTTTTTGGCAAGTTGGTGGGAAGGCATGAATGAACAAATGAGTCAATCAAGTAAAAGGCTCCTAATTTAAAGTCAGAAACATGAAGCCCCTAGAGCTAAAGCGATCACCCCACACACAGGTGTCAAAGGTGAAACGTGGGACACTACTCCAGTGCTCTCCACTCCTGCACTCCCCCTCCCATCCTGGAGAGATCCTTTTAAACCAGTCTCCCTCCTCCTCAGTGTTTGCAACACCTCCCAATTTAGTTTTCTCTCTGAATTTCATTAGTGTCCCATTTGCCTCATCTTCCTGATCTCTGAGGCAGGCGGTAAGCAGGAGGAGACTGAATTGGCAACAAGGGCTCCCTGCCTCCTGGTTGTGGGTGAGGCTACATGCAGGGGAGGAGGGTGTGGCCCCTGGGCTGCAATTCTACACACGCTCTGGTCCACTTGACTCAAGCCAATAAACAATAATGGGACTCTAGCTATGCCCCAGGCACTGGGGGCTCGAGGATGAGGAGCTGTGCTTAGCCTTGAAATCTCAGGCTCTCAGGGATGGATGGATAATGCCTGGGCCATGGGCTGCAGGGACTTCGCCCTCCTGGGCGGTGAGAGTGAGCGAGAAAGAATGCGAGGTTAGTCAGGGGAGAATGGCAGTGGGGCCATTCCAGGAAGGGGGAACAGCACATATAAAGGCAGGAGGGTACAAACGATAGCGTGTAAGCAAATAATGACATGGAATCTGTTGTGAAATTATTTGTTCAGTCATTCGCTCATTCAATATGTGCTTATGGAGTCCCTGTTCCAGGAGTAAGAACACTGCAGGAACAACCCAAAGGAAGTCCCTGCCCTCGTGGAGTTTATATTCCACTGAGGGAAACAGACCACAGACAAGCTTACAGAGCAACAGACGATGCAGCAGGTGGAGAGAAACGTCACATGGACGAGATCAGGTGGAAGAAGGCACAGGAAGGACCGGAAGGGAGAATGGCCGCTTGCATGGGGCAGTGGGTGCAGGCCTCCCACCCTCACCTCCCCTACCTTGCTCACACCACTGGCCTCACACACTTGTGTTGAGCACTTTCCGGTGTGTGCGTGCTCTGCTCGCTTTATTCACTGCAGTTTCCTTTGCCTGAAGAGCCTTTCCCAAGACTGGAAAAAAGGCATCTCTGCCTTATGCCGTGCGGTAGGAATATGTTTATGGTTCAGTGGACAGTGAAGAGGCCAACGGTGTGAGTGAGGGGTGCATAGGAGAGATGGGGTTGGACAGGAGACGGGCTGGCTGGTGTAAGTCCCAGTGGGTCACAGTGAGGACTCGGCCTTTCCTTCGCCAAAGATGGGGGTGCACAGCAGGTTTTGAGCAGAGAAGTGATCTGATCTGACGTGGCAGACCCCTGGGAGGGAGAGTGAGCAGAGTCTATGAAGGGGCCATTGCAATAATCCAGGCCTGAGAAGATGGCTTGGACCAGTGTGGGGACAGAGGAGGTGGACACACAAGCTGAGGAGGGGACAGAAGCTGATGGAGTCAGTGTAAATATAATACAGCGTGCAAAAGGAGGGACGGGAGGGAGAGGAGGCCAGAGAGGAAAAGCAGAACATTCTAGACAGAAGAATCTGCCCGTCCCAAGGCTCAGATTCAATCTCACCCTGCCAGACTCAGATCCCACTACTTAGATTTCTGAAATTTCTTCCCTCTCTCCTTCAGTTCAACAAGCCTCACTCAGGGCCCAGCTCTATGGGTGGCACCAACATGGGATGAGCGATCCCCCCTCTCCCCCCCATCAATGTCTGGCCTCCACAAGGCTCCCTCTGTTGTAGCTGAAAGCTGTGTCCACATGTGACACCCGACAGGATGCTGGGGGAACCTGGGGGAGAAAGGCGGGGATGGGGAGTACAGAGGAGGAAGGAGAGAGCACATTTCCTGGGTTTCAATGGTGTGGGAGGGTGAGACTGAATTTTTTCTTCTCACGTTCACACATTACAAGCAAGCATGGTTGTGGTGGATGAGTTCACCTTCAGCTTAGTTATCTTACCTCCCTGAGTGGACCTCAGTTTTCTTATCTTAAAAATGGAATTGTAAGGACTACCTCATGGGGTTCCCTGAGTTACATGAGATTCATAAATCAAGTACTTGGCACAATGTCTCAATAAATATGACCCCATTTTACCTGCCTTTCTATATGGAAAGCTAATAATCTTAACAGATCTCCTCAGAGAGCCATGTGTGTATGGCTGAACACTTATCCCAGGCTGTAGTTACACAAGCTTCAGGCTGACAGCAGAAGCCAGCTCTGTTTCCGTTCCCTGTTATCTCCCCAGAGCCTAGCGGGGTGCTGGGCTTATTGTGAGCATTCAGTGTGTCCTTGTTGAGTTGCTAAATAAATGATTGAATCAGAGGTTATGTAAGATCTGGGCTTCAGCACTTTTTAGCTGGAAGACCTCAGACAATACAGTTAATTTCTCTGAGCCTCAATTTTCTGGCCCGTAAAACAGAAATAATATCTACGGTGGCAGAAGCAGTTATCATTGCTCATCAAATAACCGTATTTTCCCCACATTTCCCAGAGCCCGAGGAGTCAGGCTGGACCCTGTGACTCATTCTGGCCCATAGGCCGTGTGACACTTCTGGACCAAAGCATTTAAGGGCCAGTGCTCAATCTTCTGGTTCTCTTCTTGTGCTACAGAGACCAAGGTGGCTGCAGGTTGTACCCAAAACACAGCAGAGCTCTCATCAGCCTGGCTCGAGTCACTAGGTAGAGCACAGTCCTCTACGTCCCTTGGTCAGACATGTAGCATGAGCAGGAAATACACTTGCTCATGGAGCATAACTAAGCCTAGTGAGACTCCGCGTCCACCCTGCAAGCCTGCTGGGAGGATAAGAGATCGTGTTCGGTTCATAGTAGGTTTTCAGTAAGGTGCTTACTCCCTGCGTCCTGGCTCCTCTGCTTCTTCAGCCTTCTTCACCATGACCTAGCCTCCATCATGATTCGACTTTCTCTAGCTAGAAACATCCTCCTGCTTTTCTGATGCAACCCAGGTGTTTTGTACCATTTTTTCCATTGTTCCTCTGCACAGCAATATAAAGAAAAGCCTCCAGAGAGCCACTCTGGCTGGCTGGACCTGGCCTCCAGCCCACCTGTCCCAGTAGCCACCCACTTACCTCCTCCTGCCCCACTCTCAACTGTGCCTCTGATCCCACCCCAGCTAAGCTCAAAACGTGACCATCAGACTCTGGACACAAGCTCTGATCTCCTGGATCCCAGAATGATCCCGACGGCTACTGTTGCCTCTGCGGTCCTGGACCTGCGTGGTGCTTCCTGGCCACCAGCTCCCACGTCACATCCCACCTGGATGCCTGGGCCCTGCCTGCCACTGCCCACTGTGCCGGCTGTTGGCTTGGCTTCCAGCACCCAGCACTCCTCTTACTGTATCTGCTCCCTGAGAAGGCCACCTCCACTTTGGGCTGACCTCCTCTACTTGCCATGCTGCTTAGTGGCAAAAGCCTTCAACCAAAAAGCATGCACGATTTCAGATTCCAAGATGGCACTTCTCATTAAGACCACAGCTTTGCAGTTGATGACACAGAAAATCAGAGCAGACAAGGGGACTGACCTGGCTCCATGTCAGCACGTTCTGAAGAGTCAGCAGTGTCCCTGGGCCCTGCAGCCCTCTCTCCAGGGCCATGGGATCCTGGAGGACAGGGCGGGATCCTTTCTGTTAAAGCAGAGAACACAGACCCTACTGAATGAGGTGGCAAGATGCCCTGGACCCTTTCCCACAGATTTCTAACCAGTAGCCGTTGCAAACACACACCAATGAGGGGAGGGGCTTGTTCCCGGTCCCACCAACAGAGGTGACAGGGGGGAGGGGGGGAAATGGGGGGAGGTCCCAAATACCCTGTGAATCTCACAGGAACACATTTCCTTTATGCAGCCTTCCTGGGCGGCCCTGGTATACTCTGTTCTCCCATCTCATCTTGTGCCGTGGGAGAAATCATCTTGCCTGACCAAACCCCTCAAGGGCAGGGACTGCAGATAGGTTTTCTTTACAATCCTGGTGCCCTTCAAGGACTTGGAGCAGAGGTGAAACTGAGTGTTTTGTGAAGAAGGATTGACTGGGTGCTGTGATGGAGGAGGTAGGCTGGAGGTGGGTGGGGAATGGGGGATGGAACACGGGCACCAGGCCCTGGCCCCCCTCAACAGTTCTATCATTGATTCACCAGGTAAATAAATACGTCACTGCATCTCTTTGAACCATAGTGTACTGCCCTACAAAATGGCGATCTTCACTATGATATGCCGTATGGGAGTGTTGGGAGTCACCTGGCCAAGTTCCTCACACACAAGAGTTCTGGCTATGTGCACCTTCTTGTCACACTGCAACCTCTAGAAAATCACATCCTGTCTTTGAGCCTCTGTGTCCTCATCTGAAGGAGGAAAACTCTGAGCCTGGTGAGGTCCTTTTTGCCCCGAGAATTCTACGATGATGAATTTGAATCATCTGTAATCCCAGTGCCTAAGGAGATATCTGCACACAGTGAAAGTTTGTGAAATGAGTAAAAGAAATCGTACCCCACTCAAAAGAAAAGCAAGGGGAGGCTCACAGGTTTTAAGTCATCTGCCTCAGGTCACTGTAAGAGGAGGAAGAACATTTGAACACAGGCTCTCACAGACCCAAGATCTGCTTACTTTTTCCTGTACCAACTATCACACACATTGAAAACACCACAAAATGGTTTTTTATGTAAAAGACACACTAGGCTAAAGAACAAGGTATGAAAGATGCGTTTAGGCATCTGAGGTAAAAATTATTTTTGAGACATTTCCCGAATACCTATTTGCTAAATATATGCAGGAACCTGACTAAGAAGACTTTATTGTCCATTACAAGGTGAGGACTTACTGGTAATCTCTGTTAAAAACACAATTTTCCTAAGGGTGACAGTTTACTAGCTTCATCTGAATTTCACATTTCTTTATTGTAAATTCTTGTTATTCTAATCAAAATAGAACTGTATTAGGCAAGAACATTCACCAGGCTCTGCCCAACTGCAGAATATCCCTTCCCCAACTTCAGGGGCCAGCCTCCTAAACACCCTAGGAGAGAAGACCTGTTAGGCAGAAATAGAATTAACAAGACAAAGTCTGGAGGTAAACAAGAAAAGCCTTTATTTAAAAAAAATTTTTAGTGTTTATTTTTGAGAGAGAGAGAGAGAGCTGGCGAGGGACAGAGGGAGACACAGAATCTGAAGCAGGATCCAGGCTCTGGGCTGTCAGCACAGAGCCCAACGTGGGGCTTGAACTCGCGAACCGTGAGATCATGACCTGAGTCAAAGTTGGACGCTTAACCGACTGAGCCACCCAGGCACTTCAAGAAAAGCCTTTCAAAATCACACTACATTCAGTAAAATCAGAAATAGGCAGTACACTGCATAGCATAGGATGATCATTTTAGGCATCTTGAATGAGCAGTCATGGCTACTGTGCCCTTAATTTCTCCTTACCATGCCTTGTTCATTGTAAGCTTACCCTCCACAGTTTCAGGGAGCAGCAAAAGATTGTTTTGCTATAACAATGTGCAGGGTAAGAGGCACTTTCTCCTGTGTGTGAGCCTCTCCCCATGTGCCCACCATCTTGTGGGTTTTAGGACTCAGAGCTCTTGGCTTTGCCCACAAGGGTCCTGCAGGGGTCCTGGTCATATGTAGTGACTCAGACAAAATACTCAGGGTCTCTCTTAAACCCCTCTCCTTTGTCCTGGTCATAAAATCCCATTCTGCCTCCGTAGCTTCAGGCCGCAGCTTGTGCTGTGGACCCTTGCCTGGGCCTTACGATCCCTACCCTGTTAAAGAAGCCGCTGAACTAGTTTACCTCCTCTTCCACCTTCCTCTTTGCCAGGGCTTCAGGGAAAACCTCAACACCTTTTCTCCTGTTTGTGTCTTTTTCAAGTCCTATCCCCGAATTCCCTCTTTTTTCAAGTATCTCTCATAAGCACCACAATGACTAGGAGTGAAACGAAAATACTCATGGGCAGACCGAAGATTTCAGAGGTATTTATGTACTAGCATTTCGTGGAGGGCAACCCAGTTAGGAAGGGATTGTAGCATTCATTCATTCATTCATTCATTCATTCATTCCCTCGCTCACTCACTCATATAGTTGAGAGTTAGGTGTCGTGCAGGATGCACTGATGACTTAAAAGCAAATCCTGCCCTTAGGAAGCTCACAGGCTGGCAAGGAACAGTAAGGCCTGGCAGTTTTGTAAGAGAGATACAGATGAAAGCCAGTGAGAGGACAGAGGAATGAAGAGACCAGCTTGGCTGACAAATCTGGGGGCACCTACTGGACAACATACAGTTTCAGCTCAGCCTTGCACCAGAGGCAGTGTTAGGCGGACGGCTTGCGTATACGGCAGGTGCTTTGTATGAGGGAGCCAGGCACAGGAGGGGAAAGCACGGCAAAGAATGTGTAGCGCAGCCTCCCAGAATGTGGGCTGTGTGGAGGGGAGCAGAGTTCGACGCACCTGAGAGGTGACGGACAGGGCCCTGAAGACCAAGCCAGAGAAGACAGCCACTATTCAATGAGTAATCAGGAGCCATCAAGGGTTTCTGAGCAGAGATGTGACATGACTGGAGATCTACTGTAAGAAGATGAATCTGGCAAGGCTTGCATAGTATGAATTGGAAGGGGAGTGAGTGCCTAATTGTGTGCCAAGCACCAGGCAGAGTATTAGGTGCTGGTTGGTATTTGAGCTCACGGACCTTCTGAACAACTGCACTTAGGCAAGCATTATCCCTCCAGACTTACAGTCAAGAAAAGGAGACTTTAGGGAATTTAAGCTGCTTGCCTCTAATCCCCCAGCTAGGAAGCAGTGGAGACGAAATCTAAACCCTGTTCTTTTTCTTTCCAGGTGAGCCATAAAGCATGCTGTGACCCTGTGCTCGACACCAGGACACCCGATACTCCCAGTACACCTTCTGCTTCCAGAGCACCATCCTGTCTGCCCTAGGGTGGTGGAATGTGATTGCTTCCTGCACTGCCTTTGAGAGGCCCAGATGGAATTAAGCACAGAGCACCTTTGCTTCTGTTAGTTTTCCCCAAAGTGAAACAAACAAGGAGATAAGACAATGCCTTGGGTTGGGTCCCAATCACCAGAGACTGCAGTCTCTTGCAAAGAATTTCAAAGGTAGCAGGACACCATACTCCCCCGCCTCGGAGGGGAGCATTGCTTTTGTCCTTCGCTTCTTAGCTAAGCCATGGTAGCAGGAGCAGTGGACTCAGGAGCCTGGGGCAGGATCTTTTGGATACCCAGGAATCCACATGGGGCACATACAATGTCCAGGAGGGGCCAAGCATTTCTACACTCTGGGCCCACTTCATTCACTGTTTGGGAGGATTGCCCAGAGGACTCAATACACCTGAACTGGGTTGTCATACCCACAGCCTGGAGATGACCATGGATCACTCCCATCAAGATGCCCGCTATTAAAACTTGGGGCATTTTCAAGGGGAAAGAGAAAAGATTCCCTCATTCTATCTACAGGGCACAGTGAGCTGCATACACCTAGCAGTCAAGAGGATAAGACACACTTTCTTAGAGGAAGCCTGGTGCGGTGAGAAGAGCAGGGGCTTTAGAAGCAAACAGAGGGGTTCCAGATCACACTGCACCCAGATACTGGCTCTGCGGCCTGGGCCAAACCGCTGGGCTCCTTCCATTTCCTCATTATTCAATGCAAATGACTATAAGGGATTAGGCTAATGGCAGACCCCTGGCACAATCGTAAGGACGTATAATTTCTTCTCTTTTCATGTTCAACGTTGTGGGCATTGCTCTCACAGTGAGGTTGCTCTCCTCCCCGTCAAGTCCCAGTTGAAGAAATGGATTTTGGAGGGGGGAAAAATGCTGAAATGACAGCAAGTTGTACACATCCTTGACCGAGTGCTTATTACCGGCATCTTATAATTATTTGCCAGCATGTCTCCCCCTTCCACTGGCCTGGGACCTCCCTGAAGACAGTGATGGCTGTATCTTCAATTCCTAGCACACAGTTATGCCTTTCTACCTTAGTTACTTCATTGTAAGATCCAAACAAACCACAGAGGCTGCAGCTCCTGCGGCATTTTATTTTCCCAGCCTGGTTTGAAGAATGACTTTTAAGCAACACCTTCATGAGCACATCCGATCCTCTGAAAACTGTCTCATTATCATGGAACCATTAGCACAGAATACTTCACCTTGTTACCCTGCTAAGAGCTTTGGTTTCTAATCTAAGCCAATTACATATGTGCCGACATTTTCAATAACATCTTAATAAAACCAAACCTCCCAGGTCTCCAGATGGAATTGGACCAGGTTGAGAGATCTGGGGTCTACCTAACAGGATACTGGAAGGTGCCTGGCAGTGGGGAAAGAAATGAAGCATCAAAACTGGATTCAAACACTCACTTATACGGCTAGGACGATCGTAGTGTGCGTGGACCAGGATAAAGGCTTCGTAAAGGTTAATTCCCTTCCTTCCCCCGAATCCAGGGAAAAGTAAAGCCATGAAACTTGTTGCAAGTAGATAGGGAGAGAAGGGGAGATAAACCACATTCCCAAGTCCATTTAGAATATGGATTATTTTTTTCACGTTTTCTCCCTAAGGACTGAAGGAAGCAGGTTATTTCATTGTAATTATGGGCAGCTGCAGCTGTTGCTTGTGGACTCAAAGACCAATTTTCAGATTAAAAAGAAACACACACAGACACAAACTCACCAACAGGATCAACTCCATACACAGAACAATACCTCCTCCAGAGAGTGAGTCAACAGGATGGAAAGATCTGGACGGTCGTGCTTGAGACACTCGGATCCAGGTGGAGCTCCTTGGGTGGGCATGCTCCCCTGTCTTCCCCTCCCCCCTCACCTCCTCTCCACCCACCACGTGCAGGACGCAGGACCAGCCGGCGAGCCACGCAGGGCAATGCAATGTTTCGCGTCAAGCAGCTGCACCTTTTGAATGCACACAGGGGGAAATAAAGGCAGCAGATGGTTTTATGTAATCTTCCCATGAATTTTTAACTGGTCGTCCTCATTCATGATAGGCCTGAAAGACTTTTTTTACAGGTCCTCTGTGGGTCCAGCAAGCCAGCCCCAGACTCGTGGTGCGGATGCGTCCGTTTTCACAGGAGAGGTGGGCGGAGCTCATTTGCTATTTTGTGGCCTAGAGGCGGTCTCCCGGTTTCCATTCAGGATTCTCTCTTGGGGCGCTCCCCCTGTGTCCTCTCAAGGGTTTCTCAGCGCTGACCACGGCAAGCGACGGCTCGTGAATCCTTCACGGGAGAGCTGCCCAAACCTGCAGCACGTGATTTGTCTTCGAAAGGACTGAAGATCCAGGCTATGGCAGGGATGTTTGTCAGAGAGAAGGTGGAGTGGAGCAGGGGTGCATTGCAGGGCACGACTGCCTGGGAGTAAGGTGGAAGACACTGGGCTCCCAGCAGAGAAGGATCACGTGCTTACGTGTGCAAGAACGCTGCCTAGAAGACTGAGTTTACGTCTGGCATCAAGGAAGCGCACACGAGGGGGTAAACGATTCTCAGATAGCCGCAAGTGCTGAAAGGCAACCCGATGAAGTCTGTGGCATCAGTGGGGCGTCTTCTCAACTTTCTAAAGCTTGCTTTTACTTAACCACAGTTCACCTTTAAACCCTCCAAGCACACCATCAAGATTTCTGGGATTTGGGGCACCTGGGTGGCTCAGTCAGTTAAGTGTCCGACTTCGGCTCAGGTCATGAGCTCATGGCTTGTGGGTTCAAACCCCGTGTCGGGCTCTGGGCTGACAGCTCAGAGCCCGGAGCCTGCTTTGGATTCTGTGTCTCCTTCTCTCTCTGCCCCTCCTCGACTCACGCTCTGTCTCTGTCTCTCTTAAAAATAAAAAATAAAAAATGTTTTTTCAAGAATTCTGGGATTTGTATGTGCAGGATAATCACACACCCTTGTTCTTAACCACCAGGGTGCTCCCAGCTCTCCGGGCCTTCGCTCGGCTTTGTGGTCAGCCTGTGACGCCTCCCCCTCCTTCTACGTCTACCAGCTCGTCCCCTTCCTTTGGGAGCCAGTGCTGATGGCACCATTTTCACGGCGCCGTCCTTGTATCGTTCACAACTAAGTGTACCCCACGCCAGAGAGTCACCGAGCCTAGGTGATTCTCCCAGTAACTCCTAGGAGTTGCCAGAGCTCTGTGTAGGTCTAGCGCTCTTCCGTTCCTTCTTTCAAATGATCACGTCGCTGGTACTATTCCAAAAATGCAAGTGAGACCCTGCTGCTCCCGGCTGGAAAGCCCTGTTGCTGCCCAAGTGTCTTTGCACGAAATTCAAACCCTGCCTTACAGCAAGCCGTTCTCTCCACTGTCCAGCCTGGCCACTCTCGCCTCAGGCCCTCTGTGCTCCAGCCGGACCGAGGGGCCTCTAACACTTCACGGACTTTCCTGTTGCCCTTTCTTTGGCCCGAGGGCCCCTGGAGTGCTCGCTCACGAGTCTACCGTGTAGCACCCCATCTTATTCTGGGAGAGCATCTCCTGCTTCTGGGAGCCACTTTTTCCACTGCTCCCATCACGAGGGTTCTGGGAGTCATCAGTGCTGTCTGGCAACCACTGCTGGCTCTGTGCTTGGCAGCCACAGGTGGGATCACACACCCCAAGAGGGCCATGTCACTAACCGTGGCCAGTGGGTTGGGAGCAGAGGTGTACCCCTTCCAGGCAGAAGGTTTAAATGCCAACTGAGGACGCTCTGGAGCTTCCTTTCACTCTGGCACCATGACGGGCAGTTGGGATGGTCTGTCGGCCTGGACTCCCGGGGGATGGCGAGAAACCCCTCCACCCTCTTACCACATCCACTGTCCACAGTGGATATGCAGAGTATGAGAGAGAATGGGCCCTTTGACGAACACCACTACGGTTTGGGGGGTGATTTGTACTCAGTATTAATTAGCTGATCTGTGGATACATAGGTCCTATGAGAAATGTCATATTCTTAAAGGACTCTGACTCCCTGTCATCACTGATTGGTTCAGGGCTGGGCACCTTAAGGAAGCTGGGTCAATCATAGTCCTGGGGGCTCCAGCCGCCCTCGGGAAGGGCAGAACCTGATCAGAGATTGACCTGGTCAAAGAGCAGATAGAATTCTTCCCTGGGTATTGAAAAAGAATCTAGTCTCTGGTAGTGAAGACTTTAAGACGGAAAATCTTGGGAGCCATTAGCGGCTGTGTGGGCATATTGTGTCCTCCCAAAAAGATATGTTGGAGTCTCAACTCCTAATACCTCAGAATGGGACCTTATTTGGAGACAGGGTCTTTGCAGAGGTAATCAAGTTAAAATAAAGTCATCGGAGGGGTGCCTGGGTGGCTCAGTTGGTTAAGTGTTCATCTTTGGCTCAGGTCATGACCTCATGGTCCGTGAGTTTGAGCCCCATGTCGGGCTCTGTGCTGACAGCTCAGAGCCTGGAGCCTGCTTCAGATTCTGTATCTCCCTCTCTCTCTGCCCCTCCCCAGCTTGCATTCTGTCTGTCTGTCTCTTTTTCTCTCTCTCAAAAATAAATTAACATTAAAAAAATTTTTTTAACATCATTGGGGTGGGCCCTAACCCTATATAACTGTTGTCCCTATCAAAAGTGCTGAGATTTGGACAGACAGACATGGAGGGAACACCACACAGAAAGAAACTCCCAGAAGCCAGGAGAGCGGCCTGGGACAGACCCCTTCCTTCAGAGGGAAACATGCAGGGAGCATGGGCTTGCCAACACCTTGATCTGGACTTGGAGCTTCCAGAACTGTGAGACAATACATCTCTGTTGTTCAAGCCCTTCAGTTTATGCTCCTTTGTGACCACAGCCTTAGCTCACTAATACAGAGGGGAAAGCTGGCCCCTCTGAGAGAGAAGGAAGCTCACAAGAGAAGCAAACCAGAGCAACAAAGAAGAGACAGAGCAAATTTAAACAGAACTGAATTAAAATTCCCAATCCCAATTCTACTGCGTCTCTTTGCGTTTTCTCTGGCTGGAGAGTTCCACTCCTCGGATTCTATGAGGCAGTAGTAAAAGTCCCTCTGTGTTGAATTCGTTAATTCTGAGGTTTCTGTCACTTTGATCCAACAGAACTAACACAACTATTAATTTTTAATTATTATTACTGTTAAGGCAAAGAAAAGGAAAGTACCGTGAGTGACTCCACCTGATGCTAAATTTACCAGATTGGTGACTGATGGACCAAGCGGCTGCTTCCAAATGCTGTCCCAACATGTTCCAGCAAGAGACAGGGTCCCTCCTGTCTGGGCGCAGTAACCTTCATACATTCACACAGTGTAATCCTCTTGGTTTTTCTTTAATCCAGTAACAGCTAGAGTAAAATCTGAAAAGGATTTTCTTCTGCACAGTTATGCCTTTTTTCCCAACCCAAACACAACTGCATGCCTGGCCCCCTGAAATGCTCCAAAACAAAACAAGTCCAGCCCAAATCCCTCATCTCGTTTCATGTTGTTTTCTTGGCTGCGTAAACTTAGGGGCCTTTGTTTCTTCTGCTCTGCCCTTGGACTCTTTCTGTCCACATTCCCCTCTGTCTGGGCTCCCACGCCAGCAACAAGGGCTCCAAGCTAGCGGAGGAAGAGAGAGGCAATGGGAGGGATGGCAGGCTGCAAATGACTAACTGTCTCAGACAACAGCTGGAGGTTCCCCGAAGCAACTCACCAGCCTTCTAGAATAACTACTCAACACAAGCCCTCTGCGGAGAATATGGTCGGATAGTGGGGCGTGGGCTGAAGCTAATCATTTAAGGTGTAGCTGAGACCCTGGGGTTGGGGAAGCAGCCTTGGAAGGAGGAGGGTAGGAATTCATAGTCAGGTAAATCCTTTATTCCCCCATGAGTCTAGCCAGCTTGAATGTGACTTCTTGTGTCAGTTAATAAACTGATGTAGGGAAGGCCGATCATTAATGCAATAGACACCAAGGAGCTCAGTTGGGAAACTTCAGAATCCTTTGGCAGGTTAGGGTGTCCTGAATCTCTGTAGGGAAGCCAGGAGTCTGATGAAACGGAGACAGGCCAAGAAAGACATCTTTCAGCAAATTCAGTGAGACATTTAAGTCTTAATATGATATGGCTTGTTTGGGTGTCGTCTGTGGGGGTACCTACAACTATAAAGGGTTAGCCACCACCCTTCTAAACTCAGAGAGGTGGCAAATCAATCCTTTATTGAGAGAGGGTGGAGATGGGAATAAAATGGAATACTTTGGTGACTGCTGAGAGCCAGAGCATCCTTGGTTACTAAGGAAGACTTTGGATGTGAAAGAGTATCCATAAACAGACCGACACTGGCTGGGACCGAGAGAGAGACACAGGGGAAAAGAGCTCACCAGAAATTGAGGGACAATGGCTTGCAAGCTTTCCATGAGACCCAGCCCTTGCATGGTGGGCAAGTTTCCTAGCAAAGGTCAGCTTCCCGTGGTCAGGGCAGGGGACTCTGGGATCCGTGATGCATTTGCTTTCTGCTTCCGCTCAGGCCCTTGTCACAGGTGGCTTTTTATTGACTGACCCAAGGGTCCCAGACCAATGGCCCCACAAGACCTGAAACGACCACCAGGTGTGGAACAGTGAGGCTGTTAATGAACTGCCACATGCTTTACCTCCCTGGAAACCTCTATTGGTCTCAGAGAGGAAGCCAGCCCTGAGGCTTTGGCACAGACACATCTCAACCTCAGCATCCCCACCCACCTTCTCCCATCTCACGTGCCCACCTACACGGACACATATGCTTATTTCTACCTTGGTGAAATTAATAACATTTGTGGGGGTGGGGGGGTGAATGAGTCAGAAAAAAAAGGAATCTTTTCCAGAGATGGGAAAATCAAGGAAATTTGGGGGTTACCAATGTTTTCCTACTTGGGTTTTTTTTTCGATTTTTGTGTTGTAACATGTTTCATGGCTTTTTACAAAATATTTTTAGAACTATTTAGATTCACAGAAAAATTGCAAAGAGAGTTCCCACATACCCTGCACCCAGTTTCCCCATGATTAACATCTTACAGTCTTATATTCGTATGGTTCTTTCGTTATAATCGACAAACCAATATTATGATATTGCTATTAACTAAACTCCATAGGGTATTCAGATATCCTTAGTTTTTTATGTATATTTATCTTTTTAATTTTAATGTTTATTTATATATAGAGAGAGCAAGCAGGGGAGGGTCAGAGTGAGAGAGGGAGACACAGAATCTGAAGCAGGTTCCAGGCTCCAAGCGGTCAGCACAGAGCCTGATGCGAGGCTTGAACACATGAGCCACAAGATCGTGACCTGAGCTGAAGTCAGATGCTCAACTGACTAAGCCACCGAGGGACCCGAGGGACCCCTGGCTTTCCTTAGTTTTTACCTAATATTTTCTGTTTCAGGATCTCATGCAGGACACCACATCACATATAGTTATCACAGGTCCTTAGGCTCCTCTTGGTTGTGGTAGTTTCTAGGATTTTCCTTGTTTTTGATGGCTTTGACAATTTTGGGGATATGCTAGAAGAGTATTTTGTAGGATGCTCACTATTGGAATTTTTCTGGTGTTATTCTCATGAGAGGACTGGGCCGCTGAGAGTACGAGACTCTTCTGTTTTTAACCCTTTCTTGGCTATAAAAGCCATGCCTCTCAGCCGGGTGGGCTATTGGCCACTAGCTCAGAGGGCAGGTGTGGTAGCTGTGCTCTACCCTCACCACCGCATTCACATGGTCACTGGCATCCTTGCCCCTTGGGACTCAAAAAAGCCCTCACAGTGTGGCCGCAGCTGACCTCTCCAGCATCAACGCCTGAATTTTCTTTCCCTTTCCTCTTGCCACAATTGACTTGCATACGATTTCCCAAACATGCCCACAGCCTCTCACTTTCATGCTTGTGCATTTGCTGTTTCCTCTACCAAGAATGCCATCCCTCCCCTGGGCTAGTGAGGACCTTTCTTTTCCATGCTACACGGGGCATTTCTGTCCATGCCTGACAGCCTGACTTAAAATTGTGATTCCCTCCAACACTCCCAACCGCCTTCCCAATGTTTCTCCACAGTACTCTTCAGCATCTGACATGCTATTTGTTTATGAACTTGCTTGCTGTTTGTCTCCTCTGCCAGAGTATAAGCTTCATGATATTGGTCTATTGTGGCAAGGGCTCCATTAGAACAGTGCTTGGTATGCAGGGGATGCTCAATTTGCTGGATGAATGAATGACATTGCTGGAGTATTACATACACTTTGTATAGTTGTTTGGGTCTGTCTCTTTTTCTTCCAGTGGACTATGAACTTCCAGGGGGAAGGACCAGATCCTATTTAACCAAGGAAAGTCTTGGTGTGAAACTGAATAAAGAAAGCCTCATTTAAATGGACTTGGAAATTCTATTCCTGAAATCATTATTACAGTATACGTTAACTAACTTGGATTTAAATGAAAAACGAAAAAAGACTGGCGTCAGTTTCCAAATACTAGGAAGCATATTTGTAACTGAGGCTTGTACTGTGTTGGGAAAGCCTTCTATGCTGTTATTTGTTCTTGGCGTATCGTCACATGTCCTTTGATAGATGTTCCAAAGTTCTATGTGAAATGCGGGTTCAAAATTCTGCCTCACTGTATAGACCATTAGGGCTAAGATTTAGATAATACAAAAATGAGAGTATTGCTTTAATGCAGAAAGGAAACTAAACTGTCAACCAATTGTTGAAACCAACAAACTGTCAAACCAATCTGTCAAGCAGTTATTTATTTATTTTTTCATGGCAAAGTTGTCTTATAGCCAGTTAGTTAGGCAGAGAAAATGTTTGTATGAAAATCTTGCAGTGAAAATGCTTTTGGCAAAGACGCTTACTGCAAAACTGGCTAGAACCAATAAGAACTCCATGTGGGAGTTGCTTAATTTGCTTACTCAGGACCACAGAACTTTAACTACAAATGTTAACTAGGATACATCTGGTTCAAATAGCCATCCTGACAATATCTGACTGGGGCTAGAATAGAAGGGGGATGTTTTTTAACATAAATTTTTTAAATAAATTGAGAGAATTCACATTATATATTGAACTATATGTATCATAGTAAAGAGTTAACTTAAATATGAAAAAATAAAATAAAATAAAATAAAATAAAATAAAATAAAATAAAATAAAATAAAATGGAGTTGGGAGGCCAGAAGGTGGGGCTCTCACACCCTACCACTCGCAGGAAGAAAGGGGGTTCTTGCCTTTCCAACAGAAACCTACTTTATTATGCCAGCTGGAGGAGGGAAGATTTTTCTCCTTGCCCAACAACAAGCTCAGCCAATAAGAAAATACCACAACTCAGCCAATGAGAAACCTCTGAACTCTCACTTTCCTCCAATGGATTTTCATTCCAAAAGGCCCTTCTCAACTTCCTCTTTTCTCTATAATGTTTCCCTCCTTTGATCTCCAGAAATGCCTATGGTTTGCCACAACTTGCATGTCCCAAACTGTAATTCCTCTCCTATTCCAGCAATAAACCCATTTTGCTGGCAAGATAACCGCTGTTTTACTTTTAAGGTAGACAGCATGGAAGCTGCCATTTAAGCCATGCTTTATAGGCCATCTCAGGACATGCTGATCATCATTAGCCGCTGCTCCTTCTTTTAGGACATCACTCATGCTCTCTGGAGTAGCATCTCCACGTGATTGGAAGGGACAGACAGTGCATTACGCATGGTCAGAAGTTTAGAATCCAAGAGTTCCTGAGCAGGGGGTGAGGCCTTTCTCTTTTTAGAACTGAATTTCTGACCTGAAAGAAACACTGCTCCTGCTCTATTACTGGAAGGTCGAGACCATTCCCAGGCGCTAACTTTGCAAAGCAGAGATGACAGCAGCTCTGACATCTAAGGACAGGGCTCCTGCCTCTCCCAGTAACTAGTGTGGGGACACGGACAACCTATCTGAGCCTCAGTTCTCTCATCCAATAATGGAAATCAGATTATCAGGGTTGTCATGAGGATCGACTGAAAAACGGATGGAGTACTACTTGGCAGTGAGAAAGAATGAAATCCTGCCATCTGCAGCAATGCGGGTGGAACTGGAGGGTATTGTGCTGAGTGAAATAAGTCAGGCAGAGAAAGACAGATACCATATGTTCTCGCTCGTATGTGGATCTTGAGAAACTTAACAGAAGACCATGGGGGAGGGGGAGGGGGGAAAGTTACAGAAAGGGAGGGAGGCAAACTATAAGAGAATCTTAAATACAGAGAACAAACTGAGGGTTGATGGGGGGTGGGGAAGAGGGGAAAGTGG
Organism: Panthera uncia; assembly: GCF_023721935.1. Taxonomy (NCBI): domain Eukaryota; kingdom Metazoa; phylum Chordata; class Mammalia; order Carnivora; family Felidae; genus Panthera; species Panthera uncia. The sequence continues at coordinate 59,658,817 of NC_064808.1, forward strand.
GTGTTGGGCATTGAGGAGGGCACCTGTTGGGATGCACACTGGGTGTTGTAAATTATATATAAAAAAAAAAAAAAAGAAAAACAGATGGAAAAGCACTTCATAATCTATAAAGCCCCGTCTACAGCACTTTTGCTGTCATCACCAATAAGTGACCCAGACCTCCTATTTTCTGAGCCTTATGACACTGTAGGAGCCATTTGGTCCCCATAACATGGACAGGCAGCAGGCGGGGGATGGTGCTACCAGGGAAAACTTCAACAACAAGTCCCTGGGCCTTATGAGCAAGATCAAAGTCAAAAGTTTGCGGTAAAGCACACACAGAAACTAATCATATGTTTAGAGTATGAAAGACGTGTCCTTTGGCTGCCTAGCAAGGGCCCTCGGGCTTAGAACTGCCCTTGTCCCTGCTTTTACCTCGAGTCTGCCTTTTATGCTTGTTTCATCCCACCGAGCTCGGTGGGGTGGGGAAGAGGTAGATGGTGCCTGCAGAAACCTACTTCCAAACCGCGGCTGGAGTTTTAGCGTGCTGATTATACACCTTAACGTGAATGGAAGTTAATTTTACTTTACAATTCTGCATCACAAGAAGGAAATAAAGTAAAAAGGACATCAAGCTGGAAAAAAATATTTATAGCACGGAAGACAGAAGAGGGTTAATAGCCATTCAGTAACGATCTGGTGCCAGTTGAGGTGGGAAAATGTTTATGACAACAATAAATCAATTGGGAACAGACATGGGTGTGTTCTACAAAAAGTATATTAAGTGAATAAACACATGGGGAAATGTTCAGTTCCTCTAGTAATCAAAGAAACACATATTAGAGTAAAAACAAAATACCACTATACCTAAATTAGTAACCCTTTTTTTTTTGCCCCCACAATGCTTTGGTGCTGGTAATTTAAAGGTACTTATTTAGCACCTCTCAGCACAGAGCCTGCTTTGGATCCACTGTCCCCTTCTCTCTCTGCCCCTCCCTCACTTGTGCACGCACACTCTCTCTCTCTCTCTCTCTCTCCCTCAAAAATAAATAAAGATTAAAAAAAAAAAAAAAAAAGACCTCTCTCCCCAAGGCAGTTACAAAGCTTCTTCGCATACGCTAACACTTTTGATCCACCCAGCTCCGAAGCTTGAGCAAGGCCCAGGAGTTGGCGCGGAGCTTTAAATGTGGAAGCCAAAGTGAGAGAGGTGAAGTTACTGGCCCAAAGTTACAAAGCCAACCACTCCAACCCAGTTCTGCAGGGCTCTAGATCCTGCTTTCTTCAGAGGCAGGCATGTATAACGGACCCTGAAGACAGAACAAAATGGGACCACTTCAGGTGGTGCTGAGGTTAGCAGAACGTGAGAAGGGAGGGCGAGGTGGGGCCGACACCTGAAGCCTGAGCAGACCCTTCAGGCACAGAAGCCTGCGCGGTGTGAAGTCCTGCCTCTTACCTGCTCTTGGACTGAACACGCGCTTGCTGACCCCACATGCATTCAGCAATGGCGGCGAGTGGGTTTTCCGTTTCTTTGATAGACACTTAGAAAGGCAGGAGGTAGCAGCTGGCCTGTTCATTCTCTGCTCCCACCGAGCCCTCCAGATTGACGGGCAGATGTAGTTGGGCAGAAGTTGCTGCCCGCATCCCCAAACAGTTCCCTCTCCACACACTCGGCAGCCACTGGCCCAGTGACTTGCACTGACTTTCAAGACAGACACACTGTGTCCGGAACAGAGAGAGAATAAAGAGGAATCTCTCGGAGTGTGATCCGGAACTCTGAGTGTGACCCATTACTCTGAGTGGGTAAGCAGTGTCTGGGAGAATAGAAGTGTCATTCGGGCAGAATGTCAGCCAGCCAGGAAAGGAGTCTAAGCAGGTCTGGTTGAAGATGGGAACACGGACAAAAGCTTGCCAGGGGTCCAACTGAGACGCAGAGAGCGGAGTGGTTAAGCGCTCTCTGCCCAGATTGCCTCCTTACGTGAAAAACCATGCATGACATCGTATTGCCAACGAGATAAAATTCCAGTTTCAGAACAAGGCACATCATGATTCGGTTTCTGCCTTCCCAGTAACCACCGTTCTCTCTGACCTTGCCAGGTATTTGTGGTTCCCCAAATATGCAACGCATTGCCAAAACTTGTACACGCACAGTGGCTCTCCCTAGATCACCAACCCTTTCCTCACCTTTACCTTAAAAGTTCCAGATCCCACTGAGGCTTCCAGGCAGGGTCAGACACCAGTCCTTTGGTTTCCCTTCATGATCACAGTAATTTATGTATCTCTCTCCACTACAGATTGGACCATTTCTTATCTAACTTTGCATTCCGAGTCTAGCCTGAGGCCTGACCCACAGTATACAAGTATATGCATGTATATATGTATGTGAGAAAATGCTCACATATCCCACCTATATTTATTGGGTGGATGGGAAGGGTGGACGGCTGGTTGGGTGAATAAAACAAATGCTTTACAAAGTTCGCCTGTTACTATGTGGAAGACTGGGGTGGGACCAGAGATATAAAGCACACCGGCAGAGAGGCTAATGCACTCGTCTAGATGATGACAGAGGCAGGGAGATGGGAAGGACGCAGGGGATTTAGGTGATTTTGGAAGTTGGCTTTAGCAGAAACTGGTAAGCTCATGGAGAGGAAAGGTCGAATGAGATGGTATAGGAAGGCTGACCTCTAGTTTTGAGCCAGTGCAGAGTGTGGTACATTTAGGCTACCTGGGGACCAGGGGTATCACCTCACACTGGAGGGCAGCGAGCGGGGAAAGGAGATGCTGAGTCTGGTCTTAGCGAGGAGGCAGGCCTGGCAGAGCTCCAGCTTATATTCTTTCCCCATCTCCAGGTGGCCTTTCACGACCCTGCAATGGGCAGACCTTGGTTAAGATGGTCCAAAGACATGGTTTACGTGCTTAGAGAAAACGGAAGGCCATTCAGACTCAGCCCAGGGTCTGAGCAGGAAGAAAGGGGATCTTTCAACATGGCTGCACTGAAGAGTCGGACAGCCCTGTCAGACTCCTGTCACCCAGTCACCACCCTCATGGCATCCCTGGGAGAACATGTAGTTGCCTGTGCAATGGGATGGATCCCAAGGGGGGGTGTTCAGTTTAGCGCAAGGCACACAGCCTTTGGAACCAGGCAGACCTGAGTTCGAATCCTAGATCTGCGACTCGTTAGTCGAGCAGCCTTGGGCAAGTGCCTTCACTTCTCTGCACCTCAGTTTCCTTGTCTATAAAAAGAGGGTAATCATTTCCACTTTTGAGTGTAAATGCCAACTTAAACAAGCTTGCACGTGCCTGGCACTTTCTTCCCTTTGGACACCTCATTTCTCATGTGAGCAATGGGGAGAAAATTGCTATACAGAAGTATATCGTCAAGTATGTACTGGCTACTTACATTATGCTGGGCACTGTGAAAACTAGGAAAAAAACCAGAGGGCCTGGCCCTCCCGGGCTGAAATGGAACACTGAATGCTATACACACTCCATTCCCTGTACAGGTCTGTGCACCTGTGTGAGTTCAGCCCACCTGGCTAAGCGACCTCGGGCGGCTCATCGCAGGGCCCGGAGCTCAGTTTCTCCACTGGTTCAAACAGGGCCTGGTCACCTCTGCACCAAGGGCTGTCCTAGGGCTGGGGTGAGGTCACTTATGGGAAAGCGAGTGAGGAGTGGCAAGTGGTCAGGAAAAGTCCGTGTGTTCACTTCCTCCACCCCTGCAGAGAGGGCTTTCCTGTGCCTTCTCGAAGGCTGCTCTCTGCTTTCTCATTTGAACACTAATGGGTTTCACCCTCTTAAGTGACACCTGCTGGAAATGTAATTGTGCACATCATTGCTGCGAGGGAACGGAGGCAGCTTCATCTCCCAATGTTGGTGTTTCTCTCAGGAAGAGAAACGGTGCGCTCGTGAAGCCTTCCCTGCATCCTTGCCCATAGGGCGGTGTGGTGGGCTTTTCCCCTGGACGAGGCCAGAAGGAAATGGCTGCTGAAGCATTCAGCTTTCCAGAACCAAGTCTCTGGCACTGAGTTCAGGGAAGCCACAGGGCCTTATCCTGATACAAAGGGCAGAAGACTAACAACTCCACCCCAAGTTTCCCTGACGAAATTCTAGCTAAAGCCCATAGACAGGTTGGCCCCACGGTAGAGGAGAACTTGAGAGGTGTGGGGCTGCATCTGGGCCGGAGCTCCTGTTCTCTCCTCCCTGGCTGTGAGCCCGACGACACAGGAAACACAGTAACACAGCGCTAAGAGTTAGCAGTATTGCTAATAGTCTTGTTAATGAAGGACCAAATGGGGACTTGGAGCAGGGAAGCTGGGAGAGGCGGAGAGGAGGAGGACGGGACAAACGGGCCTTAGGGCCAGGCTCTATGTAGATACAAACACATAAATATATGAATATAAATAAATATATAAATGCACAAATATATATCAGGCTTGCCGTGTTCAAAACCTGATAATTGGCCTGTGCTGTTGGAAATTGCTCCTTTTCCCTCTTACTAACACTGTAGCACCAGGCCCCTCCCATTCTTTTAGTTTTCTAAGATTTGCCTGTAGCTCTGGAAATGAATTAGGACATTCTTTTGTTTTTTTTCTTTAGTTGAACTTGTTTGTCTATTTAGGCTAATTTCTTTGCCCCCTCAAGCCTGATGTTCAGACTTCTCCCTCTCTACATTCATAGAATAAGACTGACGGGGAGGCCGCTCCCGCCCTGTGCACCATGGGCTAGTTTTCTGAAAGTGTCTACAATCCTGTTTGGGAGAGTCTGGCCTCCTGGAAGGACACTTGGGGTTCCTGGTCCCGGCTAACACGGTGCTTATTCTGCTGGCATGGGTCCGGGCTCTGATGCTGCCACAGCACCCGTGTTTTCTCATAACCGCTGTAGAACGCGGGTTATGTGATAAATAATCACTCGCCGTACGCAGGTCTCCCGATGTCTGCATCTCGGTCCTGCAGCGCAAAATGGTGAGGGGGGAAACGCACATCTCTGTGGAAACCTTTCAGAAGCCTTTTAGAAATGGTCCTGTCCTCTAATCAAAGCCTCCTGAATACAGTGTACAAACTTTCCTTAATGGCTAAGGACTGTGCATGGTTATTCTTTTTACTCAGTGCTCTCTCTCTCTCTCTCTCTCTCTCTCTTTTTTTTTTTTTTTTTTGAGAGAGAGCTGCACAAGCTGGGGAGGGGCAAAGGGAGAGAGAGAGAGAGAGAGAGAGAGAGAGCACGCAGGGGGTGGGGGGGAGAATCCCAAGCAGCCTCCATGCCCAGTGGAGAGCGCAATGCAGAGCTGTCTCACGACTGTGAGATCATGACCTGAGCGGAGATCAAGAGTCAGATGCTCGGGGCGCCTGGGTGGCTCAGTCGGTTGAGCGCCGACTTCGGCTCAGGTCACGATCTCGTGGTCCGTGAGTTCGAGCCCCGCATCGGGCCCCTGTGCTGACAGCTCAGAGCCCGGAGCCTGTTTCAATTCTGTGTCTCCCTCTCTCTGACCCTCCCCCATTCATGCTCTTTCTCTCTCTGTCTCAAAAATAAATAAACGTTAAAAAAAAAAAAAATTAAAAAAAAAAAAAAGAGTCAGATGCTCAAGCGACAGAGCCACCCAGGTGCCCCTTTACTCAGCTCTCTTACGACGATGCCCTTCATGATTGCCACCTCTCCTGGGTATTTGTTGCTGAGGAAAGTGGCCCTGGTGTTTTGTGCTTTTGCAGTTTCCATGCTTACTCTCTGGTGTTGCCGTCCCCTCCCTAACTGTTAGCATTCAGGTGCCACTTTGTGTTCACCTTGTCACGCACCTTGACAGACAGTGGGTTAGCTCTCAGAGCAAAACTCTATAACAGGACCCGGCTCGCTGGGCTCTTAATGATCTGCCCCCCCCCCCCCCCCCCCCCGCACGTGCCACAGACTGGCTCTGTCAGCACCCATAGCCACCCATGTCCAGTGGGCCTTTC